>NW_022196913.1:19433448-19548225 GCF_008632895.1 Mastomys coucha | reverse complement strand
TGCTGAAGAAAGTATTTCAATGAAGACAGGTTTTGAGTGTTTAAAGACTTGTATTATTTCTACTTCACTCTCTCTGGTTGATGCTTAAAGTTCATGATATCAAGCCTCGGCTTCCTGGACCAGATATCACGGCTGCTGTTTGCTACCATGCGTGCTTCCCGAGCGGTACAGACTCAACTCTTTGGAACTCTTAAGTTCAAAGATGCTTTTTCTATATTTGGCCATGATGTTTGCTCATAGCAATAGAAAAGTAGCTAAGATACCCCCAAAGATGGCCTCAGAGGCCAAAGGGACTATACTAATCTGTATTTCTTACATGATAAGGTAAATGTCATGCAGTTGATATGTAGTTATTTCCCTTTTGATATATTCTGTGGCTCAGCAATTATCTTGTAACTGGGAAGCCTAATCTGTCGATTCTGGAGCATGACAAAATAATCTCTAATCTCTCATAAGTGGATGCTAGTTTTGAAGGCTTCCATATATATGAGAGTTCTCATCAAGTCAGGAACCTAATAAGAAACCATCGAGGCATCGCAAGTGAAGAGAGATAGAATGCAGGCAATATGGATGGGGGGAAAAAGATAGAAGACAGTTCTCAACTTTCCCAGCATGGAAGTAGGAAGAACTTACAGCTTGGTGTTTTCCCAGGTCTTGCAGCATTTCTTGCAAACTGAAACATTTGCTCCAGGGAAAAATGAAAGACACCAAGCTTCAGAAGTAACAAAACATCAGGTTTGAGAGGACAGAAACTTGGAAGATGCAGGAGGGCCCTTAACCAGCACTAGTTTAAAAGGAATAAACAGTTGCTAGGGTAGAGACTCTGAACTGTCAAACTGGGTAAAGATAGAGAAATTTTGACTGTTGAATTCCCTGCAAGCTGTGTAGGCAGCTCCAGGGTTTCAGTTTTGGAACATTATCATCTGTGTTGCGAAGAACTTACCAATAGATCATGAGAACTCTACTACACAGAGCATGCTATTATTTTGGATCTAACAATGAGACTGTCTATTTCCAAAATGCTTCTGGTCTACACTGGTTACTCTAGATTTGTCTTGATCCTAGTGTGTTCAACTAATAAGTGCTTATTAAATGTCTACTATACAGGGATCTCCAGCTATTTCTAGAAAACAGTGATTTCCAAACAATTCCTGCTCTTAATCCATCCAGTCTTTATAGCATTTATTCCTGGTCTAGAGTCTCTTCTTTATGCACCCTCATTAGTTCCCTTCTACCTAAATCTAGATTTCTGACAACCTTCCCTCAAATTGCCAGAGACAATTATTGTTAAAACTTAGCATTAATGAGCTTTCACCCAGGGCCAGGTACTATTGAAAACATTTTGATTGTTTCATGTCATTTTCCCTTAAAGCTCTCATGGTTTGTATGAGATGTTCTCCATAGGTTTAAATGTTTGAGTACTTGGTTCCTAGTTGGTGGCATTTTGGGGGAGGGCTTAGAATGTGTGACCTTGCTGGGGGAAGTATGTCATTTAGACAGGCTTTATGATTTCAAAAGCTACACTACAGTCCTAGTTTCTTCTCTATTTCATGCCTGTGGTTCAAGATGTGAATTCTCAGCTTGACGTTATAGCTGCCATCATGCATGCATGATGGTGATGAATTCTTTTACCCGTGGAACTGTGCACTCAGACAAATACACCCATAAGATGCCTGACTATAATCATTTGTTCTTTGAGAAATGTTGAAGACTTGGATCTTTGGACTAGAAAACCAGTTGAACATTATAAGAGGTTATATACAAGCAGGAACTTAGAAGACAGTAGTGCTAAGAGCTATGTGGACTATAAAGGCCCAGTTCAAGAGGCTTCAGAAAGGACCAGTATTGGCAACTGAGCTGGAGTGTATTCCTGTGATATTTTAACACCCCGGCCCAAAGATATAGTTACCCTATGCCCATGGCCTTGCTCAAGGCTAAATTTAATTTTTACATTTTAAATTGAAAAAATAATTTTCTAATGGAGGAGTTTCAAAACAGCTTAATATTGACTTTGTCCTGTGATAATTACTAATAATTCTTGTGCAGGTCTACAATAAAAAAGAATAAACAAGGCAGCATGGAATACAAATAGTACAGTTTGGAGAGAAAAGGAACACTAACAGATAATGCTACAGTGAACTTTTGTGCTGAGAGGCTGAAATTGTTATGGAAGTTACTTTCATTAAAAAGATACCATTGGAATAAAGGGGATGGTGCCCCCTGGGCAAGACCCTACCTTTGCCACTTCTCAATGGGAGGAGAAAATACCTAAGGGTTTTTCTGCTCCTCCAAAGCAATTGTAGTTTTAAAAACTCTTAATGTGGTTAAAGAACGTTTGGGATGCCAGAGCCATACCAAGGAGCATTTCAAAGAGTGGAACCAGAGATCAGAGAGGTATATGCTGCAGTCAGCAAAGCTGAAGGGCAGAGCCATCTCAGTTCTTTGACATCAGATATGTGCCCTGATGCATGCCAGGCTTACTGTAGTCCAGTATTTTCTCACTGTGCCCTACTCCTCCCCTTTGGAATGGTAAAGTATATTCTATTTTCTTATATATTAGAGAATATAATTTGATTTTTGATTTTCTAAAGGGTGCAGCCAAGAGATCTTCTTTGAGGCTCAGAAGAGACTTTTGAATCATAACAGTCTTGAAACTGTAAAAGATTAGGAAGATTTTTGAAATAGAACTGAGTGCAGTTTGCATTATGATATGTATGGTGTGAAATGTAGTGACAAGGATGAGAATGACTTCCATAGTCTTAGGCGTATTTGGAGTATTTGGTCTCTACTTAGTGGAACTGTTTGAGGAGGTTTACGAAGTGTGGCTTTGTTGTAGGAAGTATGTCAGTGAGCCTGGCTTTGTGGATTCAAACACCATATCCCATTCCTAGTTTGCTCTCTGCTTCCTGCTTATGGCTCAAGATGTGAATTCTCAGCTTGATGTTACAGCTGTCATGCTTGGCTTCCCATGATGTTAATGGACTTTTATTTTTCTCTCCGGAAAAATAAGCCCAATAAACCCTTCCTTCCCTGAATTGCCTTGGTTATGGTGTGTTATTACAGCAATACAAAAGTAACCAGTTTAGCTTCCTTTTAAGATATGTGCTGCGTGCACACTGAGGACCCAAGAGATGCTCTCTTTCCATGGCTAACTCTGCCAGCAGAATGAGGATCTGGAGGCAGGCAGATAGAGGCCAGAACTGAGTACTAAGCTCTTTTCTACCACTGTACACAAACATTTGGCATTCCTCTGACAAAGATGCCCATGCAGAAACTATCTGCCCCTTCTTAGAGCATTCTTGGTTTGCTAGGCCAGCTGATGAGTTAGTTAATTCTATTCGGGGAAGACTACTAGTGCAAGAGGATTGCTTATCTTAGTCAAAACCTATTGCTTATTTGATTGGCAGTGAGAAGGAACAAGTTGATAGAATTGGTACTTTATTTTGCATATATATAATATATATATTTTAAATTTTACTTTTACTTAGGTATTTACCATTAGAAGGAAACTTAATGAAACATGCTTTATAATTTTAAAATTTATTTGTATTTCAAATGTTATGCCCTTTCCCAGTTTCCCCTCTGCAAATCCCTTATCCTATCTCCTTTTACCCTGCTTCTATGAGGGTGCTCCCCAACCTACTTATCCACTCCCAACTCACTGCCCAAGCATTCCTCTACATTGGGGCATCAAACCCTCACAGGACCAAGGGCCTCCCCTCCCATTGATGCCAGATAAGGCCTCTTCAGCTCCTCCAGTCATTCCTTTAACTCCTCCATTGGGGACCCTGTGCTCAGTCTGAAGGTTGGCTGTAAGACTCCACATCTGTATTGGTCAGGATCTGGCAGAGCCTCTCAGGAGACAGCTATATCAGGCTCCGTCAGCAAGCATTTGTTGGGATCCACAATAGTGTCTGGGTTTGGTGTCTGCATGTGTGATGGATCCCTAGGTGAGCGGTCTCTGGTTGTCCTTTTCTTCAGTTTCTGCTCCACTGTTTGTCCCTGTATTTCATTTAGACAGAAGCAATTCTGGGTTAAAACTTTGGAGATGCGTGGGTACTCCCATCCCTCAACCAGGGGCCAAGCCTAACCTATGGATATGGCCTTGACCTGTTCTCCCTCCCCTTCATGGGATATTTCAGTTAATGCTAATGTCATGGTGTCCTGGAGGTTCTTACTTTCCTGGCATCTGGGACTTTCTGGTGGCTACCTCCAGTTCCCCATCCCCCATTGTTATACACCTCTGTTCAATTTCCTGACCCTTTGTATACCACCCCCATCTCCTCACATGCCTAACCTTGCCCTCCTTTTTTCCCTGCCTGCCCTCTCTTTGTCCCAAGTCCCTCATACCCTCTATGTCCCTTGAGTATTTTGTTCCTCCTACAAAGAAGAACTGAAGCCACCACACTCTGACCTTCCTTCTTGAACTTCCCATTGTCTGTGAGTTGTATTGTGGATAATCTGAGAGCTTTTTGCCTAATATTCACTTATCAGTGAGTACATATCATGTGTGTTCTTTTGTGACTGGGTTACCTCACTCAGGATATTTTCTAGTTCCATCCATTTGCATAAGAATTTCATGAAGTCATTGTTTTTAATAGCTGAGTAGCACTCCACTGTGTAAATGTACCACATTTTCTATATCTATTCTTCTGTTGAGGGACATCTGGGTTGTTTCCAGCTTCTAGCTACTCTAAATAAGGCTGCTATGAACATAGTGGAGAATGTGTCCTTGTTATATGTTGAAGCATCTCTTGGTGTATATGGCCAGGAGTGGTATAGCTGGGTCCTCAAGCAGTTCCAATTTTCTGAGGAACTGCCAGAATGATTTTCAGAGTGGTGGTACCAGCTTGCAATCCTACCAACAATGGAGGAGTGTTACCCATTCTCCACATCATTGTCAGCATCTGCTGTCACCTGAGTTTTTGATCTTAGCCATTTTGACTGGTGTGAGGTGGAATCTCAGGGTTGTTTAGATTTGCATTTCCCTGATGACTAAGGAAGTTGAACATTTCTTTAGGTGCTTCTTAGCCATTCGAGTTTCCTAAGTTGAGAATTCTCTGTTTAGCTCTGTTTCCCATTTTTAATAGGGTTATTTCGTTCTCTGGAGTCTAACTTCTTGAGTTCTTTATATATATTGAATATTACCTCTCTATTGGATGTAGGATTGGTAAACATCTTTTGCAAATCTGTTGGTTGCTGTTTTGTCCTATTGAGAGTTCCTTTACCTTACAGAAGCTTTTCAATTTTATGAGGTCCCATTTGTTGATTTTTCATTTTAGAACATAAGCTAACAGAACAGGTGGCCTGTTCAGGAAATTTTCCCCTGGGCCCATGTGTTCGAGGCTTTTTCCCACTTTCTCTTCTATTAGATTCAGTGTGTCTGGTTTTATATGGAGGTCTTTGATCCACTTGGACTTGAGCTTTGTACAGGGAGATAAGAATGGATTAATTTGTATTCTTCAACATGTTGATTGCCAGTTGAATCAGCACTATTTGTTGAAAATGCTGTCTTTTTTCCATTGGATGGTTTTAGCTTCTGTGTCAAAGATCAAGTGACCATAGATGTGTGGCTTCATTTCTGGGTCTTCAATTCTATTCCAATGATCTACCTACCTGTCACTGCACCAATATCATGCAGTTTTTATCACTATTGCTCTGTAGTATAGCTTGAGGTCAGGGATGGTGATTCCTCCAGAAGTTCTTTTATTGTTGAGAGTAGTTTTTGCTATCCTGCGTTTTTTGTTATTCCAAATGAATTTGAGAATTGCTCTTTCAAACTCTATGAAGAATCGAGTTGGAATGTTGATGGGAATTGTATTGAATATGTAGATTGTTTTCTGCAAAATTGCCATTTTTACTATATTAATACTTCCATTCCATGAGGATGGGAGATCTTTTCATCTTCTGAGGTCTTCTTCAACTTGTTTCTTCAGAGACTTGAAGTTCTTGTCATACAGATCTTTAACTTGTCTGGTTAGAGTCACACCAAGGTATTTTATATTATTTGTGACTATTGTGAAGGGTGTCATTTCCCTAATTTTTCTCCCAGTCTGTTTATCCTTTGAGTATAGGAAGGCTACTGATTTCTTTGAGTTAATTTTATATCCAGCCACTTTTCTGAGGTTTAGGAGTTCTCTGGTGGAATTTTTGGGGTCACTTAAGTACACTATCATATTATCTGTAAAGAGTGATATTTTAACTTCTTCTTTTCCAATTTTTATTCCTTTGGCCTACTTTTGTTGTCTAATTGCTGTAGTTAGAACTTCAAATACTATATAGAATAGATAGGGAGAGAGTGGGTAGCCCTGTCTAGTACGTGATTTTAGTGGGATTGCTTCAAGTTTCTCTCCATTTAGTTTGGTGTTGGCTATTGGTTTGCTGTATAATGCTTTTACTATGTTTAGGTATGGCCCTTGAATTCCTGATCTCTCCAATACCTTTAACAGGAAGAAGTGTTGAATTTTGTCAAATGCTTTTTTGGCATCTAATGAAATGATCATGTTTTTTTTTTTTCTTTGACTTTGTTTCTGTAGTGGATTATGATGATGGATTTCCAAGTATTGAACCGTCCCTGCATCCCTGGGATGAAGCTTTCTTCAGAAACATACTTTTTTCTTTCAACCTAACATCAGAGTTGCTTTCCTTCTGTTAGTTCTCTATGAAAAAATTTCCAGGTAAGATAATAAATAGTTTTACACACACACACACACACACACACACACACACACACACACACACACATACACTCAAATTATCATTGAAATATTATGGAATAAAAGTTAGATATGAAAGTTTCTATCGTACTGGAGATTAGGAACATAGACTAGTGAAGTGGGGGAAGCCAGGAAAAATGTCTAGTGACTTGGTCTTAGACAGGTCTTGATGTAGAGAAACTGTATGAAGAAAGACATTAGAAAATGTCTCCTCCATCTTACATATCTATGTATTTTCAAATTCTAGAGCCTTCCTCAATTAAAGGATGGAACAATTGCTTTCTCATTTGGCTTAGGTTATTTTATCACACTGTCACTTCGTTTTTGATTTTCCCTTTTGGCACATAGTTTGAGTCACATAACAGTAAGAAATAGAGTGCAGTTATATTATATACTAACAATGAAAAATGTACAAGAAAGAAAAAAGTGTCAAGATCACATGGGAAGCTATAGTGAAAACTTCCATCTGATGAGAAATAATGATGAATTGTGCTGATTAGTATAAAAGATTGGGCTGGGGACTTAAACACCATTACCTGAGCAATGATTCTGTAGGATTAAAAGCCATACCTTTATAGGGACCTATGCAAATAAGGCAATCCCCTACTTTAGACCAGAGAATACTCTATGCATGTTCCTATGATTTTTGCAGGGGATAGAAGGACTCATGGTTCCTTGTGCTGTAATTATTGGCAAGCTTCATTATGGAGAATACTCTGATCATTGAGCATAAGGAAAAGAGAGAGAAATTCCCCTACAGGACTAAGAGCAAAAGGAAAGAAATGAATCATTAATGTGAAGATAGGGGAAAAGTTAATCAGTGACCCACCTGCATGTTCATTCTGAAAATGCTCACAGCCATGTGACAACTGAATGGTAAATATGCTAAAATTAACTCAGCAGAAGTCAGGGAATAATGGTGGTATGGAAACCAGATAGTAAATACTGGAGAAGAGCCAACTATTGCAGTGGCTTGTGTTAGAAATCAAATAGAAAAACCAAATAAAATGAAACAAAAAGGAAGATATAAACACTTTTAACAAACGATGATAAGTATACGATAATTGTAAATATCAGAACCATCCCCTCTTCCCACAGACCAAAAGGAAAAAATGAGAAGAAGTAACACTAATAATGCTCATTTCTCAGTCTTACAGTCTCAGACTGGTAAAGGTTCAAAACTCTTGTTTCCTTTCTTAAAAAAAAGTATACTGGAATATTTTAAAATTATATTTGAATTAATTATCAATGTAACTATAAAGACTATTTGTTTCCAAAATGATCAGGTTGCTAAGAGGAAAAAAAAAACCAACCTCTATCCAGCAAAAGAATGAACAAATTAGCAGACAAAAATAAGTGAATAAGCATACATAAACCCCAAAGACCAAAAGGAACAAAGAACAAACTATAAAGCCAAGACAGAAGGAATAATGTACATAAATAATACTCATTACAAGTTGCTATAGATTATGTTCAATGTGCATTCATATGTAGGACATATAATACAATAAATAGATATGCATTGTAATTTAAAAGTGTAAAAGGAGTGTTATTCACTGTTATGAACCAGAAACATTTTGGGAGGCATGCTTGAAGCACATCCAAGTCATCAAAGCAACTATTTATTCTATAACCACATCCTACTGAGTGTTTTCCTTTATCACCCAACCAATGGACAGTCTTTTGAATCAAAATTTAAGATCATTTTAATTTTTTATGCACTGTATTTTGTTTCTTATACATGAATCACATGGAATTACTTATGGGTGAGATATCTCTTCTTTTTCATCTATGATGAACTCAAACCCAGATTTTATTGCCTTCACCAAGAACGGGGTAGGTTCTAATAGTCTAACTTACCACTTTATAAGGTGTCTTTTGATTATTGGTCTAGTAAATGTTCAAGATCAAACTTTGCTGTGGCAGCTAGAACTAAGCTCACATTCAAGCAGTTACGTGGTTATTTGCATCTGTGACGAAATTCTGTAAGACAACAAGTCTCATTTAAGTCAAAATGTCAGTCATCACTAATAATAGTGTAGGCTGAAGTGGATTATGTACTTAGAATCTCATCCACAATACATTCTGTCCTTATTCCTGTCCTAACTTACCTCTTAGGCAGAATAGATTCTTACATGACCTGAATCTTATACTAGCCTATAGTAGTTGTTTTATGTATGTGAGAGAGCATTTGTTACTATGTGTAACTGAATACAATTATTTAATTCTAATCAATCCCCACTTTTTGAAGTATATATCAGTACCCTGAAGTATGTCTTTAAGCTGAATTATTTAAAAACATTTGCACATTCCTGACACTTAAGGATCTTGAGAAGTTGAGTATTCTTTAGGCTTCCATTTGCTGGCAATGTCACTGTTATAGTTAGGTTTGGTATTATTGTCCTCAGTCCTAATACAATGTGTTGTCATTCGGTGTATGTAATTGAGAAGTATATGGTTGTGTTGGTATTTACATTGAATTGTATCACATGTGACTTAGAGAAACAGTAAATGACATCTATTTGTCATTAATATATTGAATACTTACTATGTGCTTGATATAACCATCTATTTTATACTTTAGTTATAAAGAGATATGAAGTTATTAGAAAAAGCATATATACAAAGAGAAAGTAGTGTTTTCAAAGAGATTTAGGTTAGTCTATAAGAATTAGACTAGGTTAGACTCTGAGAATTAATAGTGAGTTCATACCAATTAGACTAAGCTGGGCAGCACCCTACTGCCACCTAACCAATATTGGGCCCCTGATTGATTCATGGATCATATGTGTTAGGCCAACAAATTATACATACCATTAGAAAGAACTAGAGAGTCAGAGATTGTTATTTACAACTATTTTATTTTCTTTGTTCAGTTCAAGTCACACAGGCATTTAGTGGGCATCTACTGCATATTAGGAAGAGACTGAAGAAAGGGTATATGAAGAACTGACTACATTAGTAATAACTTTGTGGGTCATAAATGGTGATGTGTGCCAAGCATATACCAATGTACTTGAAACAAATGATATAGTGTTATTTCTACATATTAATATATTTATATAATTATAACCTTGGCCTAATGTATATGTGCTAAATATGTATTAACATGTACATACATTATATACAGAAACATACACGTGTATATAGTATTGAGAGAGAAAGGAGGGAGGAGGAAATCAAACTAACTGTTTATGTATGGACCCAATGGGAAATAATATCTTAAACTGATGGCTAAATAATCAAAACTGGGTAGCTATATGAAGAAATGAAGGAAGGCTGTGCCAGGCCGAAGGAAACACAAATATAAAGGGCAAAGTCCAGACATTATGATGTGCATAAATATTTGCCTAATGTCTTCCAATACATTTCCCAATCTAGATATACCTCTAATGATTGCAATTGTGAACACACAACAAAATAATTGCAACCGTGGGCCTGCAGTTGTGGCTCATAGAGAAGGTGGCCAGGAAAGTTAGTGAATCACAACTGAGGTTGGGATGAAACTGAGAATGTTTTCAGAGGCATTGAGATATAGGCTCTGAGCACCTTTTGTAGGAACAAAGTCCATCTTGGAGGTGACTGCAAAAAGGTGGTGTGGAGACAATGATGGGTGAAATGAAGTTTGGAAGAGTTGAAGCACTTTACGTTACTAGAGTACAAACCAGCAAGTTGGAACCTGAAAAGAGAGTTTGTCATTAGCTGCCCTTCATTCTTTATATAGAAGAATTGAATTAAGTCTAGATTTAGAAAGCATTTTTGTTGTTGTTGTTGTTGTTGTATGGAGAATGGAGCAGAGAGAAGGGATATTCAGGAAACAAGGTGGGGCTATTGAGATAGATCCTAGATGAGAAGGTACAGGAGTAAGGCAACAGGAGTACACATGTGTCCCGCAATCTGCTTCCCGCTCTCTAAGGGGGAATGTGGTAGACCATGAAGTAAGCTTTTCTTGTGGTACATTATCTGTCTGATGGAAAGCAATCTGTTCAGATAGACAAGGAGGTGGAAATCTTTGTTTTTACTCTAGACTTTCAGGCGTGCATCTTACCTTCCTCATGACCTTCAGGTCTGCACACATGGCCACTTTTTTGAGGAACCTAACCCTGTCCATATTTCCCAAGCATGTTCCATAAGCTCCTTTATTATGCACCATCACCCCATACTTCTTTCATGCTACTTGCCATAGTTAATATTATTTAATTCCAACTTTGAGCTATTCAGGACAGGAAATATATCTCACTAATACCTAGTAGGTATAAAACACGGCTCATTATTGTTTAGAAATTTTTAAACATGAACCCAAATGTTCCTTCTAGTGTCCAGTTTTTTCCTTCCAGATGCAGTTTTTAAAGATTTATTTTATTTTAAGTTGTGTGAATGAATGTGTGCCTGTGTGTTCATATGAAAACATGAATTAGGTGCCTATGGTCAAAGGTCAGAGGTGCTGAGTCTCCTGGAGCTGGAGTCACTATATGGATACTTGAACTCTCTGATACTGTGCAAAAGCAATATGCAATCTTAACTGCTCAGCCCTCTTTCTGGTCCCTGGATGTAGTTTTTAATACCAGTTTGAAGGTGGCCCTTGAGCCTTGCAAAACTATTCTTAGTTTCTGTCCACTGAGGGAAGCCTGTACGGCAGTAGTGATTTCTACTACCCTAGCCTGAATAATAGTGGCTAGTTTTTGTTTTGCACTCAGGAAACCGATCAGTTCTTTTGCCCCTCAATAACAGGACTTTTTATCCATTAAAAAAAATGTTAAACTTCATAAAGGAGAACTTTCTAGTCTATGGCTTAATAATTATCATTCTCAAGATCTACCTAAAGTGGAATTGCTAGAGTAATGAGGATGAATACTATAATGCTTAATAATAATCCAATAAAAATATAAATATGGCTGTCAGTCATTATAATTACATCTTGATCCAATGCTTCCGGAGAGGAAGGAGTGAATTATGCTCCATTTGGAGGTAAATTAACCCTTTCTGGCTCCATTGCAATAAAGCTATAATTTTCCAAGTGCAATGCTTGCAGCAAAGCAGGTCAATTATAATCGAACACAGGTAATTTACTTGCTGTAGGATTGGTGCTCTTAGTTCCTATTTATGAGGAGTCAGACATCAGATGGAGGTTATCCCTGAGGTAACCACATTGTGCTCAACATTATTGGAGTAGAGTTGAGACTTGTTTGGGGTTCACCATCTCTTGTAAATGAGGGCTTGTTCTCTAGGACTGGCTCCATACCACTTGCTTGCTAATGGTCTAGAACCTGTAGATCAGTGGTATAGAGCTGGCTGATATGTTCTTCTAGTTTTGTGTTGTCTTAGAGAGAGAAGGGTACTTTAGTGCTTGTGGAATACATCTCAGAACATTTGTAGATATGACCCAGTCTGTTTCTCCTCAGAGGCCAACATAGCTATGTTATGGAAGACTAGTGCCATGAACTGCACATGGTAGGAGAATGGCAGAGACTGGGGTACAGGCCACTATTCAAAAGAATACACATATGAAAATGCTTTCTAACACTCATAGGTCATAAAGCTAGTGTTGCTGAGTAGCATGATGATACACAACCTCTCATTAAGATTAAAGTGTATATGCTATATGAAAAATGAACAGAATTTATCAAAACAGAACATGAAACTTCCTGGGAAGTAATATTAGGCTTTGCTGGAGGCTGCACTGTATTGCTGTTTCCTTTTCTTATGATTCTTATTAGGCAGTAAAGAATGCCAGGTTGTAGGACGCAGTGACAGGAAGCAATGCCATCGCAAGGCTTAAATGTTAGAGGGAAACAGGTGGAAGTGACTTTAGGCATGTGTGGGAATTTAACCCTGTCCCTCTACTGAAGAAGGGCTTGCTGATGGCTCCTTGTCAAGGGCCTACCTAAAGTTTAAGGACCTTGAAGGAAAGAAGCAGAGGCGAGAGCTCTTAGTTAGGGACTCCATGCTCCTACTGGCTGCATCTGTCCTGAGCACACCCAGCCATACCGGTTTCTATCTCTAAGGAGCTGTCTAATAGGAGGGAGTTGAAAGTGGCCTCCTCTGCTATTGTCCTCTTCTGGCTGTCTCTGGCTTTTTATTGCTTGAGTCTGTGTGTGTGCTTTTCCCTTTATTTTTTTTAAAGACAAAGAATTCAAAAGTAGAAAAGAAAACAATGATATGCAGTATAACATGTCTGTGTTAAAGCAAAAGTGCTAGGTTATCCTTTCTTACAGACAGCCTTCCTCCCAGGGCTTCTGACCTGCTAGCAGCCTTATCCTAGCTAAGGAATCTATTTTAGCTCTTATTTACATATATATTCAGTGGGAGCAGTGATCACATTGCCGATGAGACCACCAAAATGCCTCCTGGGATTGTTTGGGGTTCCAGCCTGTCCTCAGTGTTCACAGCCATTCTGGAGTGCAGAGAAAAGTAATTCAAATGACAGAGAAGGCGGATGAGCAGGAGGCATCCAAACACAACATCTACATGTCCTTCTGGGGTTTTTGGACTTTACTTTCTGGGACCTAAAATTGAGGCAGGGAATAGTCCATTCTGTCAGCTGTAGGTTCTGGAATCTACTGAAGTCCTTGGGTGTCACCTCTGGAGATGTGTGGTAAGATGATGGATGGAAATGTAAATACTGTTAGCTTTTAGTCATTCTGTTCTTTTTTGGACTGTAATGGCTATTCCTGGTTGTCATCTTGACTATATCTGGAATGAACTACAATCCAGAATTGGAGGGCTCACCTGTGATCCAGATCTTGCGGCTGGAAAATGCAAGTTTCTCACCAGGATCTTGGGATGGAGATCTTGAGGCATAGTGGCCATGAAAAGCTTAGGCTTGGGCAAGGTAGTACACCCTTTAATCCCAGGAGACTAAGGCAAGGAGATCTATGAGTTCAAGGTTAGCTCGAGACAAAACAAGTCCCAGATCCAGGCATGGTGGTACATATCTTTAATCTGGGCCACTCCTTCTGCTGGAGACCTACATAAGGACATTGGAAGAAGGAAGATTTGCTCTTCTTTGCCTGCTTGCATTTATTTGCCAGCATATTTATTGGAATCTTCCTCTATAGAAGACTAGCTCAAACAACTAGCCTCATGAGACTAAGCAACTACAAGATTCTTGGACTTCACCTTCAAAGCTGACCATTGTTAGGGTAGTTGGACTATAGATTATAAGCCATCACAATAAATTCCCTCAATATGGAG
This sequence comes from Mastomys coucha, assembly GCF_008632895.1. Lineage (NCBI taxonomy): Eukaryota > Metazoa > Chordata > Mammalia > Rodentia > Muridae > Mastomys > Mastomys coucha. Next base: position 19,534,315 of record NW_022196913.1, on the reverse strand, counting down.
AGACATTCCATAAGTTCTCTGACTGTAGAGAACCCTGACTAATACATTCTGTTACTAGTAATTATGATCAAATGTGAAAGTCAGAATTAATTCTTCCTGAAAGCAAGCAGAGGGTAATGAACTCCTTCTCAGAGTGTGTGCCAGTGGGAGTAGAAGCTATGTATTGTTCTTTGCCTTTCTCTACAAAAGATTCCTACCCCTAAGTTCTTGCAGCCCACTAAAGGACCATAGCTTCCAGTTCCCCTTGTAACCACATATGTGTCCTGAACCAAGAGAGGAAAGTGGCATTGGACAAACCTATGTTTCAGTTTAACTGCAATATGGGTTCCCCAGAGCTGGTGGAACACCTCATATGTGATTCAATTAATTTATGAGGAAGACCCATCCTTCCATCCAGTGTGGGTGGGCACAATCTTCTTGGTGGATAGCCTGGAGAGAACAATGAGGCAGAGAAACAGTGAGATGCACTCTTTACTGAAGAGATCCTATTTCCTTGCATATTTCAGAGCTCCAATTTCTCTGGCCTTATGACTAAAAGTTTTTAGTACTGTCCCCTGGGTCTTCATGTCCACTACCTCATACTGAGAGTTACTTCCTCCGATTCTGAGGCCTCTGACCTTAAACCGATCCATGCCTTAGACATCCTCATTCTCTAGCCTGTTGTCAGCACATCATGAGACTTTCCATAATACATGAGGCAATTTCCATAGTAAGTACCTTCTCATTATCAAATATATCATATCATATCACATCAATCTGTCCTTCTACTCTCTACCTACATACCTATTTATACTCTGTTGGCTCAGATTTTCTGGGAGGCTCTAACTTATATAGAAACTGGGATGTTAGGTAGTTCCTAGAAAGCTTCTTAAAGGGCATGGACTCAGATCAACTAGGGAAATCCTTTCTCCAACTTTAGCTTTCTTTTAAAACTGTACATAGAAATAATAACTAGACTAACAGCTGTTTTGAACCATAGGGTGGTGTTTAGTTTGGAAAGCCATATGCTAGAAATGTCCTGGGAGATCAATCCGTATAGTAGGGAATGCAGGGCCATGGGTTACTTGGCTAAAGTTAACATATCCCTGGAAACTACTAAAACAGTCTTCCCTATGAATTTTACACAAAAGTTACATATATAAATGTCTACCTTGTTTGAGTCATGGATTTAAAATATGCATTGCTATCTATATGATCTAGTATTTACTTGTTTAAAGAGGTTGGTTGTTCATAGGGGATAATTAATAAGTTATTGAGACATTGTATCCTTCTGATGGCAATCAAGCTGACTAGGTGTCCCTTTTTGCGGCATTAGCTATGATGGTTTATAGACAATGACTTGTTACTGTCTCCAGATAAACTTGTGGAAATAACTTGTGGTAATTCCTCAATATGACCTGTCACTGTAAACAGGGGAGGGGAATTTTGGTTACAAATGCCCTAATCACAAATATTCACTCCCTGATGCCCCTCATTTTTTTTGTAAGACTAATTGGCCTTATTCATTCATCATAAGCTAGGTATGTTGCATTGTGCAAGCGCCTCAATGTTTTTAGAAGGAATAATAAGTAAAGCAACATTTGTAAAACTGAGAAACCACATTAATATACTTGACATTGTTGAAAAATCCAGGAAAATACTGATTTACAAAAAAAAAAAAAACAAAAACAAAAACAAAACAAGGAATGCGATTGGGTTTGGTGTATGTGGTATCTAATTAATGTGCTCTTGAGTCACCTGGGAGATTTCTCTTTAGATATGACTGTGCAGGCTATCTTTATTGCATTAACTGAAGTGGGAAGACCTGCACATTATGGGTGATGCCATTCCTTGGCTGTAATCCTGACTTGTGTAAGTGGAGAAAGAGAGCTGAACAGAAGTAAGCATTTATCACTCATTACTTCCTGAATGTGGATGCCCTGTGGCCAGCTTTTTCAAATTTTTGCCATCTTGATTTCCTCATTGTTGTGATCGTTGAACTTGAACTACGAACCAGAATAAACTCTTTTCTTTCCTAAGGTGCTTTTGTCAGAGAACTTTATCAGCAACAGGAAAATGAAACCTAAGGCATAATCTAAGGGGAGAGGCTGAGAACTCAGCACTGTGTGATAACTGAAAATGATACCATAAGACGATATATTGCAGCCACCGGTAAACAATGATGATGCATAGCCATTCATATACAGCTTAGGATACTCTGTGTTACTGTCAATGGCTGCCAGGGAAAGATGTACTGGCCTTCAGTGATGATGTATCAGCGTATGAGTGAAATGGAAGCTCCTTGGAGGCAGAAAAAAAAAATTTCCCCCTCTGGAACATAAGAGTAATAAGCCTTTTCTCCTCAGTTATTCTATTTCTCTCTGAGTATATATGTACAAACCATCTTATACTAAGAGCCAGTATTTTTTAATCAGGTGACAAGGAGAACTGGTGTAAGTTAAGGTAGGGATGAATAGGATTGTACTGCAGAGAGAAGTCAGTGTAGCTGAAGCAGCTCAAGAAACCAGATCTGAGATGTAAAGTAGGAATTAGAGTAACTACTAGAGAGGAGAGGGTATTCTCTGGGGCTTTAATGACATGAGCATAAAACTTGAAATGTAACTGTGTACGCTGGCAGACGAGAGAGAAAGTTACTATGGCTAGACTAGTGTCCCTCGGTAAGTGACAAGGCTGTAATTGTTGGCCAGAGTCAAATCGTGTATCTGCTAGCCAGGAACTGGGGAAGCAGACAAGGGGGATATACTGGGGAGGAAGAGAGGTTTCTGAGCCAGTGAGTAGTCTTCTGAGACGATCACTTTTAGAATATTCCCTGGTGCACAATACAGGACACAATTATGGGGAAATGAGTTGGAAATTGAATGATGTAATGATTAGTTCCTGGGTTGGCAGTCAGCTTGTGGTTGGGGGTGGGGATCTATGAGTAGGCAAAGAGATTGACAGCTCTTCATGCCACCATTCTTCTATTTAGTCTAATGTTTAGTTGAGAGAAAGAAAAAAAAGCAGGCTGTTTTCTGAAAATTTTTATGTTTTAAAGTTCAGACTATGAAATTTGCTAACTAAACAGAACCAAATGCAAATGCATGTAATGAAAATTATGACTGATTTTAGAACTTATGGCCAGATATATTTATAACATTGTACCTAAGGTATATTTGAGGGGTATATTTTTAACTCTTGAGAGGTCAATGCTGTTTTTGTATAAGTTTGTAGATATAACATGTCCATGTTAAAGACTATCATAAAGTGTGTTTGACAAAAAGAAGAAAGCAAGGAAATGGGGATTTGTGTTTTAGATGGTAGCATGAAAGTGATCATTGCAAGTACCTGTTGAGTGTAAGAGAGTAGAAGGTCATAGGAAATGAAAATAAGGTGGTACCTGCAAGTGCACCAGATAAGGCTACCGTTGAGCTATCTGCCAGAGACCTGCTAGGTTAACTAGAACAGGCTGTTGGAGAGACCTGATGCTGGATGGCCTCAACTGCTTGCATCCCTCAACTTTCTCCACCATTATCCCTTTCTCCTACATACTGGTTTCAGGCTAATACCTACCATTCCAGGCTTGGTATCTACCTATTACACAGGGAGAAGGAGTTAAAAGCAGAGGGGTAGGGTTGTCAAAATTGTAAACAATCATACAGGACACCTTGTTGATTAAAATTTAAAATTATATCAAAATAAATCTAGCAATCCTAGTTGAGGACCAAAGACAAAGATGTGAAAAATCCTGGTGCTATGTTCTGCCCTCCACCAAGCATCCCTGAAGGTTCTAACCAAGATTTTCAGCTTATATAACTTTAGGTAGACTGGAGTCAAGTGATAGTCTCTGGATGCAAGGAATTCTCAGGAAGTGGACATATTTATTTATTTATCCTTTTGATTTTTTTCTATGTGTATGATTGTTTTGCCTGTGTCTGTCTGTGCAACTCTTGTGTACCTGGTGCAGAGGTCAGATGAGGGTGTTAGATTCCCTAAAACTGGAGTTATAGGTGGTTTTGTATTACCATGTGGATTCTGGCAGCCAAAGTAGGTCCTCTGGAAGAACAACTAGTGCTTTTAATCAATAAACTATCACTCTAGCCCAGTTGTGGCATGTGAAGTTGAACTCATTGAATTCTGGAGTAAACATCAAGAGAGGATACAAGGTGCAATGGTTTGAATATGCTTGGCCCATAGGGAATGGCACTATTAGGATGTGTGGCTTCTTTGGAATAGGTATGGCCGTGTTGGAAGAAGTGTGTCAACTATGTAGGCAGGCTTTGAGGTCTCCTCCTATGCTCAAGTTCCACCTAAGGTAGAAGAGACCCTCCTCCTGGCTGCCTACAGAAGAGACAATATCATCCTGGTTTCCTTAGGATCAAGATGTAAAACTCTTCGCTCCTCCATCACCATGTCTGCCTGCATGCTCACATACTTCCTGCTATAATGATAATGGACTGAACCTCTGAAACTGTAATCCAGCCCCAATTAAATGTTTTCCTTTCTAAGAGTTGTTGTGGTCATGTTGTCTCTTCACAGCAATGGGAACCCTAACTAAGACACTAGGAAAGCAACCTATAGCTTTTAAGATAATATGAACTGAGTTCAGGGCAGGGAAGGAAGCTAAAGTTTCATAAGAACTCATGCTTCCTGGGTCCAGTAACCACTCTGAATACTATGGGGATCATCATATTATGTATACCTGTCAGACTAAGAACAAAATACTCTGGAGATTATTAAAACTACTCTACAGCTTAGGTCTTATTACCCTCATAGGAGAAGAAACTGAAGTTCACATGCATTAAGCATGCTCAATATGACAGAACCAGTGTCTGGTGCACTATTGCATGTGTTTGGGTGATGTGTACATGCCTGATAACAGAAGAGTTAGAGCTGGCAGGATCTTCCCTGGAGGCATGCAAGGAAATCTATTCTCTGGGGCAACACAACGTGAGTAACTACAAAATATGAAACTCAGGCTTTTCTAAAATAGGGTGAACAAACTGAGTGCCTGAAGCCTATGAGCTTCTGGGAAAGACAAGGTGTGTATCATACTACTCATGAGTAAAAGACTAACTAGCCTTTAAAAAATGTATTTGAAAATACCATACATCTATACAATGTATCTTGATCATATATATCCCTTATTCTCCTCTCTTGAAATTTTCCCCATCATGTCTACTTTACAAATCCATGTCTGTCTATCTATCTATCTATCTATCTATCTATCTATCTATCTATCTATCTATCTATCTATCCATTTATTTGTTTGTTTAAACACAATGAATGTAATTCATATTGCTTATATGTATATACATAGATAGGGGTTATCCACTGGGCCACTGGGAACATACCAGTGGTCACTCTTCTTTCAAACGTAGTCTTTTCTTCTCCAACATCAACTGCCAATAACTCCTCAGACTAAGGGCGGAGGAGCTTGTCATACCTTCTTATCTTTGTGATAGAAATTTTAACTTGCTTCATCTTATATAGATGTTGTATAGGTAACCATAATAGCCTTAAATTTATATATGCAACAGAAATGCAATGTCCAGAGGACAGCATTCCTCCATGTCTTGTGGCTTTTTCACCATTTCTGTCCTCTCTTTATTATTGTTCTCTGAGCCTTGAGTAAGGAAGAGAATTCTACAGATGTTCCATCTATAGCTGAGCACACATAGTTGCTTATCCTCAGCAATGAGTCTTTGCTTAACTGCTACCCACTGTAATAAGTAGTTTCTCTGACCAAGGTTGGGTGCAGCAAAAATCTATGGGTAAAAATATAAATATTTACCAAGAGCAATTGATTATGTTTATTAGCTACTTTTCTGTTGCTGTGATAAAATGGAATGGCCACAACTATAGAAGGAAGATATTATTTGACCTTATGGGTACAGAGGCATAGAAGTCCAGCACCATCATGGTAGCAGGCTGGTGCAGTAAGGTAAAATTGACCTTTTGATCCACAAGCACAGAGCAGAAAGAGAGTGAAGGAAGAAGGAAGAACAGATGTTTAGAGGGAGGGAGAGATGGGAGGAGGAAGGGAGGGAGGGAGGGAAAGAGAGTGAGAATGAGAGAAAGAGAGAGAAAGAGATACAGAGACAGAGAATGCACTGAGAATGGCAATGGCCATAGAAATAGTAAGGCCTTCGATATACCTTCTTTAGCAAGGTTTCATCTCCAGACCTTTACAAACAGTATCACCATCTTGGGACCAAGTGTTTAAATATGTGACCCTATAGGGGACAAACCACCATACTATCTAACAAAATTTTCAGTGCTGGGCATAGAAAATATATCTTGAAGTTTTGGGTCATAGAAGTTGGATAGATTACAGAATAAAATATAGTCTATTCCTATTGTCCTTGGTCATCTCCCAAAATTTGAAGGTAAGATACTTTTGCTATAAATGTCTGCACTGCAGACAAAAAAGATTCAGAGGAATCAAGAAGGAAATGACATGGAAGATTCCTTGCTGAGGACTAGCTCTTATTGTAGCTGATATGCTATGCAAAGATCATGAGAGAAAAAGCAACCAATAGTTCTAACCATCTGTAAAGCCAATGAATCATAGCAATGACAGGCATGGCAAGATGAAGTGCAGTAATAACAATTAGATGACGGGGCAACCTAAAGCTGTCTTTTCAATAAGAGGGAATTCATATCTGATACTGTAAACCTAACCAATCACCCATAACTAGTGAGGTTGTGGATCTAAAAGGAGAACCTATTACTGCCACTTTCCCAAATGACTATAAATCCCAACTTCTTTTTTTATTATTAGATATTTTCTTTATTTAAATTTCAAATTTTATCCCCTTTCTCCATTTCCCCTCTGAACCAACCCCCCATTTTGCCACCTTCCCTTTCCTCACTAACCGCCCCCCCGACTCCTGCTTCCCTGTTCTGGGATTCCCCTACACTGGGGCATTGAGCCTTCACAAGAGCAAGGGCCTTACCTCTCATTGATGTTCCACAGGCCATCCTTTACTACATATGGGGCTGGAGCCACGAGCCCCTCCTTGTATACTCTTTGGTTGGTGGTTTGTTCCCTGGGAGCTCTGGGGGTACTAGTTAGTTCATATTGTTGTTCATCCTATGAGGCTGCAAACCCCTTCAGCTCCTTGAGTTCTTTCTCTGGTTCCTTCATTGGGGACCCTGTCCTCAGTCCAATGGATGGCTGTGAAATCCACTTCTATATTTGTTGGGCACTGACAGAGCCTCTCCGGAGACAGCTATATCATGCTTCTGTCAGTAAGCACTTGTCATCCACAATCGTATCTGGGTTTGGTAACAGTACGTGGGATGGATCCCCAGGTGGGACAGACACTGGATGGCCTTTCCTTCAGTTTCTGCTCCAAACTTTGTCACTGTATCTCTTCCCATGGGTATTTTGATCCCCCATCTAAGAAGGACAGAAGTATTCATACTGTGGTCTTCTTTCTTCTTGTGCTTCATGTGGTCTGTGAATTGTATCTTGGGTATTCTGAGCTTTGGGGCTAATATCCACTTAACAGTGAGTGCATACCATTTGTGTCCTTTTGTGATTGGGTTATCTCACTCAGAATGATATTCTCCAGTTCCACCTATTTGACTAAGAACTTCATGAATTCATCATATTTAATAGCTGAGTAGTACTCCATTGTAAAAATGTACCACAATTTCTGTATCTGTTCCTCTGTTGAGGGACATCTGTGTTGTTTCCAGCTTCTGGCTATTATAAATAAGTCTGCTATGAACATAGTGGAACATGTGTCCTTATTACATATGAGCTTCCTATTATTTTTCTTGTAATTGAAGATCAGCCTAAGTCCATGATATCTGATAGGATGCATGGGATTATTTCAATCTTCTTTTATCTTTTAAGGCCTGTTTTGTTGCCAATTATATGGCCAATTTTGGAGAAGGTACTGTGAGGTGCTGAGAAGAAGGTATATTCTTTTGTTTTAGGACAAAATGTTCTATAGATATCTGTTAAATCCATTTGGTTCATAACTTCTGTTAGTTTTACTGTGTCTCTGTTTAGTTTCTCTTTCTATAATCAGACCATTGAGAGTAGGGAGTTGAAGTCTCCCACTATTATTGTGTGAGGTGCAATGTGTTTTGAGCTTTAATAAAGTTTCTTTTATAAATGTGTGTGCCCTTGCATTTGGAGCATAAATGTTCAGAATTGAGAGTTCATCTTGGTAGATTTTTACTTTTGATGAATATGAAGTGTCCCTCCTTATCTTTTTTGATAACTTTTATTGGAAAGTTGATTTCATTCGATATTAGAGTGGCTACTCCAGCTTGTTTCTTGCGATCATTTGCTTGGGAAATTGTTTTCCAGACTTTTACTCTGAGGTGGTGTCTCTGTCACTGAGGTGGGTTTCCTGTATGCAGCAAAATGTTGGGTCCTGTTTACATATCCAGTTTGTAGTCTATATGTTTTTATTGGGGAATTGGGTCCATTGATATTAATAGATATTAAGGAAAAGTAGTTGTTGCTTCCTGTTATTTTTGTTGTTAGAGGTTAAAATATGTTTATGTGGGTATCTTCTTTTTCATTTGTTAACAGAAGATTATTTTCTTGCTATTTCTATGGTGTAGTTTCCCTCCTTGTGTCAAAGTTTTTCCTTCATTATCCTTTGAAAGCCTGGAATTATGGAAAGAAATGGTGTAAATTTGTTTTTATCATGGAATACCTTGGTTTTTCCATCTATGGTACTTGAGAATTTTGCTAGGTATAGTAGCCTGGGCTGCTATTTGTGTTCTCTTAGGGTTGGTATGACATCTGCCTAGGATCTTCTGGCTTTCGTAGTCTTTGATGAGAAGTCTGGTGTAATTCTGATAGGTCTGCTTTTATATGTTACTTGACGTTTTCCCCTTACTGCTTTTAATATTCTTTGTTTTGTGCATTTGGTGTTTTGATTATTATATGATGGGAGGAATTTCTTTTCTGGTTCATCTATTCTGAGTTTTGTAGGCTTCTTGTATATTCAATGGCATCTCTCTTTAGGTTACGGAAGTTTTCTTCTATAATTTTTTGAAGACATTTACTGGCCTTTTAAGGTGTGACTCTGCTCTCTTCTATAGCTATTATCCTTAGGTTTGGTATTCTCATTGTGTCCTGCATTTCCTGGATATTTTGGGTTAGGAGCTTTTTTGCATTTTGCGTTTTCTTTGACTGTTGTATGAATGTTTTCTATGGTATCTCCTGTGCCTGAGACTCTCTCTTCAGTCTTTTGTATTCTGTTGGTGATGCTTGCATCTATAACTCTTGACCTCTTTCCTAGGTTTTCTATCTTCAGAGTTGTTTCCCTTTGTAATTTCTTTATTACTTCTACTTCTATTTTTAGATCCTGGATGCATTTGTTAAATTCCTTTACCTATTTGGTTGTGTTTTCCTGTATTTTTTAAGGATTTTTTTGTGTTTCCTCTTTAAGGGCTTCTACCTGTTTACCTGTGTTCTCCTTTATTTCTTTAAGGGAGTTATTTATGTCCTTCTTAAAGTACTCTATCAGCATCATGAGATGTGATTTTAAATCTACATCTTGCTTTTCTAGTGTGTTGGGTTATCCTGGACTTGTTGTTGTGGGAGAACTCAGTTCTGATGATGCCAAGTAGCCTTGATTACAGTTGGTAAGGTTCTTGAACTTGCCTTTCCATGTCTGGTTATCTCTGGTGTTAGTTGGTCTTGATGTCTCTGGCTTGAGCTTTTCCCTTCTGTGGGCCTGTAAGCCTGTGTCAGCACTTTTGGGAGACCAGCTCTCACCTGACAGGACCCATGCAGACTGCTGTGGACCAGCCCAAGCTCTTTGGTGCAGATGGAGGCAGGAAGGTCCCTGTCCCAGCTGCTCTACTACTCCTGTGGCTTATGTGCTCCTGGCTGGTCTGGTGTTGGACAGTAACTGGAGAGAAAAAGGTGATCGCACCTCTGAGCTGGGGAGTTGGAACACTCCTTGGAGACCAGCTCTTCCCTAGCAGGACCCATGCAGAGAGGGATCCCAACTTCTTAAATACTTACTCTTACACCCACAGATGAATGTGGGTGTAAGAAATCTCATTTCTTGTCAAATAAACTTCTTTTCGATGACAGATGGAGACCATTTCAGAAATCTACCACTGGTCAAACTGCAGAGAACAGTGAACATGACATGTCTACCCTGAATGAATATATCTACACCACAACTTCTACATATAAGTACCAGGACAAATCATGGAAAGATTGTAAGAGCCAGAGGACCAGGGAGTAGGAGGTGAGATACTGTTTTTTGTATGTGACATATGTACATACATATATATGTAATGATAACTAAGAAGAAGAGGTTGTAAGCTTGAGAGAGAGAGATGTATGGGAGGAACATGGGAAGAATTGTAGAGGGGAGAGAATGTTGTAAACACAGTACTGGTGTATGACATTTTCAAAACAAAACAAAATAAAAAGAAATATCTAGAAGGCCTTTTGATATTATGATTCTTAGAAAAAAAATATCAGTATGTCCTCCCATATGGCCCATGACTTTCCTAGCCATAGGCTTTGAATATGCTTGCAGTATCAGGCATAAATTCTATCCTGGGAATCTGGCCTCAAGTCCAAACAAGAAAGCAGTTACTGACCTCCATAAACAGTTTCACCACTATTACATCAGTGGGCACATATTGCCTGACAGATAGTTATTGTAGCATGCATGATAAGACCTTGTGGCACCTGTGTAGCAACTTCTAGTAAAGATAAAGGCACAGAGGAGAGATGACTTCAGTCAATAAAAACCTTTCTATATGCAGCCATAGCATCTTTGTGAATAAAATTCAGTGCATCTTGTCTTAGGGTTTTACTGCTGTGATTAGACACCATAATCAAGACAACTCTTATAAAGACAACATTTAATTGGGGCTGGCTTACAAGTTCAAAGGTTCAGTTCATTATCATCAAGGTGGGAACATGGCAGCATCCAGGAAGGCATGGTACAGCTGGAGCTGAGAGTTCTACATCTTCATCTAAAGGCTGCTAACAGAATACTGGTTTCCAGGCAGCTAGTAGTAGGGTGTTAAATTCCATGCCCACAGTGACACATCTACTCCAATAAGGCCACACCTCCAAATAGTGCCACTCCTTGGGCCAAGCATATACAAACCATCACACATCTAGTGAGAAAACAGTATTCCAAAAGATGGAGTTATTTCTGTCAGCACTGGAGTTTTACTTCACTTTGTAACTTTGATTTGCCTTGTGTGTCCCACTTCCATTCTCCTTATCAGCAGAACAAGAAAGGTGAATTTTTTCGATTTCTTCCAATTCTCAAAATTTAAAGCCAGATTGCATTGACAAGGGGCCTTCTATGACTATGTGAATCTATGAATTTTGAGTCTCTTAACTCTACTACTCCTTTAGCTGTATAACCAAGTCTATTGTGACTATAAAGAAAAATGTGAATTCATAAGTTTTTGTATTTAAAGATTTATTAAAAGTCACAACATTATTTTAGTGGATTTGGATAATTAGAAACCGTAGCAAAACTAGCATGAGATAATCTAGTTCTTGGAGTGTTGGCTAACTGTATGTACCAGACATCATGTCATCCTAATCAATGGGAACATTTCATTATATGCATATATATATGTGTGTGTGTGTGTGTGTGTGTGTATGTGTGTGTATATACATATATGTATATACCTTATATATGTGTATGTATATGTATATATATACATATATATTCTGTTGTGTTCAGAAATATATATTTTAGGTTTTTGCTATAAGGTTGCATTTGTCCAAGGTCTGTGGGGCAATATTATCCTCTGGGAATTTATCTGATGAAGAAAGTAAGATTTACAAACATTGTCAATACAGAAAATAGAAAAACGTACAAAAATTACAAAAGGTTCACAGGTATTTACACTGAGGGCTTAACACAGCCCACATCTTTCTTGTAGACAACTGCTGACATGCCCAGGCAGAGTGTCAGGCTTTTTCCTACTGACATGTCCAAGCATAACATCATTTTTGGCCCTCAAGCTACAAGTTCATTGCTTCCTAAATCCCAAAGTAGTACAAAATATTTCTATCAAACTGTGTTCAGATTTTTAGTACTGAAAAATATTGACTTAATTAAGAATGGAAGTAATCAGTATAGGCTGGAATTATAGGAATGCCTTCACAGAAGCAAGACTTAAATTTAGAGAGTGTTAAACCTGGATGGAACTTCTGAAACAATGTAGTGGAACTGGTATTCATACAGGCCAAGGAGATGAACTGACATGTCTAGACGAAATTCTTAGAAATGCAGAGACAAGGTGACAGGCAGGCTTCTGGATCTCTCTATACACTCTATACAGAGGTGTCTGTCCTGGGTTGGGTTGCCTTTAGCCATCACTATATTGGTTGCTTGTGACCATTGCCCTCCTAATAAGATGAGTGATGGGAAGACAATCTGTTCTTGCTCACATACAATAGCATGATACAACAGTATATGTTAGAGGTCCAAAAGCATATATTTGGAAGGTTAGAAGGTAAAAATAAGCAGCTCCAGGAGCTTGGGGGTGGGACCGAGGAGGCAGGAGTATGTGGATAGTCACTGTAGGCAGTGTTAATTAGATAAAGGAACCCTACCTTGGAGGGGAGCTAAAATGGATCACCCAGGAAAGATAGAGAGGCAGATTAGTATAAAGCACATTATTTCCTGTTTCTGATCTTGGCTTTAGAACCTAGTTGCTTTTCCATGAAATGAGGACAATGAGAGTGTCCCTCCAAAAAAGAAAGAGAATTATTAGTAAGACATTTTGCTTGAAGGATGAACATGATAAAAATCAGTATCATGACTTAGGAAGAAATACCTAAAATTAAAACCTATAACCCATTTGAAAATGAGTTTTGGGGAGACTTGATATAGTCCTTAGAATGAGAAGCTGTAAAATGAACGAATCTGAAGAGGCCACAGGTGCTGTGTGAGAATCAATTCCTTTCCACATGAATCAAGTGTTATAAAAAGAAAAACACAAATAAGGGTTTGTGCAGCAATGAGTAGTAAACAGCTAGGGCTTCTCCATGGGTCTTAGTGCTAACTTATACACATCCCTCAGAAGCCTGGACATAGATGACACCGACTACTCTTTGAATTTGTTTCTCAAAGGTCATGTGTTGTAAAGTCAGTCCTCAGTGCAATCTACTAAGAGAGGTTGGACTTTTAAGGGGTGATTGAGAACCAGGCCTATAATATAGCACTTGGAGGCTAATTGCCAAGAGTTTTAGGCTCACTTGACTTACACAAAAAGTAGCAGACCGTCAAGGGCCACCTAACAAGACTCTGTTCCAACAAAACAAACAAACAACAAACAAGAAAACAACCGAAGATGTGAGCAGGTCATTACGGCTCTTACTTGGATTGAATGGATTAATGTTATATACTGTTAGTTAATGGTACATAATGTTACCACATTACTGTTAGATTGGGTTTAAGATCTTATGAATTGACTTATAATTGCAAGGGGCTTGTGATTAAAAGCAAATCGGGACCTTCCTTGCTCTATTCCACTGGTCTGCCTCTGCCTCCTGCTTCCTCCATGAGACAACCCAGCAAGAAACCCTTGATATTGTACTTTCCAACTTTCCAAATTATAAAGAATGACTTTCTCTGTTTTTATAAATTACTCAGTTAAGGGTATTCTGTTATAACAACACCAAATAGAACAATAAGAGATGAGGAATGACACTTGGCACAACTGGGATAAGGAAACACAAAGTAGTGTGCTAAGGAAATAAGAAATGAGAATCCAGTGTACCTGGATACATGCAGCTTCTTCCATTCAATTTCTATTATGCATTTATAAATCCTTGTGGGATCTTTTGATATAGTTGTTCTCAAAATCAAGTGTGTCAAAAAACATGTAGCCTTCCTTTACCACAATGGACTCTGGGAGTGGTGAGCCCCTGTGTGGTGAGGCCCAGGAGTTCTCAGTCCTACATTCCCTAGCTGGATCTGAGGCAGGAGGCCTTCCTTGAGCCTCCCAAGGTCCTCTTGTGGAGTCTACTCCATACTTGTATTGGTTTAACCATGACCTCTAAAGGATATGTTAAACTCCTAGTTCTGTGGACATTTGGAAATAGGGTCAAGGCATACAGTAAACATGAGGCCATATATGATTTAGGTGGACTCCCATCCAATGGCTCCCTATAATGCCCTATGAGAGATACACTGAGAAAGCAGCCATAGAAAGATGGAGGCAGAGATTGAATGATAATTCTACCTGACAGTGGCCACTGTCACCAAATGCTGACACAAGAAAAACTTACCTTGAGCCGTAACAGAGAACAAGAGTCTGATACTTCTATACGGACTCACTCTCCTAAAGTTGTGAAAGAATGAATTTATTTTGCTTAAAACCACCCAGTTTGTGGTACTTTGTTATAGTAGCTCTAGAAAATAAAAATAATAGAGTGGCTAATAGAATCATCTGAGATTTTTTTGATGGACTTTATTTTAAAGAAATAATGTAGAAATAATGTAGAAAGCATTTATTGAATTACTTCTCATATTATATTCATTGACATATGATTATCCCTCATATATTTTACACAAAGATTAACCTAAGAATTGTTCAGTCTATTTTTGTTACTGAAACAAAACACTCACAATGAGGGTAATTTATCAAATATAGAGGCTGCTTTAGCTCACAGCTCTGGGAAGGCCTGTTGACATGACACTGGATCTGCACCTGAACATGTCGATGAACATGATTTAGGGGGACTGAACAAAAATGCTCTCTCATACCTCCCTCATCTTGTCAAGCTGCAGATGCTGTCCTATGGTGTCACCTGCATGAAAACCCTCAGCTCCCAAAGTATCACTGGCAAGTACCAATGAAGATGACTTTAGGGATTGAGTTTCCAGCACATTAATTCTATAGCAAGAATTTTTGTACCAGACATTAAGGAATGTCTTCTATATAGTCTAAAGCAGTGGTTCTCCACGTGTTGGTTACACACACTCTGGTGTGTGTGTGTATGTGTAACAACCCTTTCATAGGTGTCGCATCAAATATCCTGCATATCAGATGTTTCCATTTGATTCATAATATGAACAAAATTAAAGTTATGAAGTAACAACAAAATAATGTCTAGGATACAATGTTGTATAAACTGGGCATGGTGGCATGCCTGTTATCCCTAGGGATCTGAAGTAGGAGAATAAGAAATTCAAGGTGATGCTTGGCTACATGGTGGGTTCAAATTCAATTTGGGCTATATTGTGTTGACATTTGGTCTATTGCTATGTATTGTAATGCTAAATTCTATATCCAAAGGTCTAGGTCTACCAGTGGCTTCTCATGTCTACAAGCTTTTGTTGTGCAAGCCTTGTTCCCTGATTTAAACCTATTGGTTAAATAAAATTGGCTACAGCCAATTACTTGAGAAATTAGAGGTAGGTGGGTTTAGAGTGACCTAGTTGGAAGAGGAGAGACCAGGGGGAGAAGGAGGAAGGAGGAAGGAAGAAGGAGGAAGGAGGGGAAAGCTGCCATGAAAAAAGATGGATGATAAGTATATGGCCAGGAGAAACAGCAATTATATGGGGATATACTGCTCGGGAGGTAGTCAGGCCAGCCAGGGAGAAGAGTAGATTAGGGGTTATTCCCCCAGTAATTGTCAAAAACAAATAAAATAACCATGGTCTGAGTCTTATTTATTTGTAAGTTAGTCAGGGATAAGCTTAAATTGGTTGTACTACAATAATGACCCCATGTCTGATAAAGAGGGCTTGGGGCAGTGAGATGGCTCAGTGGATAACAGAATTTACAGTGAAGACTTGATTCTTTGAGGTCAGTCTCTGGAACTTACATAGAGATGTAAGGAGAGAACTGACTCCACAAAATTATCTTCTGACCTCAACATGTGCAAATTAGCACATGCATGGCTATACACACACACACACACACACACACACACACACACACACACACACACACCAATGATTTAAAAAACACTGTAAGGATGGCTTGGAGAGAATTGCAGAAGTCATGGTGGATGAACTACTTTTCAGATTTCTTCTCGAGATAAAGAAATGCTCCCTTCTTCCTTTCAGGACTGTTGAGAGATAAACTGATGTAACCAACATGTGAAACTCCTTAATAAAGTAAATTGTTTGAGGAGTCCATGAGGTTGTTGAATTATTGAAGGAGCCTTTTTCTCTCTCTCTCTCTCTCTCTTCCTTCTTTCCTTTCTTTCTTCCTTTCTTATTAGATATTTTCTTTATTTGCATTTCAAATGTTATCCCCTTTCCTCGTTTCCCCTCTGAAAACCCCCTCCCCCTGCTCACCAACCCACCCACTCCAGCTTCCTGGTCCTGGCATTCCCCTACACTGCGGCATAGAGTCTTCACAGGACTGAGGGCATCTCCTCTTATTGATGTCCGACAAGGCCATCCTCTGCTACATATGCAGCTGGAGCCATGGGTCCCATCATGTGTACTCTTTGGTTGGTGGTTTAGTTCCCGGGAGCTCTGGGGTTACTGGTTGGTTTATATTGTTGTTCCTCCTATGGGGCTGCAAACCCCTTCAGAAGGAGCCATCCTTAAATATGTACTTAAATATACACATTGCATGTAATTTTTTGGTGTTCCAGCACAGTAAGTTCTTAATCATATTACCCTCCCTCTTTTAACCATTTCCAGCTCTATCCCCACTTCCCTTACCTATCCAATTTTATACCCCCCCATCAAGGTCAATTTGTAATTCCCAAATATTCTTAGGTGTGTGATCTTCTGTTGGAGCACAGATGAACTATCAGGGGCTGTACTCTTAGAGAAAACTGAGTACCCCTTTCCCAGAAACTAATCATCCACGGAGTTTGTAAAGCCAGACTTGGAGTGCAGAATTAAGGGTGGGAAAGGTGAGATGTGAATAGTGCAGCAGGAGGTGCCCCGTCAGGTACTCACTGCTCTGCCAGATAGGGGCTCCTCAAGTCTGTCTCACAGAAATGTAAGGGGTTGTGAAGTTACTCACAAAATCACATTCTGTACTGATTGGAAATGTCACTGATGTGTTCCCATGTTGTTGATTTATGGCATACCTCTTCTAATACTCCGGTGGTATTCTCTGGGTCTTAAGATATTCTAGGAACAGTGTAGCAGTGTGCCATGGTCATGATGTCAAAAGGACAGTGTTCACAGACTAGTCCACTGGAGCTGTACTGACGTCTGATAGGTTGAGAAGATGAGGCATGGTACAGATCCTGAACATTGCAGGGTGTTATGACATCCTGGGAAGGTGTGAACAAGTATTTTTTCACATCTTACCAAGTAATAAACTGGGGAACAATTTCTTCCAAGTCTAGCTTGCTGAACCAAGGTGTGTGCTGTGGTTGCTTACAAGAGCATAGGGGACTCAAAGGCAGTTCTGTAATTGGGCAGGCAACTCAGGCATAGGTGGTGACTCCAGAAAGTTTTGTCCCCAGAACTCCCAGCCTACCTTGAAGTCAGCTCTACTGGACAGTCTGTCTTTCCAGCAGCTGTTTTCTGCTTTTATAACTTGAGGACAGGCCTCATAAATCTAGTAACTTCCTGAGTTTCCAGAGCCTCTTCAGTTTCCTTGGTTTTCTGAGCCTCACACATCTCATTCTCTCTCCAGGAGGTAATGCTTCAACTGGGATTAAACAAGGCACAACTCCCTGTAAGCTAACAGTTAGGGCAAAGGCCCCACAGCAGGCACATAATCGATCCATTCAAATGAGAGGGAAGAGGCAATAAGACTGAAAGCAATAAGCAAGAAGACAGAGGCAGGGATGTGGGTCATGGAGGCAATGTGGGGCTGTTTTATGGGACCAACTAGACTGTTAAGACATTTGTTCATCTTTCTGAAGGAGACATGGAGCCTTTGCAGAGTGTCAGGGTATGGCATGGTCTGATTTATGTCCTAAAAGGCTCATTGGCTGATGAGCTAAGAAAGGACTGGGGGAGAGGATAAGCAAGGAGAGCTGTTCTGGGGGTTGTTCCAAGTAGAAGACAGTACTTTCATTGACACAGAGGGACAGGAAACAGCATTCCTCCATTCTGATTCTCTCAACAGTTCAGATCAGTCAGCTGTAGTTTGCCTAGAAACAGGATTCTCCAGTGCGAAGTCTCTGAGATAGTACATAGTGGTGACTGAATATTAAAAACACATGCCTAAACTTCTGTCTCCTAAATGGCAAAATTGATTTGAATCCAGCCTTGTGATTTCTGAGCCTCCATTCTCTACAGCCCCTTCCCAGTGGATCCCAGAAAGCCATATATTCCTCCTGCAGCATCATTAGCCACGGGGGTGAACATAATTACTGAGATGAAGGAAAAGTCAGGAAAAGTAAATGAAGAGAACAGAAAACTCACATGGCTTTTCTAACACAGAGCCCATTTTTTTTCCCAATCACATTCCAAGGTACTGAACAAACTAGATGCAAGACGTCAGAAACTGTGTAACAGCAAATTATTGAGTTGGGAAGCAATAATTAGAAAGGAAATGAAGAAAATGGATGTTGGGGACTTTAATGTGAAATATGACATTGATAAATCAAAGGAAGCCTTGAATTAGAGATGTGGATATTTCAACTGATTATCCAAGATAACTCACATCCCCCATTGACCTCATCTATCTTGTTTTGCCTTTCTGAGCACAAAGAGTATCTTTGCCAATTGCAAAGCTCCAGGAGCAAACCTCCCAAATGTTTCCTGAAAGAGGGAGCAAAGGAAGAGCTGGAGCACCTCAAAATTCAGTTGCTCACTAAGGATCCCAGAGGCATGTTGTCCTTTCCACTTGGTCCGCCTCAGGTCCCAATCCTGGAGCATTATAGGAAAGATAATAAGAGATGATCCGGATGGATTTGATAGTAAGTAAGAAACAAAACAAAACAAAACAAAACTGTACGCTCCAGCTAAGGCGAGCTGGATCCATGCACCTTCACGTCTGAGGCTCATATGAACTACAAATGCAAACTAAGTGCCACTAACAGTGGGTGAGCAGAAGCCACTCAGCTGCTCTCTCTTTTCTCACAGACTCCCAAGCAAGTGCTGTTTGTTTAGCTGTTTATTTAGAAAGATGCTACTAGTACCACGTGGCATATTAGGACACACAAGGTTGAAGTTGTTTTGATTTACAGCAGGTTGGGGGAGGAAAGAACCTAAAGGAGACTACAGAAGTGGGCGGTAATGGACAGCCTCAGGTTTTCCTTTTCAGCCTCTCCACCCTTCCTGGCAGGAGAAGAGTCCCTGGACAGAAGATGTAAGACCTGGCTTTGCCAAATGTCTTAGTAATTTGGAAAGTCTGACTACATGACAGGAGTGCGAACTGTGGCATGAGACACCTTGCAAACCCTATAGGCATGCTAGGGGAACTGATTTTGTGTGTGTGTGTGTGTGTGTGTGTGTGTGTGTGTGTGTGTGTGCGAGCATTATCGAAGTTGTGTACATGCTTGTTTTATGGCAGGTAACCTTGTGCAAGCTCTCAGACCCTTTGGCCTTTCTCCATACCAGGAACTGGCTGATGCTTTATGAGTACACATGCCCAGTGCTCAGGCCTGTAGACAGTTAAGCTGGCTTTCCCAGTGAGCCAGCTCAGCTCAACTTGTGGCTATGATGTGAGCATTGAGGCCTGAGATCTTTTTAGAGTTAACACTTTTAGGTTCAAGGACTCTTGTTTTTTCTTCCTCAAAATGAACTTGGCCTTATCTTCAGCCAGCCTCATTCTGGACTCAAACATACCCTCTTTGTCTTCACTTTTAGTATCTGTTCATGTCACTCCTTCCTTCTCAACTGCTTTCTGCTTTCCTCACTATTTCAAATCCATGTATGTGGGTCTTTGGAGACAATTGTTCTACACGTGTTTTATATGGTGATAATTATAGACTCATATTTCCATCGTTTTTACTTTGGTTGTTTTAAAAACTTAGCACTAAAAATGATATAGATGCTTATGCTCCTATTATTTATTTGTTATGCATTTATTCATTTATTTGTGTGTGTGTGTGTAAGCCTGCATGAGTATCTGTGTGTGCATTGTGCATGTAGAATTGGTAATAAGGAGTCGGGAATAAGGCATTGGAACTCCTGAAATGGGAGCTATAAGTGATTATGACCTATGTAACTGAACGATATGTAACTATGAGCTACAATATGGCTGCTGGGAAGTGAACCCAGACTCTTGATAAGAGTAGAAAACATCAACAACTATTGAGGCATCTCTCCAGATCCCTCATTTATTAATCCATTTTCTCCAACCTCCAGCTCTTGTCTTAACACACTTGTCATTTAATGTGAGCATTACGAAAACCCTTTCCTTGAGAGCAAAGGAACAATAAAGCAAATTAATTATGTAACATGGGTAATTTTATTTTATACATAGACCCAATCATACCAAATAAGAGGTGGGTAGGATGTGGTAGCTTTTCTCATTTACTAGCACACAACTCATTTGTACAAAGCTAGAGTAGGATGTCAGTAAGATGACACAAGGCTGAGTTCACAGACAAGGACATCCTCTGCCACATCAATGTGACATTTTTCAAAGTGTAGTCTCAGACCTGGAGAACAACAATGTCTGAGAAGCTAGGCCACACCTGGTTTTTACTGCACAAAATATCTGCAGCAACACATGGCATCTGTGTTTTAGTGAGCCTCCAGGTGATTTCGATGCATGCTTAAGCCTGAGTATTAAAGTATGTGTTACGTGCCAAAGGAGGCTATTAAAGAAATTTTCCATTTGACTTTCTTTTTCTGCCCAATTTGAACCATAACATGCTCAATATTGCCAATATACATTTATCTCTCTATTCTTTCTCCCATGTTTCTCTCTTCCTCCTTCCTTCCTGCTGTCATTTTCTTCTAAGTTGAAAAATAAAATTATCCATACTTATCCCACCCAACATGATATATAAGAGTACATATATATCATAGAATAATTAGTCTAATTAACAAACATTCCCCCACATAGCTATTATTTCTAGTGAGAATTCTTACTCACTTTTTGTATTTAAGAATATGTTGTCATTTATTGTAGTTATGATGCTAAACAATAGAACTCTTGCATTTATCCCTTCAATATCTTTCCATCCCCCATTCACTAGGTACTCCAACTTCCTCTGACCTTTATTCTACTTTCTGTTGTAAACATTTAATCTCAGTTAGGGGTTTCTACCATGCCTTTGATCATTCAGATCCCTGATAAAAGAAATACAATCTTTTATATTTATAATAAGCCTTTAAAGCACTACAGCTGGGCAGATATCTACCTTCTATGCTATAATATCTGCTTCTCTGCTAATAACTTCACAATATGACTTGCCATGTCCTGTCTAGGCCACTCTTATTCTGACTTGCCCTCATGACCATGTTTTCAGGATTTCTACCCCATGGTATGTTCTCTTCCCTCCACCGTCTCCCTCTCCTCCTTGTGGTCCTTAGACCCCAAGTCTAGGAACTGAAAGCCCACCTACCTCTCTTCTGCCCAGCTATAGGCTGTTGACATCATTATTCAACTAATATGTTTAAATTAAGGAGCCTGGTCACATAGCATTACTTGGAGTACATAAAGATTCTTTCATCCCTGAGGACAACCAGGTCTTGGGGAGCCAGTATTTAGCATTACAATACATAGCAACAGACCAAACCTCAACAACTTTTCTATTTCCATGAATTCATTGTATATATGAGTAATAATATCAAGCAGTATTTTTATTTCTGTGCTTAGTTTATTTCGCTATACCATACTGTCTCCATGCTCATCACTGCTCTCAGAAAAGGCAATGTTTTTCATTGCCAAACAGTTTTCCACTGGCTATTTACATTACATTTGCTCCCCATCCATGCTGATGGATATAACTATTGCTTTTGTTGTTGTAAATAGAACTATGATAAACAAAGGAGTGGAACTATTTCTTCAACACATTGATTTAATTTCCTTTGAAAATATAGTTGTTAGTAAGAATATGAATCATATAGTACATCTATTTTTAATAGTTTGAGGAATCGTTCCCATTACTGTTTTCTACAATGGTTATGCTAATCTTTAATTCCACCAACAGTATGCGAGGGTTTCGTTTTGTTGAAATCCTTAACAACATTTGCTGTTGTCTCAGTTTTCTATTGCTGGGACAAAACACTGACGTAAGTTATAAAAGAAAGCATTTAACTGTGCTTACACTTTCAGAGGGTTGAATCCCTCATGGCAGGGCAGCAGGCACACTGAAGCAGTTGAAACTCACATCTTGATCCACAAGTAGGAGACAGAGAGGAACACTAGGAATGCAGTGAGTCTTTTGAAACCTTAAAACCTGCTCTGGGTGACACTCCTCCAACAAGACCACACCACCTAATCTTTCCTAAAAAGTCCCCCAAATTGGGCACCACTTATTCAAATATATGAGCTCATGGAAGCCATTCTCATTCAAACCATATAAGCGGTGTTTTGTCTGTTTGATAACAACCACTGTTACTGAATTGAGGTGCTATGTCATTACTGATGCTGAGCCTTTTTAATACATATGACTACTTGCTTGACTTCTTTTGATGAATTTCTCTTTGTCTTTTGCATATCCTTAATTGATATCTGCTTTACCCTTGCTTGTTTTCTTAAAACAATTGATACATTTTTTGAAGTTAATGTAATTACATTCTTTCCTTCATCCCTTTTCTTCTTGCAAAATGAATGATGCTCCCCACCTTGCCCTCATTCAAATTTATGACCTGTTTCTTTGTATTCGTGTGTGTGTGTGTGTGTGTGTTTGTAGATATATAAATACAACCATATTAGTCTGTATAGTGTTACTTGTATGCATATTTTCAGGATTGGGCATTTGATAATTTGTTAGTCATTTGGTGTGCTTTTCCCTAGAGAAGGCAATTTTTCCTACTTACAGGGTTCCTTATCTGCTTTTAGTTGCTTGTCTATGGTCAAGGCCTCATGATCTATGTTCTTTCCATGTTATTATGTCTACTGGTATCATCCAAGGTCAGGTCATGTTCAGGCAGACATGTTGGTTAGACTTCATGGGCATAGCTTCCCTGATAATTCTAGGAGACACAATCTCACGGAAAATTTCCTGTTCCTTTGAATCTTACACTCTCTCTGCCCTCCTTTTCAGCAATGATTCCTAAGCATTGGGTGTAAGAGTTTTGTTGTAGCTGTATCATTTGGGATTGGGCCCCACAGTTCAGCATTTTAATCACTTGGAGTTTTCTGTAGTGGCTTACCTCTGCTGGAAAGGGAAGTTTCAAGTGATGGATGAGGGCTACATTTATTTGTGTATATAAAGACACATATTTAGAATATACTTAGGGAACGTATTGGTTTAATAAAGTAGCAGCTGTAGGCTCTCCTCCCAGATCCATGACTTTATACATTCCAGGTAGCTGAGTAGGTTTCTAGTACCAGGCACAATTTCCCTCTTGTTGAATTGACCTTATGACCAATTAGAGATCTGGTGGTCACCACCAAGGTATGCATGCAAAATTGTACCCTTAGGCTTATGACAACATACTGGTTAATTGTTGTGGTTTACTAGGCACCATACCCAGGTAGGACTATTGGTTGCTTTCCTTTTTGGAAATTTTCATGACACCTTATGGTACCAATATAGCTTGACCTCAAGAAACAGGCTTTCAGGTACCAGCTCAAGTCCTCTGCATTCTGTGTTTGAACTTCATGCTCTGTTTAGCCATAGGGACTTACCCAACACTTTTGGGGAAAATCAACGGCAACAGCAATAAGTTGTAATATTTGGGGTGTTTTTGGATAACTCTAGTCAAATAAAAGGAGTGCTTTTTGTGCCTGCTATTGGGGTTCTATTGCTCTTGTGCTAAACATCGTCAGTCCACATGGGAAAATTTCACTTAAGCTTTTTTTATGTGATTACATAAACAGACGTAGTTAGATAGTTAATAGGATGATCTCTTATGCCTTTTTGGACATCCTTACTGCTATTTTACTCCTCCCTCCTTCTTCTGTATAGGTCTCCCTGTCCCTCTACAACTAAAGACCCTTGGTTTTCCCATTTTCCCCTTGTGATCATATGTAGCCTGCCATTCCTTTTCTTTGGTCTCCTTCCAAACAATGATCCACCTTTACTCTTCTTGTTTCTGAAGCTTCTCCACATTCCATACTCATATGTAAAGATTTGGAGCTAGGAGCCTTAGATGAGAGAGACCATACAATGTTTGTTTTTCTGCTGACCAGAGCACCACTAAGATCTACTTTCTGTTGCTGTGCTCCTTGCTACAATTCTGTTTCTAACAGCCCCTTAGGAAGTCCATTTTTTTTTTTCTGACTACTACGCTTTTAAAGTTTTCTCCCAGTGGTCATATCTTACAGAGTTGGTATGACCCTACATGTCAGAGCTGCTAGGAGGTGGAGGAACCTTTGCAGTGGATGAGGAGAGCATAGTGAAAGGCAGTTGGGTCAATGAGCATGGTGTACCTTAGAAGGAGGCATAAGCATGCTGATTTTCCTTCTCTTTATTTTCTAGCAAGTGCACGCATGCAAAACATACACACAAAAGGGGACTGCTTTGCTCTACTACACCTTATGAATTATAATGTTCTGCCTCACCAAAACAACAGAAGCAATGGATTATGGAATAAAATTTCTGAGTCTTTCAGTTAAAAGAACACTTTATCCTCTTTTATCTTGTATATTTGGCACAGGGCAGAAAGTTGATGACAAAACTGCCATCCCTTTTACGTCTCATAGTATACCACAAGGAGAAGGCTCTATTTCCCCAAATAGTATAGAAGTCAAATGCTCTCCTTTACTGTGTACGTCCCACTGTAGAAACCATGGCTGCTTGAAGTCTCTGTCTGGAAGTGTGCCAACTAGACGATGGGTGACACGTCAGAGCAGGCAGCTCTTATCACTCAATCATAGCTCTTATTTCTGTGGTTCATGGGATATTTCTGCCTCATTTTTGAATTTTGGTGTCAGCTTAGCATCATTGTCGGCAGATCATCACTATGAGTTTCTATAGATTGTCACTATGAGTTTCTGTAGAGGAGAGTAAATGAGGTAACGCTTATTCTTCCACCTCACTATTGTAACCTGAAAAACTAGATGAAGAGAGTACAGAGGCAGTGAGGAAATGTTAGAGTTCTCAAATCTTATTTTTCTGCCATCCTCAGAGTTTAACTTTTACCACATAGGCCAAATTAGCTGTTTGGTTTTAAGCAATAATATTGACATTATTAGACTTGAAATTTCTTGCTCAATATAAACCTCACTAGCTTTTTATTCTTCACTTAGAGGGTATTTTTCTGTGTCTTCTTTACATGGTCTGAATAATTATTGACATTGACCTAAAATGTCTTGTTGAACCCAGAAATGTAATTATTTCCCTAAACTTACACATTGTTAATATTAAACGGGATTCTTCATTTCTATTATATGCTTCTACTTGTTTTTCACTCTTTTTGACTATGTCTTTAGCCCAAGTTAACCTCAAAGCCCTCTGTAGCTGAGCATGCTTTGAGGCTCTGGCTTCCAGCTCTCAAGTCCTGGATTACAGGTGTGTGTCATACCTAACTGGATCCATTTCTCATTTATGTGAACATATTTCTCAATAATTCACTCCTTAATGACCTTGCTGATTCACCCTGTTGTCATTTACAGTTCCTGTCATTTTGAACATTAACAGAGACTTTGAAAGAACCTTAACTTCTGATGTGAGAGGTGAGCAAAAGACAGGCAGATCCCTGCATGTTCCTAAGACAAGTTCTGAAAGCATTTCAGATGTGAGCAAAAACTAAGTTGAAAATTTCTTAAAAACTGGAAAGAAGTCAACTCATACTCCATATGTTATTTTTTCCTTTCTAAGACTAAGAATTTTTATGATATTTTCCCCTCACCAAAGTACAAAGAAGGTGTTACTTTTCCAAGTAGACATTGAGACACAGCAAGTGAAAGGGAAGAAAATTACATTCTTGTTCATATTCCTCTGACATATTCTAGGAGCCACACTTTATTTGGGGTCTGAAGAGATGAGCATTAATGATGGAAGTATTGTGGGCAATAGGCCTGGTCAAGCCAAGGCAGTGGGACAGAAGGCTATCACTGTGGTGGGCCAGGATGGGGAGGACCCTACTCTTAGGTTGTTATGGGCCCTTGCCCTCCTCCCCATTCACAAAGTAATTGTAATTTCTCCTAGCACACAGTCTTCAGGCCATCATTCTGAACAGTATGATGGCAGCTCTACTTTGAAGGCATGAAGATAGTAAATTCTGTTCACAGTCATCCATACTACAGTATTGTGTATTGAACTCAGAGCCTTGCATATACTAACTGAGTGCTATACAAACTATATGTTATCATCAGGCTATATATATATATATATATATATATATATATATATATATATATATATATATATATATATATATATATATATACATATATACATATATGTATATATATATATATATTTTTTTTTTTTGAGACAGGCTTTTGCTAGGTCAAGGCCGGCTTCCTGCCTGTGGTACTGCTGCCTTAGCCAATTTGTAGGATTATGTGCATATGTGGTGTCATGGCTGCAAATATCATTCATAGTGTTAATTTAAAGGTACCATATTGGAGGCCAACAAAACAAATAAAACAAAACAAAACAAAACAAAAACAAGAACAACACCAACACCTCAAAACTCCAGTTCAGCCACCTAGATTTTGAAGATTACCTCTGTAAGCTCAATTTATCAAGGCACTTGTAAACATTCTCCTTCCATGGGGAACATGGGAAAATGTGTATGAAAGGACTTAAATGAGGAACTATTGGGTATAGTTTGATACACTCTTAGTACATGTTATTTCTTTCAAATCTACCACATATATATTTTGGTGGCAGATAATAAAACCTCTGAGCAGGGAGTCAAGGCCAAGTGACATTGAGGAAACTAGTTGGCCATGTGAAGAGCCAGCAGAGCCCACTTCTGTAAATCGGGTACTTGGCACACCTAACATGCAGGAAACTTTCCCCTCCAGTAGCTTCATGCTAGATTTATAGTTTAGCAAACATACCCGGTTGCCCAAAACAAGATGTCCATTTTTTGTTTCTTTGTTTCTTTGTTTTTCTGAAAGCTATGGAATAGTAGCAAAAATGAAATGACCATTATTATTTATGGATTTTGAACAGATTCTGTCATTGTCCTCCATAGCTGATAAAACTTGTGTTTAGGGGGAAGATGTGCTTACAATATATACACAGATATATATGACCAGTTCCTTTCCTCACAGAGCTAGCACAGGAACCTCGTCTTTGTGAGAATAAATGTCAGCAATGTGATCTGTTTTTTTTAATGACATGTATTGATATTGAACCTATTTTGCACATAAAAAATTCATCAAACATTTATTGGAAATGAAGTACAAAATACTGCATGCAGCCTTCTTGTTCAGTAGGTTTAATTAGGACTATCACCTTATATGCTCATCAAGCAACTGAAACCATGTGTCCATGGGTGTTCACTAGATTTTAAGTCTTAAGCTTGGGTAACTATAGATGCTTTTCTTCCATTCTCTTTTGAATGAGTCAGTGTCACTCAAAAATTCTTCCCAACTGGCAGTCAAACTTGTTCCCTGGAAGAGAACAGAATGTGAACCCAGAACAGCTATTCTACAGGTTTATCAGTGGCCAGCACAGTTCTTTACAGCAAACAGAGGGGCAGAGGCATTGTAACTGTGACTTCAGCTAGGAGGGTGGAAGTGATTAAGGTATTTGGAATGAGCACTGAAGCTCCCAGAATATCATATAGTCAAGAGAATTTAGGGAAGTCAAAATGAGTTCTAGAAGACAGAGTAAAATATAGGGCGAAAGATGCAGAAACAAGTAGATATCAGGAGAGTTAAGAGCTTGTACTCCAATTATATAATCTGTATTAAAATGAGAGCAACTAAACAGAACAGTAAACTGTGAAATTTCTTAGAGTCACTCTTGAGGTCTGATAGCCACAGACTTGTTTCCATTATAGTTTCTAGCTATGACTATGTATCATTCTACCACTGTCCTCTGGCTATGTTGTCTTCCTAAGTATCTCTTCTTGTGATCTTAATAAGTGATCCTTTCGTTGAACTGTATTGAATATGCATGAAACTTGTAACCAAAATTTAACTACATCTTATTTTGTAATTGTATACTTTGCTACATTAAATACTGAATTCTATCATCGATGATATAGCTTATAAACTCTCCTTTCTGCTAAAACAATGATTCTATTTTTCTGGCCTGTAGAAAGAAGGTGACAAAATAGTAACTAAAATACATTAAGAGAGTTTTTTTCCATCTGGAAATAATAACAATTTGTGATTCTCTGCATTTGACTAAATTGTTTCAAAATTGTCTAGATATTTTGGTGGTGGCTCTGCATGGTTAGTTTCAATTGGTAAAAGAAAGACAAAAACTATCCACAATTCAACATCCTAGAAAGATGAAATGCAAAAACCAAATGTAAAGGGAGTACTGTAAGTAATATTTCAGGTGGAGGTTGGGAATAAACATAGCTAAAAGACTGGAAGGACATGTGATGCTATACTTACTAAAACAAAAAGTTTAGAGGACATGAATAATGACACTGAAAATCAGCAACACAGAAATCAATACTAACACAGACTTTTCAGTAAAAACTTTAAATGTTAATTGGCTCAATTTCCCAGTCAGCAGATATAGGATCACTGACTGGATAAAAATTTTCCAACTTTCTGTTGTTTACATAATACAAGATTAGCTTTAAGATAGGCACCATCTTAGAGTGAAAGGATAGATAAAAATATTTCAATCAAGTGAGACCAGGAAGCAAGCATGCATCACTCTCCTAATGACTGGCAAAATAGACTTCAAATTAATACTAATCAGAAGAGATAAAGGACACTCATGTGCTCGCTTTGGCAGCACATATACTAAAATTGGAACGATACAGAGAAGATTAGCATGGCCCCTGCACAAGGATGACATGCAAATTTGTGAAGCGTTCCATTTTTTTTTTTTTTTAAAAAGGACACTCATTCTACTCAAGGGAGCAGTTAATCAAGAAGACATCCTGAGCATCATGTGCTCAAAACTCTAGTGTACCCAATTTCATAAAAAACACACTGGATTCAAAGACTCAGATTAACATCAACTCATTAATAGTAGGTGATTTCAGTACCCCCTTTTCTCCAATAGCCTGCTCATCTGCACAAAAATAAGCTTAGAAACATCAGAATAAAATGGCACCGTGCATCAAAGGGGCTTCACAGGTATATGCACAATATTTTACTCAAGCACCAAAGAATACATGTTCTACTCAGCAGCACACAGAAACCTCTCTAAAAATGTATTCCTTCGTGGCGTATAAACAAATCCTTATAGATTAGAAAAAGTGACAGTAACTCTATCCACCCTCTATGACCACAATGCACTAAAACTCATGAGTATAAAACTACCTACAGCAGAATGAGCCATCTTATACCAACAGGCTAATAAGAAAATGCCTTACAGGCATGCACACATGCCAATCTGATAGAGGCAATTTCTTAATTGAAGTTTCCTCTTCCCAGGTATTTCAAGTTGACATACTGAAGCCAACTCTGACATCAATGTGAAGGCAAGTGATATACCCCTGTGGAAGCACAATTTGGCTTAGGTACTCCATTAGACAGTTCATTGAGGCAGGTGGGGACTGTGGGCACAGGAGCAGCAGGCATATAGATGCCATTCGTCAGCATCTAAGCCTAAATTAATGGTTCTTAACCTGTGGGTCATGACCCCTTTGAGGGGTCTCATTTAAAATATCCTGTATATCAGATATTTACATTATGATATATAACAGTAGTAAAATTAGAATTATGAATTAGCAAAAAAATTTATGGTTGGAGGTAACCATATGAAGAACTGTATTAAAGGGTGGCAGGATTAGGAAGGTTGAGAACCACTGGCCTAGATGCTCATGGGTCTGTCTCAGAGAAAGGACTCTGGTTCCTTTGCTGTCTTGCCCTTTAGATAGAGTGAATAGCAAGGAACTCAAGAAGAAAGAAGACCAAAAGGTGGACATTTCATTCCTTCTTAAAAGGGGGAACCAAATACCCATGGAAGGAGTTGCAGAGAGCAGGGACTGAAGGAAGGGCAAGCCAGCCTAAATATAGCTATCTCCTGAGAGGCTCTGACAGCACCTGACTAACACAGATGTAGAGGCTCACATCCATCCATCGCACTGAGTACAGGGTCCCCAGTGAAGGAGTTAGAGAAAGGTCCAATGGAGCTGAGGGGTTTGCAGCCCCTTAGGACTAACAACAATATGAACTAAGTAGTACCCTCAGAGCTCCCAGGGTCTCAACCACCAACCAAGGACTGCACATGGAGGGGTCTGATTGTTCTGGCAGCATGTGTATAGTAGAGGATTGCAAATTCGATCAGCAATAGGAGGAGAGGGCCTCAGCCTTGTGAAGGTTCTGTGCCCCAGTGTAGGGGAATGCCAGGGCCAGAAAGTGGGAGAGGGCAGGGTGGCAGGCATGGGGAAGTGGGAGGCAACAGGGGTTTGTTTGTGATTGTTTCTTTGTTTTTTGGAGGGGAAACTGGGAATGGAGAAATTTACATGTAAATAAAGAAAATATCTTAAAAAAAAAAGATAGAGTGAATAGAACAAGCGACTTGGACACAAGATTTGCAGTCTTAGCTTGGGCATCTGATATCTAAGTACAAATGACAGTTGTGTAAGGAGATGCTAAGAAATGCTAGCAGAACAGAGCCTAGAGACATGGAGCGTCTAGATTTTGAGGAAAAATTGACTGGGAAGATTTTCCTGGGCATCTGGGCATCTTGGGTACCAGCCCATTGATGGGTTACCATACTGAGTCTTGCTCCTCAACAACATAGGTAATTTTAAGAGCCTCTTGTCTTATCATACATTGACACTGCTAATTTCTTAACTGCATTTTTTATTATAATTCTTGTTACAGTGATTTGCATTTTAACCAAGACACTATTAACATTTCACAAATTCAGAGCAGGAACCATTTAGATTGTAAAGATACTATGTTGTGAGAAAGGAAAAAAATCAAGAAATGTAGCTCATAACTGATTAAGTAGAATAAGTTGACTGGACTTAATACACTAAAAGGCTGTGGTCAATTGATTATTGCCTTACAAACAAACAAACATGCTAAGTCTTGGCTCTTAAGATACATCATCCAAATGTATTTCTGTCTATGATAGGATACTAACATATAAAGCAGCATAAAAACAAAACCCAAGTTTTGTATAGTCTGATATTTTTGTTAATTATAAACTTCCTGGGACTTTCCCTAGTTAGGCCAAGTACAGTGTACTGCAAGTACAGGCTCCTCATAGTCCTGTAATGTTCCTGATAGATCAGTCAAATGACTATGTTGAATATTTATCCAGCAGCTACTGTATATGTGATGGTGGCACTAAGGTGAATCAACTGTACTCCTTGCTTAGGAGAAGCTAATGAAAGTGGTGGGTAAATAAATGAGAAGCATGGCAAGGAAGGTGCCTCCATAGCAGCAAGTTGCACAGGGCAGTAACAGGAATCTGCTATTAAGGATAGCAGGAAATTCTTCTATTGCTGTGAATAGAGTGTAGTGCTGTTTTCTAAGCTGTAGAAATTATATAGGTAATATTGTTTCTAAATGAGTGTGGGTATGTTTGGTATTATAACCTCAAATTTCAGTTTCAGTACCTTCAATGATTTAAAGAGACAAATGATCATTTATAAAATGTGATGCTTGCTTAGTATGTTACTGTTTCTCTCATTACAACATATGCCTGTGAAATAAACTTAGAAACAGAAAATGTTTATCTTGACAACCAGTTTTAAAGATTTTCGTCCATTGACTGGCTGCTTGGCCCTCTTGCTTTGGGCCTGTGACGGGAACATGCATCTTGTGGGGAGCCCAGGCAGATGAGAACTTTGTTCACTCTTAGTCGTCAGGAAGAGGTGAGTGACTGCTTGACAGGTCAGTATGGCGCTTCGAAGGGATATCCCTAAGGGCCTAATTTCCTTCTGTTAGGCCCATTTCTTAAAGGTTCCAGCACTTCCTAACAGCATGGGCCTGGGGGGAACATTCCAAACTGTAAAAATTGGTACTTTTTCCAGCAGCCTTTAACGTAGCATTTACATAGTTGTACAATTTATACACATGGCTAATATATTTAGCTCTCCTTCTAGTTCACATGATTTTAATTAAAAATATTTCTGCTGTGGCATAACCACAATGTGTGAAAGATTATTTGAAAGCATTTCCATGCAGCTATTATGGAAAAAAAGTGTTACATACTCAAATAAAAGTAAAAAAATATTAGAAATAAAGGCTTAAAACTGATTTTTGGATTTTTCAATCCTCAAAATGCTAAATAAGAATTTGAGGGTATGCCTTTTATAGCAACTTATCTGAGTATATAGCAAACTAGTCCTTTACCTCAAGATATATGCAATTAAAATTGTAATATATTTATTGTTTTTCTTCCATGTAATAAAACATGACCACATTCTTGTCTTATATTGTTAATTATTCTTCTACAACTGTTTTCACAGGTCTATCAGATTTATAGCCTAAAATATATGCACTGAATCATTCTTAAGAAAAAATACCAAATTGTGAATATCTGTTTATGTTTTCGCCTCTTTATCTTTAATGCCGTGGTGTAAAAATAATAAATAGAGAAATTACCCCTGGTCACTTTTTCTTTTTGCTTCCTTTGACAGTTAAAAACTCTGGAATTGTGGAGCATGCCTGCAATCTAAGCACACTCATTCAGGGGGCTCAGAAACTCACGATCATCTTTAACTACATGGTGAATTTGACCCCAGCACAGGATAGGAGACACCTAGTATCAAATGCACGCACACAAACACACACATGCACACACACAGGCACACACACACACACACACACACACACACACACACACACACACACTGCTAAAATAGGCCTTTCTGACTATTGTTAATATAGTCACTTAAAATTGTGCTGCGGTTTGTGGCTCCAACAAAGAAGAAACACCCCCCTCCCTTCCAGCCTTGTTCTTTGCCACCTATGGCAGGGAAGAGAGCTGGCCTCTAGGCCAAAAGAGCTTGGTGTATCCTTTACTGGCTGCAACACTCAGGAGAGCAGGCCCTGCACTTCATCTGGACAACAGCGTAGAGCTGACCCTGGTTGTGGGGGCTGCCAGTGAGGGCAGGAGAGCAAAAGAGCAGAAGAGAAGGAGGGGTGAGCCTCTGAGATATCTCTCAGGCCCAGATCCAGGGCTTTGAATTGGCTCACCCCATTGATGAGCTCTCGGAGTACGTGAAGAGGTTGGTCCTACAGACCCAAAACTACAGGATATCTATGACACAGGCCTACAACAGGATATTTGAGACGAGTCCCAGTGAGTTTCCAGGACTGATAGAGTAGCAGAAGCCAGAGGTCCCATACTATTATTGTACCAGACCAAGGAGCCATTACAATGAACATTTGAAAGCAAAGCAGTGTGAACAAAAGGGTATACTGTGGGTTACAGCACAGCTTCCACTGAGGGATGCAGTACAGCTTCCACAACAAGATACCTTCCTCCTCTGTTGTGGGGGTGGTTGCAAGGGCGGAGGGTAAGTACAAGGAGAGCCGGAGATGAGTGGGATTAGGGTGCAAAATGTGAAGTTCATAAAGAACCAACAAAAAGTAAAAAAAAAAAATTCACTCTGTCAGCTTCTGGATTTAGAACATAAAATGAACCCTGGAAGGCTTTTTCCTTAGACTAACAGACTTTGAGCTACCTCTGAAAAGACTTCCTTCTGCTCAATGATTAAGAGCTGACTCAAAACAAAAGATTTAATAGAAGCAGCAGTATTTACAGAAAAATAAATATACTAATTACAAACTGAGATTCAGTGCTCACTATGTGCCAAGAATAAGATTCAAACATTAAATAGAGGTTATGCTCTTAAAAAGAAAGACTGTAAGACATGAATTAATTAAATAGTTCCATTTAATAAATGAGAAAACTGAGGCAAGAGCTAGTAAACAGGCTATGGGTATAGTCAGATTCATTGGCAGATACAACCTGTATCTCCTTAATAAGATTTTTGGTTCCATTTCTTCAAAAACAAGTTTGGGTTTGCATGGCTGATGGTGAGGATGGTGCTATTTAAGCACATAAAGTGAAATCTGCAGATTGTCACAAAATAGAAGAGAGACAGATACAGGAGCATCTGAACTTCAGGTTCATCCTCATCCATAAACCTAGTTCAAGGCCAGTTCAAGACCTGGTCTAAATAGATAGATAGATAATAGATAGTATAGACAGGTTGGATAGATAGATAGATAGATAGATAGATAGATAGATAGATAGATAGATAGATAGATAGGTAGATAGATAGATAGATGATAGATAGGATAGATAGACAAGTAGATAGGTAATGAAAAATGGACAATTTCAAACCATGAATTGCTATTATGAAACAATGTGATTCTAACTGAATGAAATAAAAACAAAACAAAACAAAACAACAACAACAACAAAACCAGTCTTTAAATGTACATGTGGAGGTGGGACTCTGAGGACAACTGCTAAGCTCTCACACTCTGTTGGCAGTTTCACAACCAGGAACTGACATCTGTGGACCTTGCAGGACAGTGTCTAAGCTGAGTGTTGTTACAGCTGCATTGTCTCCCAATTCTATAGGACTTTGGGCTGTAGGCTGTGCTGGTGTGTGCCTGCAGGTGCTGGCAAAGCCTTCATGCACTGCCTCTACCAGCCTCAAAATGCTCTGAGAGTGACAGAGTGTTACAGAAAATCAGTCTCCCCTCCATATTCAGGTTTGGGATTGACTACACAACGCAAGCCTGGATTCCAGTTCAGCCTTGGAAAACAGTGGCCTGAGACTTGCCTTTCCCCAAGTCTAGAAGTTCCCTGATCTCTCAAGAGCTTAATCTGTTCCTCTGATGTCCCTTTCCCATGTGGGCTCAGTGCTAACTGTACCTCCCAGGGGACCTGGAGGGGGTGCGCACACCTGAACCTGCAGTGTGCGTGTGCGTGTGCGTGTGTGTGGCTACTACAAGGAACATTGCATGCTCCTCTATGAGGTGGATTCAAGCTTTAAGAGACTATTTATTAATACAGCCCCAAGTCAAGGATTTACTTGGACATTTTCAGACTCTGGATTTTGTTAGTCTCTGGGCGGTCACCCTTAAGAACTCTGAAGATCGTCTTTTCATTATTCTTCTCCACACAAGCAAACTCTGGGAAATTGAGGCTGCTAACACTTCCCAAGAGACAACCCTGTCTTGAAGCACCATTCGAAAACATCCCCAAGGCTGCACATCCAACCTTTACTTAAAGATCACAGAAGTGGGGCATGCAAGTGCCGCGGGTCCCATGGGCTGTTGTTTGAGACAGGCTTCATGGTATTTACTGTTTATAGTTTTGAGCTAATAGCTGCTTAAGGGTAAGAGATTTCATCTGTCACCACATTGCGCAGCTTTTCCCAGGTAGAACAAATTGGGATTTTATAAAACCAAGGAAACCAAGTTCCATTTGGTAGGGTGAGTATGTATAAAAATGCCCAAGTTGTTTTCCTTCTGATTAATTCTGTGGCCTCTATCACACTAGGTGGTGGGAATTAGTGTACTCGAAGTGTCTGTGTGACCTACAGTAGTTTGTTTAGAAATCAGGTTTTGTGTGGTCTGCTCTGGTCTTGTCTGCAGTCACTTTTAGGGCTGCCTGCTGCCTGTGTGGCTGACAGACATCTCATCTGCTAGTAGGCTAGCCTGACCCTGTTCCTGGATAAAGGAAAAGTTGAGGAAGAAACACATATAGCCACTTGAGGCATGGGTCAGAACTGGCACACTATCAAGTCTACTGAATTCTACAGGTTAAAAACAGTTGCAAAGTTGGTCTGTTTTTTAAGGCATTAGAGAATAAACTGAAACAAACTATAAAGTCACTAGATACTTTGAAGGTACATTAACAACATACCACAGTTGTGTGCATATCCATCTTCTCTTTCCCAGAATTCTTCACTGTGTCTCATTTACCCACCTGTCAGTCAGTTTCTTGGACAGCATTTGGTCTACAGACAACACCCACTAAGCAATCACATACTTGGTGGATCATGATTGTATAAAACTCAGGCTGACACTGTAGGGCACATTAGTTTTCTTTTCTTGCAGGAAACCACAGCTGAGACGTTTTCCCCACTACACATAATTCGACTCTTTTGTGTTAACATTTCTCTGTGATATGCCCAGGTCTGAATGCTCAACATTCAATGTAATATTCAGTTTCCTCATGTATAGAAGAGACTTTTCTATTTAGTCTCTTTAATTTTATTTTCTATGCTTATGAAGTCTCAATTATCTTTACTAGGCTAATTTACCCATCTAGAAATAAGGTAAGGCCTTCTGAAATTCTGTTTGTAAACTTACAGCATATGCCGGGCTTCCAGTGCACAATGGAGCTCAATTTGAGCTCTTTGATCAGTGTTCCTGGCTGTGCACCTCAGACTTGTGTCTCGGTCTGGAACCACCTTTAGCTCCTCATCTTCTGATCTTGTCAACCATCATGGATTCCTTTTCATTTCTTTCCCATAGATATGACCTTTTCCTGCTTCTAAATTAGAATATGAATATTTCCTTAATGAAATTGGTAGTTTATTTTTACCAAAAAAGTAAAGATACAGAGACTTTTATTTGCCTATGTGCAGTTACCCTTATATCTTACTATTGTTTTATAACTCCATTTAATGAACAGATACTGATAAAGTTTTATTAGCCCAAATCCATATATACATATATACATTTAGTTTTTCGAGACAGGGTTTCTCTGTATAGCCCTGGCTGTCCTGGAACTCACTCTGTAGACCAGGCTGACCTCGAACTCAGAAATCCGCCTGCCTCTGTCTCCCAAGTGCTGGGATTAAAGGCGCGCGCCACCACCGCCCGGCTCCAAATCCATATTTTATTCACAACCTTAGCTTAAAAAGTTTTTTCACCAGTTATACATATGTATGTGAAAGTATGTGCCTGTGAATGCAGGTGCCTGTATGTGAGCATGTGAATATGGATGCAGGTAGACCAAATAGGAATGCTGTGCCATTTCTTCAGCCCAAAGCCTTAGTTGTGTTTCTTTTTAGACAATTTTGATATTTATATGTTTGTGTGAGTCTGGACGTGTGTATGCATGTGTGAGCACCCATATGTACACATGCATGTAAGCACATTCATGAATGCATGTGTCCACGGGGGCCAGAGGCATCAGAGCCCTGGAGCTGGTGTTATAGGTGATTGTGCTGCAAGTGACATTGTGCTGGGAAAGTGAATTAGGTCCTCTGAAAAATCAGTATGTTCTTTTAACTACTGATACATGTCTCCGGTCCTGAGTCCTTAGTTTCTGTCTATTATCTTGTGTTCCAGGATATCACAATGCATTTAGCAGTCATTTCTATGTGGGCAGTTCTCATCTATGATGGATTTCTGTATTTTCTTTGATTATCATGATTTTGAAAGTTTTCAATTGTGCCCACTAGCCATTTATATATTTTTCTCTGTTAAGTATTTGATCTTTTCCCTTCTTTTATATATATATGATACAAATATATATATACATATATATGTGTATATATATAATACATTATATACACATATATATGTATATATACATTATATATTATGTATTATATACACACACATATTATATATTATATATATACATATATATGTATATTACTTTTTAAGATACTAATTGTATCTTTTCCCTTTCATTTTTCTCCCTCCAAAACCTCTCATAAGTCTCCACCTCATCTTCTCTCATCCATGGTCTTGCCCTCCATCTTTAATTGTTACATACGTGTATGTGCATGTATGTCTGTGTATTCCTAAATATATAATTACAACCTTCTTAGTCCATATAATTTTGCTTGCATGCACATGTTTTCAGGGATAACCTTAGCACTGGCAACCAACCAGTGTTCCATGGGGAAGACTACTTCTGCTCTCAGCCTTCCTTAGTTGCTTGCAGGGCTTTGTCTAAGGTTGAGGCCTCCTGAGCCTTCCCCATTCATGTTAACATTGGCGTTATACTTGTTATTTTAGGAAGCCACGTGGGTGTGATTTCCTAGGAGTAGGTTGCTTCTCTGACCTTTTCAGGAGACACGATCTCACAGAAAACTCTCTGGCTTTTACAATTTACTCCAGCCCCTTCTGCATTGATCCTTGAGCAGGTACAGGATTGTGTTATAGATGTGTCAGTTAGGATTGAACTCACACACTTGCATTCTGATTACTTGTAGTTTTCTGTAATGATCTTGGTCTATTTGCAAAGAGAAGTTCTCTGGATGAAGGATGAGAACTGCACTAGTCTGTGGGTGACAGGACAACTATTTACAAGGCATTTATGGACTATGATGGTTTAGAAGAATAGCAGCTGTGGGCTCTCTTCTGAGATCCATGACTTTACTGGCCCTTGTTTCCAGAATGAGGTTGGCTGGATAGCTAGTAATTTTCCAGAATGAAGCATGATTTCCCTCTTGTTGAGCACACCTTATATACAAGAGTGGTTGGTTATCACCAAGACATGCATGCCATTATTGCAGTGTTAGTGTTATTGTGGCATGCTAGCCTTTGTTGTCACTCATATGTGTCATAGCTAGGTTGGACTGTTTGCTTGTTTCATTTCTTTGGAAGTTTGAGAAGCACCTTCTGGTACAATTAAAGCTAATCCTTAGGAAGGATGCTTTCAGGTAAATTTCAGTTGAAGGACCTCTAGGCCCTGTGTCTAAAAAGCACAGTGTCTTTAGCAATTAGGGACTTAGCTTCCATTTCTTGGGGTCAGAAGAGAGCAACCAAGTGCAATATTAAAAGAATGTAATATTTTGAAAGTCTTTTGGACAACTGTGAACAATAACTCAAAAGAAAGGGTTTCTTATGCTTGGTGTTGGTTTTCTGTTGTTGTTAGGTGATGTTAGGACAGATAAAACATTTTCATTTAAACTATGTATGTACATTTACATATACAGTCTTATTTATATTATGGATTTTAAGGTAAATAATTAGGATAATTAATAATTTAGGTAGAATTTTTAGGTTAATTAATATTATGATTCCTAATTATGTTTTTAGACCTTATTGCTGTTTTACTCTTCTCTGTCCTTTTTTTGTATACATCTTCTTCCCTTTCCTCCTTTTTTCCTAGTTCCTTGATAGATCATTTGTTGATGAACAGGATGTATATTCCTTGCTGTTTGGATGGAATGTCCTATATATATAAATACATATAAATATTTTTTAGTGTATTTGATATAGGACATCATTTAATTCTGATGTTTATCTCCTTATTTTCTACCATGATGACCTGTCTATTGGAGAAAATAGTGAATTAAAAATCATCTAATATTTATGAGTTGGTGTTAATCTGTGTATTTATCTACTCATTCATTTATTTTGTGTGTGTGTGTGTGTGTGTGTGTGTGTTTTCTGAGACAGGTTTTCTTTATGTAGCCTTGGCTGTCTTAGAATTCACTGTGTAGAATAGGCTGACCTTAAGCTCACTAAGGTTTGTCTCCTGATTGTTACTGTTAAATGCACATACCAACATACATGGCCTAATCTGTGTCTTTAACTCAAATAGCATATTTTTATGAAATTAGGTACAATAAACTTTGCTGCACATATGTTTATGATGATGTCTTGTTGGTCGCCTGTTTGCTTGATTAGAATGAAGTATCTTCTTTATCTTTTCTGATTAGTTTTAGGTTGAAGTATTCTGGCAGATATTAGATAGCAACTCTTGTCCAATTTGATTTGCGTTCTTTTAAACATTACTTCTCTCTAGAGCAGTGCCCATCTTTTTATTTTACTTTACTTTTATTTATTTTCCTCTTATGTATTATATCCCCACCAGTTTCCCCTCCATCCTCTACTCCAAGTCCCTCTCCCTCAACTTCCATCTCCAGCAGAGCCAGATATTTGAAAAAAGGGCAGACCTCCCAAGGATATCCACAAAACATAGCATGACAAGTCACAATAAAACTAGACACATCCCCTCATATTAGGGCTGGAGGAGGGAAATATCCACAAAAGAAGTGAAAGAATCAGAGCCAGTCCCACCCCAACTGCTAGGAGTCCAAGAGGAATACAAAGCTATATAATGATAACACATAGAGCAGTGCCTATCTTTAAAGCTTTTTTTTTTTTGCCAACAACAAACACATGAGTTATGTTTATTGATTTATCCAGCCACTCTGTCTTTTTATTAGATATTTTCTTTATATACATGTCATATGATTTCTCCTTTCCCAGTTTCCCCTCCAACAAACAAACAAACAAACAAAAACAACAAGAACAAACCCTTGTTTCCTCCCCCCTCCCCATGCTTGCCACCCCACCCTCTCCTCCTTATTGGCCCTGGCATTCCCCTACACTAGGGCACAGAATCTTCACAGGGCCAAGGGCCTCTCCTCCCATTGATGATTGACTTTGCAATCCTCTACTATACACATGCTGCCAGAACAATCAGTCCCACCATGTGCAGTCCTTGGTTGGTGGTTGAGTCCCTGGGAGCTCTGAGGGTGCTAGTTAGTTCATATTGTTGTTCGTCCTAAGGGGCTGCAAACCTTTCAGCTCCTTTGGTCCTTTCTCTAACTCCTTCATTGGGGACCCTGTACTCAGTTCAATGGATGGCTGTGAGCCTCTACATCTGTATAAGTCAGGGACTGTCAGAGCCTCTCAGGAGATAGCTATATTAGGCTGGCTTGGCCTTCTTTCAGTCTCTGTCACTCTGACTTTTTATTGGACCTTTAAAGCTGTTAATATTTACAGTTATAAATGAAAGATGTGTGTTGATTTCATTTTTTATGTTGCTGAGTTTGGGTGTTCATTATTTTCTTAACAATTCTTTGTGTGTTAGTAATCATAGCTTTGTATTTCTACAACCTGTTGGCTACTCTCCCTTTTCTCTTTCTCTTCAACCCAAAATATTGCTTCTTGCATTTTGTATTTTTTTTTTTTTTGCTGGATAAAAACAAATTAAAGCTGTGTATATCATAGAAAGAATTTCTTTCTCCTTCAACTATAGCAAATAGTTGTTTGTTTTATTAGCCTAGATTATTTATCTTGGTCTTTTAGGAGTGGAATGCATTGTTCCAGGCTCTTTTGGATTTCAAAGTTTCCACTGCAAGATCAGCTTCTATTTTGATGTAACCTATGCGATTTATATGTTTTCTCTTGCAGCTTTCAATAAATTTTTGTTGTGGATGGTCCTGGTGGTGTTCTTGTGAACCAGTCTCCTAATGAATAAAGGAGCCAATCACTGGGCCAATAGATGGAACTTCAGGGTTAGATGGAGGAAGAGAGGAAGCAGGAGAGAGTTAGGTCCTTTTAGAATGAGGATAGCTTAAGGGGAAGATGTAGCTGATAGAATTTCCCAGCATCGTGGCAGATCCGCAAGGATTTGCCACTGGAGGAATCAGATTTTATTAAGGCTTACAAGTTAGGATTTTAGTTGTTGTGCCCAGAGATTGAGTAATGAACTAAGTTTGTGTGGTGTTTTTCTTCTCGCAGCGACTCATCTTGGCTCTGAGGAGAAAGGTATGACAGCAAAGTGTGGGTCTGCCTGACAGGCAGCACAAAGGCCGTGGGGGTATTGAAGCATGGGGTTGGTATGGTAATGACCTGCCAGTGAGAACCTAGCAAGCTGTGTGGAGTGAATGTGCAGTTCTAAATCAGAGTCTCCATGAGATAAATACAGGTCAGCTATTACTTCCAGTGCATGGTCGGCCAGGCCACCGGGGCAGAGAGTTGCTGGCAGTAGTGCTGGAAGCTTGTCGGTCTTTTAAAATATTTCCTACAACACATTTTCTTTCTTAGTGTTTTAACTATGGTATGCCTTTTGAAGTTTACTTTCTGGTTTTATGTATTTGGTGTTTTGTGTACTTCTTATATCTCTATGGATATTTTTCTTTAGTTTGGGGTAGTTTTCCTCCATGATTTTGTTGGAGATCTACTCTGTCATTTCCTTGGGATCCTACTTCCTCATTTATTCTCAGAACTGTTATATTTGTTATTTTCATGGTTCCACATTTTCTCCATGCTCCTTCTCTGTATTTTTTTCTCTATTCTTTGCTGTTTAAAACTAGATCCTCTACTTTATCGGCAACTCTTGATATTCTTTCTTCTCCTTGATTCATTCTACCTGTGAGACTTTCCTTTGAATTTTCTGGTTGGATTACTGGGGATTTAAATTCCATTTCATTTCAGTTTGAGTTCGTTTCAATCTTTTTATCTCTTTACTGAATTTTGTTTTCAACTTCTGGATTGTTCTTATAATTTCCAATAGTCTTATGTTTGTGCTTTCTTGGGTACAATTATTCTCCCTAACCTCTTGTTACTTTATCTTCATCATCATCATCATCATCATCATCATCATCATCATCATCATCATCATCATCATCATCATCTGTGGGGAGCTGCAGCTGCAACCCTATATATATATTGAACACCTGGTCTCCGGCCAGAGCAGAGAGCATTGAGATAAACAAGCCTTGGTTGGAAAAGCTGTGTGCCTCTAGTTTGTGATGCAAGCTGGCATGATTTCCCGAAGCCTATTGTGCTTTGCCACATAGCTGATGCTGATTGGGACCAGGGAAAGTATTTAACCTGCGAAGGCTGGAGGTTAGGGAGAGGATTGTTATGAGCCAGGCGGTGGTGGTACACCCTGTAGTCCCAGCTACTCGGGAGGCTGATAGAGAGACTACTAGATACTACTAGAGAGACTACTACTGAAGAGATTAGAGAGATAAATAAGAAGAAGTAAAAATGAAGGTTCCTGAATAAAATCTGCTTGGAGAAGGGCTCGTGTTTGCCTCCTTATTTCCACTGGACAGAAAGGTGGCTTACATTTGGTGGCCCAGATGGGGAGTGGAGAAGTTAGTACGGGGAGAGTCATACAGAGAATAGAGAAGAGACGTACAGGGAACTCATCGGGGACATCTTTTATGGCTCAGAACTCCTTGCAGACAGGGCAGTCGACTGGAAGATTCCCAGGTAAGGTGGAATGAAAGGTAAGGTTCTCGGTGAAGAGACGATAAGGTCTCTGGGTTTGGAGCAATAAGGTCCTGTTAAGGGCGAATCAAAAGTGATAGTATGGGGAACTTGCAATTTTGCCCCATGTTTGTTGAATTAGGGAGAAATTTGGAATTCGCCTGGGAAGGAGGAATCATAAAAGGTGGAGTGCAACCAATCTAGAAGCTGATAATTAGGAGCTGCTTGGAGAATAAAGTGTGTTTTAAAGCAGTAGAGAAGGGACATGAAGCGTTAGAACAGCTGAAGGAAGAGAGGTCAGCAAAGTCTGAGAATCAGACTGATGAAGGTGGTTCAGACTCTGAAGGGGAACTTGAGAAGCTAGTACAGAAACTGGAGAAGTTCACCATTAGGGTGGAGCCCACAGGTCCAGGGCTGCCTGTATCCAATGAATAGGCTATTAATCGAGCAGCTGGTAATCCTGCCTGGGATTTGGATATGCTTTTAAGGCAGGGCAGGTTTGCGCAGCAGCAATGCTTGCTACAAGAGCATGAAAATCATTGCCTAACAAGGGAGAAGTTGCAGGACCCATGGAGTTCTTTTCAGACTTTGTAGCTAGAATGATAGAGGCTGACTGAGTGTTTGCACAAGTCTCTCTTAAAGGGGACAACAGCTTTTTGCTAGCACCTTTGCCCCTAGGGTAAACAAGCTTAAACTTGGAACAGCTGTGGTTTCAGATGGCTGGGAAGGACTGATGGGAGATGTAGTTTTGTGGGTGATCACTCTAGGTAAAGGAACGCTCCAAAGTTGAGTCACGTGATCCAAGAGTGCCAATTAGAGCAGAGACCAAGTCACCCTCAGGGACATGCCATCAGTTCCTGCACTGCACAGAAAATCAAACAAAAATATATATCTTAATGATACTGAAAGTTTGTTTTGAGATTTATATATTACAGAAATATACAGCCTTGGTGAATTTCCTCATCTAAACCGCCTGCTTGAACTCCTGGTATCCTGAACTTCAGCCTGATTTAGTTAAGACACAGACATCAGAAGACCAGTTTTGTTTATCCTTCCCCCCGCCCCTCATATCTCTACGCCCTCGTTCAGCTTGAAGAAGTTAAGATGAGTCATCTACTCGGTTTCCTGGGCTTTGGGGCTAGAAAAAATTGTTAATAAGTTGTGTTTCTAAAAATGTAAAATTGTTAATATTTGAAATAGGGAAAGAAATAGCCAGATTTAATTGTATAGCTATAGAAAGCCTTATAATTTGTTATTAAGTTA
The DNA here is from genome assembly GCF_008632895.1 of Mastomys coucha. Classification (NCBI taxonomy): domain Eukaryota; kingdom Metazoa; phylum Chordata; class Mammalia; order Rodentia; family Muridae; genus Mastomys; species Mastomys coucha. The sequence continues at coordinate 19,490,092 of NW_022196913.1, read as the reverse complement.
CATTGTGTGACTAGAACATCTTAAACTAATATGCAAGAAATAAGTAAGAGCTTTTGAATTGAGAACAATAGGTATTAGAACCGTGGGTGCTTTACTGGTCCTTGTCAGTATATTGGCATTGTGGTGTATCTATGTGGGTTTGGCAGTAATGGCAGGCTGTTTTGATAGTGCAAGCATTTGCAGCCCTGGAGGCAAGGCAATTTCCACAGGCTTGGTCAACTATTCTGAATGATCGTCCGTCACGTTCAGGCTGTAAGGCTAAAGCACTGCACTTGGGATGCACTGTTTGCTGCTAGTGGTCTCAAGAAGAGCATGTCTGATTGATGCAGGTTGATATCGCCCTTTCCCCAATTCTCCCACTCATTCCTGCCTCTGGAAAAATGGTATCAGAGGGGTCTGGCTTGGACTGGGTGGATGACACCTGGCGAAGAGCCTGTACAATGTCCTAACTTTATTCACCAGAGATCAGACCTCTACTCTTGCCTGTTGCATTTAAAAAAAAGGGGGGGGGGAAACTGTGGGGAGCCACAGCTGCCACCATATATATGTGTGTGTGTGTGTGTGTGTGTGTGTGTGTATGTATATATATATTGAACACCTGGTCTCTGGCCAGAGCAGAGAGCATTGAGATAAACAAGCCTTAGTTGGAAAAGCTGTGTGCCTCTAGTTTGTGATGCAAGCTGGCATGATTTCTCGTAGCCTATTATGCTTTGTCACATAGCCGATGCTGATTGGGACCAGGGAAAGTATTTAACCCACAAGGGCTGGAGGCTGGAGAGAGAATAGAATTAAGGGTAAGTATGTAGGGAGAATAAGTAGTAGTGAGTAAGTATGTAGAGAGTAGTAAGTAAGTATGGAGAGTAATAAGTATGTGGAGATAGGAGTAAGTATGTAGAATTAGGGCTGGTGATGGGTTAGAGGTAAGATGTAGATTTAGAAGAGTAAGTATGTAGAGATAGTAAGTAAGTGTGTAGAATTAGGGCTGGTGATGGGATAGAAGAGTAAGTATGGGATATAGAAGAGTAAGTATGATAGATAGGAGTAAGTATGTAAGGATAGAAGTAAGATGTAGGAATAGAACTAAGAATAGGAATAGGAGTAAGTAGAAATAGTAATAAGTAAGATGTAACAAGATTACAAGGATCCTAATTAAACTGCATGGGGAAGAGCTCGTTGTTTGCCTCCTTACTTCCACTGGGTGGGTAAGGCAGCTTAAAATCATCATCATCATCATCATCGTCATCATCATCATCATCATCATCATCATCTAATTATTCTAATTAAGCTCTTTCTTCATAACTTCATTGAGTTGTTTCTTTGTGTCTTCTTTAGACTCCTTGAATTCTTGATGATTTTTATTATTATTATTTTAAATTCTTTATCCTGGGCTCATGTATGTAATTATCATTGGAAAGGAGCTCTATTTGACTGGTAACTTTTTGAAGAGAAATACTGCCTTGATGTTTCATATTGTTTGTATTTTTGCAGTGACATCTGTGTATGTAGAGTTTTTGTAATTTCTGTGTCTGATGTAGACAGAGAAGGTTGGGGCAGAAAGAAGATATTGGATATTGGATCATGTAGGGCCTAGTGATGTGTTTATAAAAAACAGAGGAGGAATATATTTTGGTGCTATAGAGGAGGGTAGTGCCTTCACATGCCCATGCTGAGGCATCTTTCCACCTAAGGAACCAGCCACATGATGGTATAGTATAGACTAGATTATAGAATAGATGGTATAGTATAGAATAGAGTTTATTCAGGGCATGGGGAGGGGAGATATGAGGGTAGTAGAGGCAGATCTCTCTCTCTCTCTCTCTCTCTCTCTCTCTCTCTATATATATATATATATATATATATATATATATATTTCCTCTTTCTCTCTCTCTATATATGTATATATATATCCACCAAACAAATTAGTTTATCACTCCTGTATACAGCCTTGTCAGGCTCTCAGGTTATAAGCAGAATGAAGTCTGATTTTCCTTTTGACAGACTACAAATATGAACACCATCAAGACTTACCCATTTTCTGTCTTAATGATATACATATATACATATACATATATATATATATGGAGAGAGAGAGAGAGAGAGAGAGAGAGAGAGAGAGAGAGAGAGGAGAGAAGAATTAAGTAGAGGCTGACCATGAGCACATGGAGAGATAGGGGGGCGAAGGGGTGAGGGGACAGAGTGGGAGCAGGAAGGCAAGAGCAAGAGAGAGAGAGGAGGGAGCAAACAACCCCTATTACAGTGAGTCATGCATATCTGACTGTTGCCAGGTAACTGTGGGGTGGAGCTTAGACAAAATGCTAACACCTAGAGATTGCATAGGGCTTAAATGGACAGAGGAGACTGGGCTGGTATGCAAGGTATGTATCCTGGTCCAAGCATGGAGTTTGGCAGTAGATCTTGTAGGATGTGAAGAGGAAAGGAATAGGAAGAATCATCCAGTTAGACTCTGAGAATGTTGTGCAAGATTCTATTGGCTGGGAAGGTTGGATATGGTGTAGGAGAGGCCTGTAGATGGGGAAGGACAGAATGAGCCATGGGGGAAGCCTCCTATTAGGCAGTGATCGAACTAGATCTAGGATGCTGCATGTTGGCCCTGGGGTAAATATGGGGAGCGGGGGAGGTTGTTTGGAGGAGAGGATCAGGTAGATTTACCCTGGGAAAAGATGTGAATGATCTGGATGCATAGAGGTTGATGTGTCACTGGTGTTTTCTTGATAATTAGACTGAGTCACAGGTTTGAAATGGAAGACTATAGGAATTGAAGTGTTCTTGTTACATCATGCAAAAAGGACAACTTAGAACTTCTTTGGTAAGAATCATCATGTGATTGTCGTTCTTCCCATCTTCTTGAGGAATGGAATAATACATCAACTATTTGATAATCTCCTGAGTGCATACACACACGCACGCATGCACGCGCGCGCGCACACACACACATATACACAAACAAAATGAGTTTTCTTATGATTTCTTATGATTTCTTAAGAACTAGAGTCAGTACCCTGCACTTACTTAGCAAACATTCAGCTATATCCCATGCCTTTGCAGAAGTAAAATTATGCTTTCTGAACGAGTAATCTCTTTTTGGATGGCTCCACTCTAAGACCACAAAATCCAATGGTCTAGGTGTCCTGAACTTAGTTTCAACTTAGTTTTCACCTTCACAGCTTCATGCAATGGCTTTTCTTTATATAGGGAATTTGATTTTGCAACATTGTCTGGCATCAGAGGCTATATGAAATAGCCAAGACTCTATGACTGCCCCTACTCATGTAAATCTAGCACCACATTGAGAGCACAGCTAAATTCTTCTATCAGCTTAAGATGTATTGTGGCTACCTTGGACCACAGTTGCTGTGGCTTCTGGAACAGACAATAGGAAAGCATTTGCTTTGAATGTGTTTAGGAAACTGCTAGAGTGGCAATTTCAGATCAGTGTACTTTCTGAATGAATTTGTACTTTCACAAGTTGGAGCCTGCCATGGGTAAACTCTTGTCCTCTAGCTGTCTTTGTTATTGGCCCAGGGAAGATCATGAAGTTTTTTTCTTAATGATACTAAACTCTTTAACAATGATAACTGTATAATTTTGGGACTGTCTGGTACCTACCTCATTTCTTATCAAATGACATACTTTTATATTTTTCTTTTTCTTTCACAGTGGAACTGAAAGAGCAGATTCCACATGTCATAGCCTGGATGCTACCCTCTGTTAAAATTTCTTCCACCAAACAAATTAGTTAATCACTCCTGTATAGAGCCTTGTCAGGCTCTCAGGATATAAGCAGAACGAAGTCTGATTTTCCTTTTGACAGACTACAAATAAGAACACCATCAAGCAAGTTTCTCTATGGAGAACTTTCCATATGAAGAGGCTTTCCTAATTCTCCTCTGAAGTTTCATGAGCCTGGCCTCTGTTGTCTACATTTTGTTTCTCCATCTGGTTTTATAAATTCCCAACAGAATGGTCTATTAAGCTCTGCTTATAGCATTTTAGAGCATCTCCGCCAGTTCAAAAGTCTTTCATGTGTTTCCCACTAACCACTTCAAAAAATTTACAGAACACATGGTTATTCTGTTTTTTCATATGCACAGCCTTCCTCATTCATACTCATTTTCTGTATTAGTTAATATTTCTGGTTATTACAACAAAACACCTGACAGAAGCAAGGTGAACAGTATTTTGGCTCATGGGAGGGGGAAGGTATGAGACAGGAGCTCAAGGAATCTTGTCAAGCTATGTCTGCAGCCAGGAAGCAGAGAGAGATTAAAAACCTAAATCCAGAGGGATTCTTCACCCTGGATAAACCATTCACCTCATAGGCATACCCAGAGGCATGTTTCTATAGTGATTCTAAATCTACTCAAGTTGATACTAAATATTGACCACCATAGCATGTATTCATTACTATTGTGTAGAACAGTTTCACCACCTTAAGAAATTCTTTGCATTAAGCTTATTTAATGCTTTTTATACCTTCATTTCTGAAATTGTTTACTGTCTCTGTAACATATTAGATTGCCATATAAAAAGAATTATATAGCATTCATCCTTTTTATTGGCTTATTCACAGTTAAATGCAAATATTTGTATATACATTTATAATTAATATATTTGTTTCTTGCATTTCTCCCATGTATAAATATATGTGTGTGTCTATATACAAGTTGTTATGTATGTTCATATATATATATATTCATCTATGAATATATATATTCATTTATGTCCATGAGTCAGCATGCATATGAGTTCAGAAGAAACCCCAGGTATCTTTTATTAGGTGACAACTACCTTGCTTTTGAAGTAATATCACTCCTTCACTGGTTTGAACCTTAATGAATAGCTGAACTTGCTGGCTAGCAGCAAGACCAAAGATTGACCATGATTTTTTCCTTTCCAGACTTTGAACTACATGCCCACCTATTTATATATGGTTCAACATATCAAATTTAAAAGATAAGACCTTAGAAATGCATGTTTACTTTTGTAGTATTATAGTAGGGCTTATAAAATTTTATTCCTGTGTTTAAATTAACTTAACAATACATTTCGGAAGACCCTGAAAAATTTGCCTGAAATTCTTGATAACTTAGGACTGTTTCATAGGCATACTCACTAGACCTACCATAAATGAGAACAGCTATTTGTAATAGATGGGGAGTCTATTACATAGATTGGAAGTGGCTACTCTGCTACCCATTCAGTGTGGCCATTCTGAGTGACAGATCTGTGCACAGGCATGGAAGCTTTGGGGAGAAAATACTATTTATATAAAGAGAAGCCAGACAGAGAAAGACATGATCAGCCACATTGTCTGTGCTTCATTTTCAGACCAGTTTCCCTCCTACTTCATTGTAGTACTCTTTGTGGAGGACCTATACTCCCTTTTCAGCCATTTAAAGACCTTTTTACTTGAGATAACTTCTGTGTATTATTCCTGGAGGTGGAGGAGACATATAACAAAAACCAAATAAACAAAAACTTTGAGGATTATTATCATTATAAAGAAATTACTGGAAACTCAAGTCCTCAAATTCTTACCATTCTCTATTTGGGATTATTTTCTTCATTGAGTCCCTGAGATGACCTCAAGAGACTCTTCCAGGAATTCCAGGAGCAGGCACTGAAAACCAACTCTGTCCTGCAATGCTCGTGGGGTATATAGTTCCCTTGTTATTAAGGTTGGCTATTTTTGTGCTTGGAGAAGTTGTTATAGCTTCCTGCTCCATGTTTCAGTCTTCTTGCCCAAAATTTGTCCTGTTGGAAATTCTAAGGAAAGGAACCCTTTTCTTAAGAGAGAGATGAGAAGGCGCTACAGGAGCCAGCAGCAAAACCCAAACAAACACCATAGCTAAAGAGACTTTACTTTTCTGATCTCTTAGTTGAACTCTCCAGTACCCAAACAAATACTATTACTTTGCTGTTATTTTTTACTTTGTTTTCTATTTCAGAATAAATTAGACAAATGACTGTATAGTTTGGTAATTTTTGCATCCTAATACAACTATCAAAGAGTACAAAATTTGCATACATAAAACAATATTTTATGAACTTGGTGTAAATGGAATCTTGTAGTAATATTTTGATATTTCATGCATGTTCTCTTATATTATTACATGTAATATAATATGCATGTATATAGTATGTGTGTATGTGTATATGGTACATAGTTATAATTGTATAAGTATTTAACTAATACTTATAGAGAACATTCTAAAATAGTATGTTTGGGGGTTATACAATATTCATGCTACCATAATCTTATCTCTTCTGTACCTACATATTTGGTTATTGTGAATAAAGTTTTTATAAGTCCTTAAATGAAAATTATTTTGTGCCAAGGACCAGCCTCAACTTGGAGAGGGGTCCTGAGGAAGGGGTGTTTGAGAACAGTGAAACAAACAACTCTAAGTCAAATTGTGGAGTACATGCTGATGGCCTGTGTTCTGCTCAAGATGGCTCCCTTGACAGCTGTCTGTAGATAGACCTTGGCTCTGTAGTCTGCTCAAGATAACTTCCTGTTAGAGACAGAAAATTTCATGCAAGAAAAAAATCTAAAAGTTCTCTGGGTAGCTAACGGGTTTTCTGATTGAAGTCAGAAAAGCTACTATAAAATATTCTTGGATTTTCTGACCAAGTCAGAAATCCTGTTAGGAAAATTCTAAAAGTAAGTCTTGGGTTTTCCGATCAAAATCAGAAAGGTAGAAAAATTTCTGAAAGAGCTGTGTTAGCTCTCAAAGCAATTCTCTCTGTATAGCTGCTACAAATTATTCTAAAAGAGCTATGTTATCTCTCAAAGTAATTCTTGGGATTTCTGACCTGTTAGAAAAATTCTAAAAGATCTGTGTTTGCTCTCCATAGATTTACCAACCAAAATCAGAAATTATATTAGAAAAAAGTTCTGAAAGAGCTGTGCTCACTCTCCAGAGATCTCTAGACTGCTCAACTCTCACTCGAAAAAATTCTTAACATGAACTGCTATTGTACCCTGCTAGGTCATTGCATCCAGACCAAAAGCACAGTCTTATTTACATATCAATTCAATCATTATCCCAGATTGCCTTTCAATTCTTCCATGAATCAGCATTGCATGACCTTACCTCTTTGACTCTCAGAAGACAGAAAGAACATCTTTTTTTTTTTTTTAACATTGTAGATGAATTCAGAGATCTGCTGCCTTTGTAAACTTAGCTGAGTGGGATCTTGCTCTGTGATCACCCCTGTATAAATTTCCTCATTTCCTCCCTTAGTATTTTTCTGGCAGGCTGGTTCATAGTGCAGCTGTCTCGGTTTTTCTAGGTCCATGAAGCCTCTCATATAATTCATATTGCATCCTTATATTTTTCATAGTTGATAAACTATATATTTTTGAACTCATGTTTTCAGTGTTCTTTCCCACAGCCTTAAGGGTTGTACTGAAGGTCACAGTGTTCTACCATTTTGCTGAGACGTTAGATACACCTTTGCCTCCCTGTCTGTCTCTGTTATCATGGAGTCATTCACCTTGGCCGAGAGGACATTCTTTGAAGGAGGAATGTGAAAATATGCACATCATTATACAACCAAGCCTTATGCCTACAGCAACTATCAATACTTGTAGAGGCCCATGCCCAGCTGGCTCTATTCCAGGGGTGGGAACCGTGTCGTGCAGTCTCCACAATGGCCAGGCAGGACTTGGCACTATTGTAAGGATATAGAATAATTTCCTTGTTTTGTTGTCTTAGAGATGAGCTGATGACATCATGGATGCTGGGCAAGCACTTTAACTGAGCTATCTCCCCAGCCTCACTTTCTTTTGCACATACACCTAAATTAAAATTACTAGGGCACAATATCAATGTATGGTTGCTTTGCTACAAATTATTCATAGGAATAAAATTGCTTAATTCTCTAAGCCATAACAAATTAGTTTTTGAACTGAACCACACACCTGGCAATCCTGACATTGGTAGGTGTTTATATTTTAAGTGTCCCTACATGCATAGCTGCCATTACTCTCTTTTTGTCCTTACTTTGTATCATGACTCTCCTTCTGGAATTTAGTTGGTTAGCAAATAGACTATGTTTACTATAATTTTCCTTAATTAGTACTGGCTTTCTGTATTGAAAACTAGGAAAGGGAGACATACATAATTAATAATGATAACGTCCATTGATATAAGAAAAAGGACATTGAAACATGCAAAATACTTATCACCCAATGTTTAAGCACACTATATGCAAATCAAGGAACCATATATATTAGTCAGGTTTCTCTAGAATAACAAAACACATACATACCTACATAATACACATATACATATATATCACACACACACACACACATGAGGATTTATTAGAATGACTTAAGGTTGTAGGTCAGCTAATCCAACAATGGTTGTGTATGAATAGATGATCTAAGAATCCAGTAGTTGCTTAGTCCATGAGGTTGGATTTCTCAGCTGGTCTTTCCTCACAATATGCTGTATTCCTAAAGAAGTAAGCTCTAATGCCAGGGAAGCAGTGAAAGAATGGACTTATGAGAAAGAGGGGGTGGGGACATAAGCAGGGAAAGAGAAGAAGAGAGCGCCTTCCTTCCATGTCACTTATATTGGTTTTCAGTGGAAGGTATGATCTAGATTAAAGGAGGATCTTCACACATCAAAAGAAAAATCTGGAATTAAAGGTTTATCTTTCTACCTCAAATACCTGTATTAGAAGTGGGTTTACCCACTTCAAAAGATTTAAGTAAGAAAAAAAATCCCTCAAAGGTGTGCCTAGTCAATGGCTTTTAGTTAATTCCAGATGTGGTTAAGTTGACAACCAAGAACAGCCATCATACCACAGTTGATCTATTTTTGTTTGCTCACTTTGTGGTAGCCTGGAACTCTTAAACTCCTGAGAACCTAGACACTAATTAATACAATTTTTCAGGGATCTATACTATGTTACAGGAATGTTATTAATAAAGGAACAAGCACAGTTTGCTATTTTTTATTTTCATATTAATTTTAAAAATCTAACATATGCCGCAGATTCCATTATAGTGATTGCACACAGGTTTTGGTTTCACTTGTTTTTCTTCCTTCTTTCCTCACTGTTTTCTTGCTTCCCTGTGCTGGTCCCTATTTTTTTTTCCCAGTGGAACCTCTTTCATTTTTATGTCGTGTTTGTTTTTCTGTTCCATTGTTCTTGTTACTAATTTCATGACCTACACACATATTTATATACACACACACACATATAAAACATGTATAAAAATTAAAAACTAGACTCCCTGTAAGAGGATTCTGATAGAAAGCACGTGGTTGTTGTCTTGATGAGTGTGCTTTATACGATATGTACTCAACTACTAGCATTCAGGTTCTGTGCCCTTGATTCTTTCTTTTCTTTCTTCCTTCCTCTCTTTCTTTCTTTCTTTCTCTCTCTCCCCCTCTCTCCCTCTTTCTTCCTTCCTTTCTTTCTTTCTTTCTTTCTTTCTTTCTTTCTTTCTTTCTTTCTTTCTTTCTTTCCTTGCGTCATACACCTTCCTGAGTCTTCACGTTTTAGTTTCACTGTTTCTACTTCCCTCTGGCACCACTGATATATTAGCCTTCCCAATAATTTCCTTTCTCTAGGTCTGCTGGGTACTTTCATTGCTCCTAGCCCTGTCCAGAGTAGTCCTGCTCCAGTGGCAATACTTCACTGCGAAACAATGATTTACTCAGATAACCTAGTCATACTTAATATGGCTCTTTAGCTTGACACAGTGCCCCCATGTCACAGAATATTCAGAGGAATGTCTTCCACATTGACTTTAACTCTCCAAATGAAAAATGGCCTAGGTCCTTGTGGCACTACCTCCATCTACATGAGGTGTACTTCAAATTCTCAGGGAAGCTGGGAAAAGCATGTGACATCCTTGGGATTCTTTTTCTAAAACATTTTCTACATATAGCTCTTCATGAGGCCAGGGTCCTGCATTTAAATGAACCCCAGGTACCTGATTCTGATCTTCCTCTGTCCTTTTCTCATAACCATTGGTATGTGTTTTAGACCTAAGGATGGTTTATTCATGCTTTTGTTCCAAGATTCCAAACAAAGTTTGAATTCCCATAATTCTCTTTTGCACAACTTATATAGCATCTGGGAGTATCTTCTTTGCATAACAAAGAAAACAACAACAACAACAAAACTGTGAAGTAAAATGAAATAAAAGCCAAAGATCATGGTCAAAATTGTTATTTTCTTGCAATGCAACAGGAACATCACCACACATCTCCCTCCCACTCTAATTTTTACTTTCCATTTTACTACAGAAACTAAATTATTATTGTCACACTGCAGAACATCAAATTATCCCTGGAGGATAGCCAGCTACATAGAAGCTGGAGTCTGGGCACAATACCAAGTGGGTTCAATCTCCAGCTTTAAGTGATGCAGCGGAAAATGTGTAGCAGAGTGAACTGGAGTTCAGGAGTGTTTACTTTCACAGGCTAGAAGACTCCTTATATGGAGCCCTCTTACTGTCTGAGCACTGCTGGCCAAAGGGCCAGTCATGAAGTTGTATAAACAAATTCATTTTAATAAATCTTATAATATACATTTACTACTGACTTTGCTGCTCCTGGAGAACCTTGAATTTCATAACAGGTGAGCATGCAAAGCCAAAAACTTTACTTAATTTACCTAAAGTAGATGCCTGATAAGGACTCCTGTAAATTCAGTGAATATAGAAATTCCATGTAGAATAGTTTGACTCATATGTCTGTGAAATATTGGCTCAAAGAAGTGTGAAGAAGACAATTCTCCCTGATAGGAATGGAAACTTAGTAAAATGTTATCCCTTAAGGAGATTGAGGTAGAGGGTGTAGCTGGATAGATTTCAGGGCTATTTGGGCATTATGAGGTACATAGAAGACAAGGGGCCTAGAGGAATACTAGATGTTCTGAGGGCACAGACACACACACACACACACATACACACACACACACACACACACATGTAATTCCTTATATATATATAAGGAATTACATGTCACCACCTGGAACTTTTCACTCTTGTCTTGTGCATGAGCAGTTGAAATAGATGATCTAAAGGTCCCAGGGAGAAATAAACAAAGAATACTTATGGAGAATCTTACAAGCTCCCTTGTTTGGCTCAGCATTCCATAAAAGTCATCCATTTCATGCCATGCCCACTTCCCTTTCTCCTCCAAAACTCCTAACAAATGTCCCATCTCAACGGTAAATATATTTCATATTTCATTGTGTCCAAACTCCTTCACTGTCCAGTAAACAGAATAACTTGCCAAGAACAAAGAACTGGCCTAGGCCTGGGAGGATGTACAGCGAAGAAACCAAGTGTGAGCCTTAACATTGCTTGTAAGCTGATCTTTATGGGGCAATCTTAGCATGGTTGAAGCATAACCAGCAAGGGGTTGAGAGAATAGACAGGAACACTTGCTGGCTCTTACAGGTGTTGGAGGGAGGAGCCTTCTTGGAGGAAAGATGTTCAAGTGGAACCCAGAAAATGAGTAAGAATACTTTAGCTAGTAGGAGTATGTTTTATATTAGGAAGAGGTCTAGGCACAAGAGTAGCTCTAAAGGAAAGCTGTCATAGTTTATTTTAGGATATGTGACATCAGGAATTCCTAAAGTACCCCTTCCTCCCTATCCCACTTTTATTTTTATTTTCTTTTATTGAAAATAGTTTTTGTTTTGTTTTGTTTTGTTTTTTGCTGGTCTGACTGGGCCAGTATACTGAGCAGACCTTCGGCACAAACTCTGCAGAGAGTCTCATAATAACCAGAGGAAGCTCTACTTCCAAGTGCTCTAATGGGCCCAGGATCACAGGATCCCAGAATCACAGGATCACAGAGACAGCTCGACTCTGAGGAGTTCTGACACAACCAGGATCACAGGAAGGACAGATGGTAGGAGGCAAGCATAAGAAAATAAGCAACAGAAACCAAGGTTACTTGGCATCAGAACCCAATTCTCCCACCATAGCAATTCCTGGTCACACCAACACACTGGAAAAACAAGATTTGGATCCAAAATCACTTCTCATGATGATGATAGAGGACATTAAGAAGGACATAAATAACTCCCTCAAAGAAATACAGGAAAACACAGGTAAACAGCTAGAAGCCCTTAAAGAGGAAACACAAAAATCCCATAAAGAACTACAGAAAAACATAAATAAGTAAAGGAAATGAACAAACCCATATAGGATCTAAAAATGAAAATAGAAACAATAAAGAAATCACAAAGAGAGACAACCCTGGAGATAGAAAACCTAGGAAAGAGATCAGGAGTCATAGATGCAAGCATCACCAACAGAGTACAGAGATAGAAGAGAGAATCTCAAGTGCAGAAAATACCATAGAAAATATTGAGATAACAGTCAAAGAAAGTGCAAAATAGAGAAAAACAAATCTAAGGATAATAAGTATAGAAGAGAGTGAAAACTGCCAACTTAAGGGGCCAGTAAATATCTTCAAAAAATTAGAGATAACTTCCCTAACCTAAAGAAAGAGATACCTATGAACATACAAGAAGCCTATAGAACTCCAAATAGACTGCACCAGAAAAAGAAATTCCTCCTGTCACATATTAATCAAAACACCAAATGCACTAAACAAAGAAAGAATTTTAAAAGTAGGAAAGGGAAATGGTCAAGTAACATATAAAGGGAGGCCTATCAGAATTATACCAGAGACTATGAAAGTTAGAAGATCCTGGGCAGATGTCATATAGACCCTAAGAGAACACAAATGCCGGAGTTTCTAAGAGGGGAGCAGCTCCATGAGTTGCAGGGTAGTCGCAGGGCGGCAGGGACGGGATCCTCTCAGCCTCAGAGTGACAGAGGAGGATCAGTGTCCTTCTCTGCCCCTTCCCTACAAGTGGAGGGCCTGCCTCCAGGGAGCACTTTAAACCAGAGACTCGGGTTTGATCCGCCATTTTATCTCTGGTGAGTTTCTAAGACGGGAGCAGCCAGACGGGAGGCACAGGCCCCACAAGTCGCAGGGGAGCTGAAGGGTGGCAGGGACAGGCCAAGCTCTAGTCAGAGACACTAAGAACATCTAACACCAAAAATCGAGAGATGGTGAAAGGCAAACACAAGAATCCTACCAACATTTTTGCTTATTCAGGGATGTAGTTCCCCTCCTTGTATTGGAGTTTTCCATTTATTACTCTTTGAAGGGCTGGATTTATGAAAATATATTGTGTAAATTTGGTTTTGTCATAGAATACTTTGGTTTCTCCATCTATGGTAATTAAGAGTTTTGCTGGGTATAGTAGCCTTGGCTGGCATTTGTGTTCTCTTAAGGTCTGTATGATATCTGCCCAGGATCTTCTAGCTTTCACAATCTCTGGTGAGAAGTCTGGTGTAATTCTGATAGGCCTGCTGTTATATCTTCCTTGACCTTTTTCCCTCACTGCTTTTAATATTCTTTCTTTGTTTTGTGCATTTGGTGTTTTGACTATTATGTGGCAGGAGGAATTTCTTTTCTGGTCCAGTCTATTTGGGGTTCTATAGGCTTCTTGTATGTTCATGGGCATGTCTTTCTGTAGGTTAGGGAAGTTTTCTTCTATAATTTTGTTGAAGATATTTACTAGCCCTTTAAGCTAGAGTTCTTCACTCTCTTCTATACCTATTATCCTTAGGTTTGGTCTTCTTATTGTGTCCTGGATTTCCTGTATGTTTTGGGTTAAGGTCTTTTTGCTTTTTGCATTTTCTTTGACTGTTCTGTCAATGTTTTCTATGTTATCTTCTGCGCCTGAGATTCTCTCATCTATCTCTTGTATTTTGTTGGTGATGCTTGCATCTATGCTTCCTGACTTCTTTCCTAAGATTTCTAACTCCAGAGTTGTCTCTTTTTGTGATTGCTTTATTGTTTCTACTTCCATTTTTAGGTCATGGATCGTTTTGTTCAGTTCCTTCACCTGTTTGGTTGTGCTTTCCTGCAATTCCTTAAGGGATCTTTGAGTTTGCTCTTTAAGTGCTTGTACTTGTTAACTTGTGATCTCCTGTAATTATTTAAGGGATTTTTGTATTTCTTCTTTAAGGGCTTGAACCTGATTGCCTGTTTTCTCCTATATTTCTTTAAAGGAGTTATTCATGTTTTTCTTAAATTCCTCTTAATCACCATCATGAGACATGGTTTTAGATCCAAACCTTGTTTTTCTGGTGTTTTGGGATATCCAGGACTTGCTGTGGTGGGAGTACTAGATTCTGATGAAGGCATGTAGTCTTGGTTTCTGTTGGTAAGATTCTTGAGTTTGCCTTTCACCATCTGTTGATCTCTGGTGTTAGATGTTCTTGCTCTCTCTGCCTGGAGCTTGTTCCCCCTGTGTGTCTGTAAGCCTCCTGTGTGTCAGCACTTCTGGGAGATCAGCTCTCCTCAGGTAAGACCTGAGTCTCTGGGTTAGAATACTCCCCAAAGGCAAGCTCTCTGTTTTCAGGGAAAGGGCAGAGAGGGCTGTGGATCTGCAGAACCTCCTCCTAGGTGAAGAAGGAGGTAGAAAGTATCCTGTGCTGTTTGCCCTGCCACTTCTGAGGCCTTTGCCTCCTGGCTGGTGGTGCCTCCTCCTAGGTGAAGAGGGAGGTAGAAAGGATCCTGCCCTGGCTGCCCTGCTGCTTCTGAGGCCTGTGCCTCCTGCCTGGTTCTGCCTCCTCCTGAGTCTCTGGGTTGGAGTACTTCCTGGAGGCAAGCTCTCTGCTTGCAGGGAAGAGGCAGAGAGGGCTGTGGATCTGCAGAACCTCCTCCTAGGTGAAAGGGGAGGTAGAAAGCAATGATGGAATTCTTAAGAGTAGGATGCCAGTGACAAAATCGTCTTGCTATTTAGATGAGAGTAAGCAGGCAGAGACCTGTTTCAAAGTTTTTAAATTTCTCATTAAGGGCATGTTTTATGAAGACTATACCTTTTCATATATTTTTCTCCTTATCCTTGAGAACTCTGAGCTATAGCTGCAGCCACCACAGGTATATTTCAAGTCATTTTCCAAGAATAAAAAGGATATGATAACCCCTGACAACTATGCTCCACAGATTGCTTTTAATTATTATTTTCTAATGCTCTCTCTCTCTCTCTCTCTCTCTCTCTCTCTCTCTCTCTCTCACACACACACACACACACACACACACACACACACACGGATACATTCTGTGACAATTTGACATATAGGCAGGTGGCAGAAGGTCCACAAATAGTCAAGGGATTTGAAGATGTGTGAAAGTACTTCTGAGATTAGTTATCTGATTTTCTACACTTATGGTGTAAAGATTATGAAATGCATTAGCACAAAAAAGTGCTTTACTTTTATTAACATTCAAAAATGTTTTTAAAATTAATATGTTGTACTGTTAAGAAGGGATTTTCATTCCAAAAGATTATAAAAATGGCCAAATTCTAAGTTCATATGTTTCTACCATGACAAAACTAAGCTTGAGGCTATAGAAGTACTCAAATTATAAAGAATATAACTGCCTGCATTTCCCCTGCTCACATCTTGACTGCAGATATGTGATAAACAACATATAATCCAATACAGTAGGAGGCTGAGGCTTATTGGTATATTCTGGTTTTGTGTAGTAAGAGTGTTGTATCTAAAATTCAAAGATTATTATAGTGTTAGAGATTCATATGAACTCCTCACTTTTTTTATTTCTTGAATCTTATTTCTTTTTTACCTCTACAGGTTACTTAGACTTAGCAGTGTATGACAGCATCAGCCTGGTACACAGGTTGCTGTTTTTGTTATTGTTGATTACTATTTTAATGACTAGCTCCACTAAGACAAGGAATAATTTTACATCCTACTAAAGTTAGTATTCCTGCTACAGTGTTTAGGGAAGTTAGAATTGCAGTCATCATCCCCTTCTAACTGCTAAACCATCCTTCCAGCCAGTTTGTAAATGAATCATCCATTTTTAAACTTTTTTTTTGAATTCAGAGATTCTACAACCAAGGCTTTATTCCTTTGATTGAAAATATAGAATAGAATTAAACTACAAACAAAATTAAAATCATCCCCCAGAAGAGGTCATTTAACGGGGTTGGTCATTGATAATTAAGTCTTTTCCAGATATTTTCCTGAGAAGTTTTCTTTGGAGAAATTTTTTTTTTCTTTTAGGAATTTTCTTTATTTACATGTAAATTTCTCCATTCCCAGTTTCCCCTCCAAAAAACAAAGAAACAAACAAAAACAACAAAAACAAATCCCTGTTGCCTCCCACTTCCCCATGCCTGCCACCCCGCCCTCTCCCACTTTCTGGCCCTGGCATTCCCCTACACTGGAGTTAGAGAAAGGACCAATGGAGCTGAGGGGTTTGCAGCCCCTTAGGATGAACA
Organism: Mastomys coucha; assembly: GCF_008632895.1. Taxonomy (NCBI): domain Eukaryota; kingdom Metazoa; phylum Chordata; class Mammalia; order Rodentia; family Muridae; genus Mastomys; species Mastomys coucha. The sequence goes on along the minus strand of NW_022196913.1, from coordinate 19,473,754 downwards.
ACAATATGAACTAAGTAGTACCCTCAGAGCTCCCAGGGTCTCAACCACCAACCAAGGACTGCACATGGAGGGGTCTGATTGTTCAGGCAGCATGTGCATAGTAGAGGATTGCAAATTCAATCATCAATAGGAGGAGAGGCCCTCGGCCCATTTTTAAACTTTTGATAATTCATTGGCAAAGCCCCTTGAAGGGCCTGGGACATTGTCCCATTAGGAGTTGTGTTATTAGGGAAAAAGTGCAATATCTTCTACTAAGCCTAACATAAACATCTCCCTACTTTTATGTAGATACAAGTGTGATTGGCCTGTTAACTCTGGAATTATTTTAGCTAAATAGAAGAGAATTACAGGTCAGGGTAAAGGGCCAGTTGATGTACCATACAGCCCTTATATAGGTAGGGAGGTAGACATGAATATAGGTTCTCTGTGAATTGTATTTTAGGTATTCCGAGCTTCTGGGCAAATAATCATTTATCAGTGAGTGCATACCATGTGTGTTCTTTTGTGATTGGGTGACCTGACTCAGGATGATGTTTTCTAGTTCCATCCATTTGTCTAAGAATTTCATGAAGCCATTGTTCCCAGAAGCTCAGAATACCCAAGATACAATTCACAGACCACATGAAGCTCAAGAAGAAGGAAGATCAAAGTGTGGATACTTCAGTCCCTCTTAGAAAGAGGAACAAAATACCCAAGGAAGGAGTTACAGAGACAAAGTGTGGAGTAGAGACTGAAGGAAAAGCCATCCAGAGACTGCCCCATCTGGGAATCCATCCTATATACAATCACCAAACCCAGACACTATTGTGGATTCCAACAAGTGATTGCTGACAGAAGCCAGATATAACTGACTCCTGAGAGGCTCTACCAGTGCCTGACAAATACAGAGGTGGATGCTCTCAGCCAATCATTGGGCTGAGCATAGGGTCCCCAGTGGAAGAGCTAGAGAAAGGACCCAAGAAGCTGAAAGGTTTTGCAACCCCATAGGAGGAACAACAATATGAGCCAACCAGTACTCCCAGAGCTCCCAGGGACTACACCACCAACCAAAGAGTATACATGGTGGGATTCATGGCTCCAGCTGCATATGTAGCAGAGGATTGCCTTTTGGGTCATCAATAGGAAGAGAGGCCTTTGGTCCTGTGAAGGCTCTAGGCCCCAGTGTAGGAGAATGCCAGGGCCAAGAAGTTGAACTTGGTGGGTTGGTGAGCAAGGTGGTGGGGGAGGGAATAGGGGGTTTTTGGAGGGGAAACTAGGAAAGGGGATAATATTTGAAATGCAAATAAATAAAATATAATAATAATTAATAATAATAATAATAATAATAATAATAAAAGAACCACCAAGCTTGTATCAATCAATGCCCCCCTTCCCTAATCCCCCTTCTATGAAGCATCAAGACTCTACAGGATTAGGTGCATCATCTTCCACTAAGGCCAAACAAGGATCTGCTATATATGGGCTGGGGGCCATGGAACAGCCAATGTATGGTCTTTGGTAGGTAGCTTAGTCTCTGAGATCTTTCAGGGGTCCAGGTTGATACTGTTGGTCTTACTATGGGGTTGCCATTCCCTTCAGCTCCTTTAATCTTTCCCTAACTCTTCCATAGGATCCCTGACCTCAGTTTAGTGGTTGGCTGAAAGTATCTGCATCTGTCTCAGTAAGCTGCTGGTAGAGTTCCACAGAGGACAGTCTATCTGTAGGCAGAACATGGCATCAGTAATGGTGTCAGGGTTTTCTGCCTGTCCATGGGATAAATCCCAAATTGGGCTAGTCACTGGATGATTTTCCTTCAATATCTGCTCCATCTTTGTTCCTGACTTTCTTTTGGTCAGGATTCTGGGTCAAACATTTTGAAGGTATGTTAGTGACCCCGTCCCTCCACTTGGGGCCCTGTCTATCTACTAGAGATGGTCTCTTCAGATTCTATCCCCCCACTGTTGTGCATTTTGGCTAAGGTCATCCCCATTATTTCATTTCTTTTTATTTCAGTTATTTCTTCCCTGATCTCTCTTATTTCATTTCATCTACTAATTTTATGTTTGTCTTATTCTTGCTTTTTCAAGTCTGTAATGTGTTGTGTAAATTATTTATTTGAGACATTTGATTTCTTAATATAAGCATTTGTATGTTTCAGTTTCCATCTCATGTTTGCTCTTCCAATAATTCAAAGATTTCAGTATGTTTTGTTTTCATTTTCTTTTGATTCTAGAATTTTGGGGGGTTTGTTATTTATAAAATGATTTACTTCATATTTTATTTTATGTGTATATGTGTTTGTCTGCATGTAGGTATGTGTACTACTTGTGTGATTGGTGCCCATGGGGGTCAAAAAGGCATTGGATCCCATGAAATTGGATTTATCAAATAAATTTTGAGACTGCTCTTCTTTAAGAGGAGTGTGTGCTCTTAACTGATGAGCCAACTCCTTATTTTCTTCTTGATATCTTCAATTACCCACTCAGGATTTAATAATGCATTTTTCAATATCCACAAGTTTGTATATTTACTATGTTCTTGCTATCAATTTGTACTTTTGTTTTATTCTGATCATATAGAATATGAGCAATTCTTTTAATTCCCTTATATTTGTTAAGATTGCTTTGCATACTATCATGAGATCTATTTTAGAAAAAGTTCCATGATATGCTGAGAAGAAAGTAAATTCTGCATTGTTTGGGTAGATTGATCTTTGGATCTGGTAAGCTCATTTGATATATGATGCTATTTAATTCAGAAAGATCTGATTGTTGATAATAGCATATTAAATTCATCCATTATTATTCTGTGCTACTTCTGTACATTTGAGTATTTAGAATATAAATAGAGTATAAATAGGCAATAGAAACTATTTTATAGGTAACATTTGCTTTATAAAATTTTGCATACAGGTTTAGAATTTTAATATATTCTTGATGATCTTAATTGATTGAAATGATGTTTATCTCTTCTGGTTAATTTTGGTTTGAAATCTACTTTGTAATAAAACAGTGGCACTTCCATGATTTCTAATTGTGTCTTCTTGAAATACCATTTTTCATCTGTTCATCCTACAATAGCATCTTTTCTTTATAGTGAGGTGTTGTGGTAAATATTTTAAATCAATTTGGAGTTTCTACCTCTCTTTATATCATTAAGTTCCCAGATGAAAGACACACTAGCTTTATATTTATAATAAGCCCAGCTGGGCAATTATCTATACTCTATGGGATTATGTCTACTCCTCTGCCACTAGCCCTGAAATATGACTTGCCATGTTCTGCCTGGGCTGCTCTTAATCTAACTGGCCAGCCCTCAGGTCTAGTTCTCATGATCCCTTACTCCATGACATCTTCTCTCCCCAATGTCTCTTTCCTTCTGTGGTCCTACCTCAGATCCCAAGCCCAGAAACCAAATTTCCCCAACCTCTTTTCTGCCCAGCTACAGGTTGAAGGCATCTTTATTTAACCAATAGTTTTAAATTAAGGAGCAAGGTTACATGACATCACTTGGTGCTCACAAGAATCTCCTCATCTCTGGGGTACAACCAAGATTAACATTAGCATACATAGCAACAGACCAAACCTCAATAGTGAGGTGGATTTCTTGGGAGACAAAAATAGGATCCTTCTTTTTGGTCAAACATTCTTATTTGTGCCTTTTGATAGAAGGATTAAGCCATAATTTCATAATTATTATTGAAAACTCTATTAACTTCTGTCATTTAATTTTGTAGTACTTAGTATGTTTTAATACTTTCTGTCATAACTATTATGTCAGTGTATTTTATCTTTCTGGTGGCCTCATGCATGTGTTTGCCTTTCTCCTCTGACCAAAGGATTCCTTGATGTCTGCTACAGAGCTGGTGTATTAGTCAGGGTTCTCTAGAGTCACAGAACTTATGGTAGTCTCTATATAGTAAAGGAATTTATTGATGATTTACAGTCTGTAATCCAACTCCCAACAATGGTCGGCAGCAGCTGTGAATGGAAGTCCGAGGATCCAGCAGTTGCTCAGTCCCACAAGGCGAAGCAGAGAGAGCCTTCCTTTTTCCAATGTCCTTTTATAGGTCTCCAGCAAAAGGTGTGGCCCAGATTAAAAGTGTGTGCCACCACACATTTAATCCCAGATGACCCTGAACTTGGAGATCTTCCTGTCTTAATCTTCTGGGATTCATAGCCACTATGCCTCAAGATCTCCATGCCAAAATTCAGGTAGGAAACTTGAATCTCTCAGTCTCCACATTAGGGCCATAGGTGAGTCTTCTAATTCTGGATTGTAGTTCATTCCAGATATAGTCAAGTTGACAACCAGGAATAGACACTACAGCTGGTGTAACAATAATTAATTCTTTGGACCTATTTTATTATATAAAGCTTTTCTTTATTCTTCAACTATGACTTAGTTCTGCTGAACCTATTACTATGACTTTGCAGTTTTTACCCTTTGTTATTTGAAATACATCATTCAAAGCTTTAAAATATGTTATTGAAACATTTGTTTTTTGATAGACTTAAATTTATATGAGTCAATGTTTTCAATACATTTTCTTTGTTCTGTATATTTATTGGCTTAGCTACAATATGTGGAAAGGTTAATTTCTGATCTTGTTATTTTCTGTTCTAAATGCATTCTGCATTTGAATTTGCATCTATTTTCATAATTTGAATACTTTTCTGTTATGATTTTGTTGAATATATTTTCTATGAAATACTTCTCCCTTTTCTTTCTACACAACTCTCAGATTTGTACTTTTTATAGTTTTCTATGTATCATGAAAGTGCTACATACATATTTTCTTATTAATTCTTGTTTGAAAGGTCTACTTCTTGTGCATTGTCTTCAAGCTACAATATTCTGTCTCTCCCTGATCCATTCTATTGGTGTACTTTTCCTTGGGGTGCTTCATTTGATGTATTATAGTTTTTGTTTTTTGTTTTTGTTTTTTTAAGTTTTTCAAGGCAAGGATTTCTCTGTATAGCTCTGGCTGTCCTGGAACTCACTATGTAGACCAGGCTGGCCTTCAACTCAAAAATCCACCTGCCTCTGCACCCGAGTGCTAGAATTAAAGGCATGTGCCACCTCTGCCTGACTGATGTGTTATGTTCTTTATTCCAAGTATTTAAATTTGTTTTTCTCTGGTATTTAAATCTTTTTTTAAATTCCTCCTTCATATCTCATATATTTATATATATAAGTTTTTAAACTTTGTGTGTGTGCATGCATGTGTGTGCTCATGTGTGAGAGTATGTATATGTGTGCTCATGTGTGTGTATACCTACATGCATATATGAAGGCCAGAAGAGGGTGTCAGATGCCTTGGAACTGTAGTTACAGGTAGCTGTGAGCCATTTCACATGGTTGTTTTGAACCAAACTCAGGTTCTCTGAAAGAGCCCTGTCTTGGTTAGGGTTTTACTGCTGTGAATAGATAATATGACCAAGACAACTCTTATAAGGACAACATTTAATTGGGTCTGGCTTATAGGTTCAGAGGTTCAGTCCATTATCATCAAGGCAAGAGCATGGCAGCATCTAGGCAGGCATGGTTCAGGAGGAACTGAGAGTTCTACATCTTCATCTGAAGGCCACTAGGAGAATACTGGCTTCCAGGCAGCTAGGATGAGGGTCTTAAAGTCCATACCCACAGTGAGACACTTCCTCCAACAAGGCCACCCTTATTCCTACAAGGCCACACCTTCAAATAGTGCCATTCCTGGGCCGAGCATGTTCAAACCACCACAAGCCCTAATTACTAATAACTGCTGTATCATCTCTCTAGCCTGTATATTACCTTTATTTTATTTTATTTTATATTTTATTTTATTTTTTTGAGATTCATTCAGGAGTTTATAATTTCTTTGATATTTTTGGTGTTGAGATCTTTGTCTAGTAGTATCTCATCAAATTTACTCTCAGTGGAGACCATCACTGTATATTTGGCTTGCTTGCTTACTCCCCCCCCTCTCTCTTCCTTCCTTCCTTTCTTTCATTCTCTCTCTTTTTCTTTCTTCCTTTCATTTTTTGGGGAGTTTTTTTTTTTTACTTTGATTGACAAACATACATACATATATAGAGAATTGTAGTGTAATTTATACATCTAAGGTTATAAAATATTGATGATGCACTGTTGGTCCACTGAATATGAGGAATCTGACTGTGCTTATCCCACACTTCCGCAGGTATGGGTGAGGAGCTGTAGGGAAGTGCCTAGCCACTGCTCAGGTGTGGGAAACCACAGTCTGAGATGTCAGAAAAGCCAGAGCTGGTTTAAGGGTCTTCTGGGATGTGGTGGTGAGGGGAACTTTGGCTTGTACCATGGGGTGATTGTCCTTAGCTTGGTGGAGGCGGGTTGATGGCAATTGTGGCTAGAAGCACAGAGAGACCTTCTACAGGAGATTAAGCTGAGGCTCTGTAGGCAAATGCCTTCTTCATGGCTCCCCACTACAGATCTTGATGAAAGGAGACAGTCCATGGTTCTAAACAGTTTATTGTCATGCGAAAAATGGATGCATAAAATCATACCCACTTCTCAGTGTAGGCCTGGGATTAAGTATCTTTTGCAGAGAGGAATGCTTGGGAACGAAGCTTATTGGCTAAGCCCTCTGGGCCTCTAGGTATCTCATTAGCATGAGGAACTGTTTGGGACCTACATGACCATAGGACATGTTTCTTTATGTGAGGACTGTGGCACATGTTCCAAGTCGGGAGTCTGGCAGGGAGCTGAGAGTCACCTAAGCCTCAGGCGTGTGCCCACTGAGTCTCCCAGTCTCAACCTACTCTACCTTACATACCTCCTGACATAGTTTAATGTCCCACAATACACAATTAATTTCTTGGATTAAAAAATTCTTTTAGTTGTAGGATTATCAATGTTCAAGTCAGGCTAAATTGACATAGATTTGAGGTATATAGCTTAGAGTTTAGATCCTTAGTCTAGAAAGTCATGGTGCCTGATGTGACCTCTTAGCTTACTACCAGAGTAGATTATTAATTGTGGTAGCAACTAAAACTGATGGGTATGCTCACTGTATTAATGTCACACTTGCCAGTCAACAGCTGTGTTCCTTTTCACTTCCCAAAGAGTTGAAAGATAAACAAGGACAGTGTGGTATATACTGGGATTTCTGTGACTAAGATTAAAAAGTAGGGAGATAAGGCTATACAGTTTAATATTAGAACAATTCTTTTTAAATAGAGTTTGAAAAGGTAGTTGGGAGGAGAAATTTTGGATACTTAAGGGTCCCCAAAACTGTTAAACCTATGGAAGATTATAGTTAAGAAGTATAATTTATAGAGGAAAAGGAAGAGAGAATTAGTAAATTGGGTAGAAATAAAGGGTCAGCATATAGATTCTGTGTGGTGCAGATTGACACTCAGCTAAGTAATATACAAACTGATGCAATATCATCATAAGAACATCAAAATATAAAATAAATTACAAGTTAACAAAGCAAATATCAACATGGCAAACTATAATACCAGTTTATTAGCATAAAAATGAAACAATCCACATCAGTCTGTACTTCTTACCTGATGGTTGGGCTTTGAATTCCTTTCCTCCCTGTGATGTTTCATGTAACAAACTCCATGGTGGGGTAAGTGCTGTCACATTCGAATTCAGATGCATAAAACCAGATCTATGGTGTTGCCCGATAGTGTTTAGACTGGTTAGCATGGTAATGAGTTTCTGGGCAAGTACATGGTATGAGGATGTAATTCTCAGTTCGCCCTTTGATGCTCCCTCCAGTCTGGCTTGGTGCTGGGGGTAGGGGAGTGGGTAGAGGAATGCGCATGAGCTCTTGGCCTCAGCTGCAACCTTGGTGCTCCACAGTGATTCCATGAAAGGAAGAGGGTCCTAAGTGGTTGCCTGATAGCTGCCATGGATCTTAGCCAATTCCCACATCCTGCTTAAATTTGTTCAGATCCTGAGCTGCAGGGCCGAGGATGAGTCTGGTCCTGGGTCATCCAGCTGACTGCTCCCCCATATCTGTGAGAAGAGCTTCCTGGGCACTTTCCATACACCCATGGGTTCTTCTGGGCATGGATTCACAGCCACTACTGTCTGAATCCTCCCCAGACTTAATGAGTTTATTTATTTTATTCCTGTCTCTTGCAGGAATAAGATAGTTGGGTGTGTTCTTGTCTGTTTTCTTTCACCAAATTTCATTGATTTTCTCTTTGCATAATCTTAAATTTTCTCTTTTGCCTCCTGTGTTTATTACCTTCCCTTTCTACCCTGAGTAGTATTTTCACCTTACTTTCTCCAGATTTAAAAATTATTTTTCTTTATTTACACCCCCACATATTTACCTAAATTTCCCTTTGAATGTTTTCATAAGATTAGACAGTCTTAAATTTATTTCTATTTCCTTTTTGCTTTTTTCTGACTTTCTCTTTCCCCTTCCATTGAATATTCTTCTTCTTCTTCTTCTTCTTCTTCTTCTTCTTCTTCTTCTTCTTCTTCTTCTTCTTCTTCTTCTTCTTCTTCTTCTCCTCCTCCTCCTCCTCCTCCTCCTCCTCCTCCTCTTTCTTCTCCTCTTTCTTGTGCTCCTCCTCCTACTGCTCAGTCACTTTTCTTTCTTTAACCTAGAGTCTCCTTTATTTTGCCTACTTCAATGTATTCTTATTATATCTCACCCATTAACCATTTTCACACTTGCCTCAAATTACTGTTAGATTTATAGCACATTCTGGGGTAGTTTTATTGTTCTTGTTTTTGTAGTTCCTGGTGATACATGACTGTACCTTAGCCAATTTTCAGAGTATTTCTGTCCTTTACACACTTTGGTTCTATTATAAGAATTTGTTTTCTCTTTTCTGATTAGTACTGGTGTTTGAGCCTTGTGGAGTAGACTGTTCAATAAAAAGATCCCTGTAGTAGTTTCAGTGAGAGTCCTCTCTATGCCCCAATATGAACTATTTGGTCCCTGCTTGGTGATACCTTTCAGAGAGGTTTAGGTGATGCAGCTTTATGGAGGGAGTACATTGTTGGGAGCAGGCTTTGAGAGGGAAAGTATGTGTCATCTCCACTGTGCTCTCATTGCTTGCTTCACACTTGTGACTGATGGTGTGAACCCTCTTCTAACTCCTCCAGCTTCTGTGTTCTATGTTTGATGCTGTGCTTCCCTGATGTGATGGACTCACACGTATGGAACTGTAATCTGAAAATAAACTCTCCCAGGAGTTGCTTATCGTCATGGTATTTTATCACAGAGACAGAAAATTAACCAATACAGTCTATTAGTAAAAGTGGAAGAGATATCAAACCCAAAAGGTATGCAACTTGCTATGCAGAAGCAACAGAAAAATGAAAAAGCCAGGGCAGTGTGATTCTTGCAAATATAATTCTTTAACTGCTAAACTCAAAGGTCCCAAAGTAGATAAAATGCTACATGAATTTTTCAGACTTTGACTATAAACTGATCTGGATTCTGAAAGAGGATATAAGGAAGTTGATGAATTAAATAAAAGACTGCAGAGGAAAGTCAACAGCAGAAGGAAAGAATGTATGAGAACATTAACAATGTGGAGGAAAGAATGGATGAGAAAGTCAACAATGTGGAGGAAAGAATGGATGAGAATATCAACAATATGGAGGAAAGAATGGATGAGAAAATCAACAATATGGAGGAAAGAATGGATGAGAAAGTCAACAATGTGGAGGAAAGAATGGATGAGAATATCAACAATATGGAGGAAAGAATGGATGAGAAAATCAACAACGTGGCTAAGACATCAGCTTCTCCAGGCAGACAAACTGGAGCTTGAACTCTACAGCAGAGTCAGTAGGGTAACAATAGCTCTCTTTCTTCTCTGTGCTTCCAGCTTCTGGAACGAGAAGTAAAATTAGAACACATTTTAACTGATAAAGAACTGAAACAAAAAGTATAACTCTAGATATCATTTTCTTATCTTTTCCCTATCCTTTGAAAAATCTTAATATGAGTTATTTTTATATTGTTTTGATAAGTTCATATATGAGTTCTTTATTTACTTCATTTTCAACTAAATCTCTTCCCAATCCAAATCCTCCCATACTTCTCTCATTCCTTCTCATATTCATTACCCCATCTTCATTAATTACATATGTATATATACACATACATACACATACACATATATGTAAATATAAAAATCACCTGATGGGTCCATTAGCTTTGCCCATATGTGTATATATGTTTACCAGTGACCATTTGTGATTGGATAACTTATAGAAGTACTCTTCACTGAAGGAAATTTATTCTCTCTCTTTTTTTAGCACCTTTTTTGTCAATAAACTCTTCATCTAGGGGTGAAGCCTTGTAAGAATTTTGCCACTCACATTGAAATGCCAACTGCTGTTATCACCCATTAAGATTTCATGAATATTGCTCAATATATATCTTAGTTAGGATTTCTTCCACCACAATGAAACAGCATGACCAAAAAACAAGTTGGTGAGGAAAGCATTTATTTGTCTTGCACTTTCATATCACTGTTCATCATTGATGGGGAAGTCAGGACAGGAACTCAGACAGAGCAGGAACTTGAAGCCAGGAGTTGCTGTAGAGGTCATGGAAGGGTGCTGCTTGTTCTCTGTGACTTTCTCAGCCTGCTTTCTTATAGAACCCAGGACTACCAGCCCAGGATTGGTCCCACTCACTATGGGCTGAGTCCTCCCACAATAATAACTAAGAAAGTACCCTATAGGCCTGCCTATGACCTGATCTTATTGAGGCATTTCTCATTTGAGGCTTTCTCTTCTCCAGTAAATCCAGCTTATGTCAAGTTGGCATAATACTAGAAGGCGCTATCATAGCAGAAGTCCTCATACTCTGGATCTTAAAACATTTTTTCACTCTCTTCCACAATGTTCCCTAAACCTTAGGTATAGGTTTACCAGTGACCATTTGCGATTGGATAACTTATAGAAGTACTCTTCACTGAAGGAAATTTATTCTCTGGATCTTAAAACATTTTTTCACTCTCTATACATCTCTTGTATAGAAGATGTGTTGATTGGGGTTGGGCATTCCAACATGCCATGGTCAGTTATACTCTTCATTTTAACCAGTTGTAGATTTCTGTGATGGTCCCTGTCCACTGCAAAAAGGAGCTACTTAGAGGTGATAGTTAAACTTATCTGTGGATATAAGTATTTAGAATACAATTGAAAATTATACCTGTTTAGGAAAGTAAAAGTACTAGACTCTTACCCGCCTTATATTGACTAGGTTCATAGTGTCAGGCATGAATTCTCTCCTATTGATAAGGCTTTAAGTTCAATTTGACAGTTATTGATTAACCCCAAAATGTAAACACCACTATTCTACCCTTGGGAATATCTTGCCATGTTGAACAGAGTAGTCCATAAGCTGTATAGCTGGGTAGGACTATTACTTGCCTTTTCCCTTAGTAGCTTGCAAAGTCCCTTTAGATACTATGAGAGCTAATTCTCAGGGAGGAGGATTCTATGCCAATTCCAGATCCATTCTTCCATGTCCCATGTCCATGTTATATAGTGTCTTCAGTCATACAGTTCTGCCTTTGATTTCAGGAAGGCAAGTAGAACATTAGCCTGTATTGTTTTGTGAGTCTCTTGGATCCTTCTGTCTGACAACTCCAAAAGAGTTTTCCCATGCTGGGTACTACTGTTTTAGTGGGTCCTGCTTCTACTTTATTTGAGAAGTAGGGGTTAAAATGCTTTGATTTTATTGGATATTGCTTGACTAGAAATTAGTTAAACTCTTTTCTAACTGTGTTCCAGAAAAAGGTTTTGTAGAATCTACTTACACTATGAAAAGACATGGAAACATTAATAGTTGAGAAAGTCTTTAAATAATGTTTTCATTAGTTTCTTGAGAATTTTTTACAATGTATTTTGATCATATTTACCTTTTCCTCAACTGGTCCCAGGTCCATATGAATTTGTGTCCTCTTTTTTTTTTTTTTCCTTTTTTAATCCATCAGTTCTAACTTGTGCTACTCACATATTATTGGATGTATGGCATGGTCAAGTTATCAAGGGTAACTAACAATCTTATAGAAAACTGACTTTCCTCCAGAAGCTATCAATTGTCAATCATTCCTCAGCTCAGGGTGGAAACTCACATTTATGTCCCAATCCATGCTAAGGTTTGGTCTGTCTTGAGCTTGTACATGTTGCCATAATTACTATGAATTCATATGTAGCTTTCCTGTTGTGTCTGGAGGATACTGTGTTCTTCTTGTTTTCATCTACTACCCCTGGCTCTTTCAGTTTTTCTGCCACAATTCCACAATGGTCCTTGAGCCTTGAGAGGAGTGGTTGTGGCATAAATGTCCCCTCTAAGATGGGCATCAACTTATTCTCTTCACCTTGGTCAGTGGTTCTTTGTATTACTCAACATCAACTGCAAATAGAACCTTCTCTGGTGAGGGTTGAGAATGCGTTAATCTGCAGGTGTCACAAATAATTAACTATAAATTAGTTTAATAGTATATCCATTTATCAAAATAACAGTAGAAGTTCCACACTTAGAAGTTCTTGACCTGACAATGGTGCCACGTATAAGTTTCATCTTGTGGAGTAGGATATAAATTCAATCATCAAGTGGTTAGCTAGTCTCTACAACTGCACAAAACATTCTCACCAGTTCAGGACCAGCCTGTCTGTGTGGTAGTGTACACTGGGAGGACACTAGGGGAGGGAGGCATTTTAGATTCAAATAACAATAGGATGCCACTGTATTCTCATACTAGAAGATACCTTATGTAAATATAAACTTCCAGCTTCTTGTGATACAAGGCTCATGAGGATTCACATAAGGATTTCACTACTGCCAAATAGCTTTTTGTAGGGGGAGAGGCAGCTAAAGTCTGTGTTCAACAGGCATGTCCTGTTTTCACTGTAGCTCTTAATTCAGGCTCCCTTCTGCTCAAGAGATCAAATACACTCATGTCCAAATCTCAAAGCCTATTGGAAGTACTCTCAGAGTTATGTATTTAGGGTTATTTCTTCTTGGTTGCCATGGTTTGCCAGGTCTCATAATGACACAGTAGAGAATAATTCCCTGTATCTAACATAGTATACTATCTTGCTATGTTTCTTAGAAATTGAGATTATGCCACATTTATGTGGAAATACAGTCTTCTAGTTGTCAAAATTTTGTCTGGCTCCCTTCCTCGGCTTAGAAGTCTTAATTGACACAGAGCAGAGCGCGCCACTAAAGTAACAAGGGAAACCTCACTAAATTCTGCTTACATGACAATCCTGGCTACTTCTTGAGTTTATATAAAAAATGAATCTGTCGTATCAAGGCTGGAAAAACAAATGCATTTAAAATTCTCAGACTTTATAGAGAGTCTTGCTCCTTTTGGCTCTGTGGTATTTCTCTGAATTCTTTGGAACAAAGCCCCCAACTCTACATCTTTCAAAGAAGGGATTTGAACTAAAAGCAGTCTTCTTAGCTTCTCAGGGTTAACAGGGCGCCTTTTTTTTCTTTTCATGAAGATCCCTGAGAGTCCCAATCATTTGGTGATGTTTTTGGGTCATTTACCTAAACTCAAAGACAGAAAGTCTAAATACAACTTGCTTTGTTTAACAAAGAAGGCTTTGTTTCCCGAGCCGCACTGGCTTTGGTGACCTGGAAAATCTTATTATCCAGATGAGAAGAGAAAAACCTACTACCAACTCGAGGACACAGCAGCTCCTTGGAGGCTTGTGAGGAGCTTCTCAATTAGAGAGCTGAGCTGAGCACTTCAGGGCTGGCACCTTGGACCCAGGGTCCTCGCACACTTCATCCAGCCTTGCTGGGTTAAGGTATCCTTAAGCTCTCTGTCAAAATAGCATGAGTTCAAGAGAATCACTTCCTGACCTCAAGGCCGGAATGGAGGGGGAGTCTAATGCAGCCTGGGAGTAGCTGGATCAGGGAGATACGACTGGGCTATCTAAACAGGGATTTGGATTGAGCAGAGGCAGGCTTTAAACAACTCTCCTCTAACAAACTAGCATAGCTAAACAGAACTGTAAAAGCATTTCCTTAACCCTTTGTCCCTGATTTCAAAAGGAGCAAAATGTGCTCTGTTTTGCGCACTTTACCTCTTATCTCAGAGGGAAAAGACTTTTAAACTCCAGACCTCCAGGAACAGTGCTGGCAAATCTTTTGCAGTGCCCTGATAGTGTGTCTGAAAGAAGTAAAGCACAGGTGGTGTCTATCTTTAAAGCTGTCTGAGTATTTTAGGATGCCCCTCTGCGGAAGGTGAAGCCAGGAGGTGTTTTCTTCACTGAGGACTCAGAATATCGAACTTAAAGTACCACAAACTGAGGTCCTAGAAAATGAAAATGATCTCTTCATCAGGAATTCTTAGACAATGCTAGCATCTTCAAATTCATTATCTTGGTTTCTTTTCTCTTACTGTAACAGGATAGTGAGACCTTAAGGAAATAGACTTGCTTTATCTCATGGTTCTGCAAGTTCAAGGGCAGGGCACCAGCAGGCCTCAGGTAGAAAGGAGGAGTATAATGGTACTGGAAATGTTTGAGGGATGACCTTGTGTCACAACAACCCACTTTTAAGGTATTTATTCTACCTTTTGAGAGTGTGAACTCTGTTAATTATTTTCTGAGGGCCCTGCTTTCCCTACATTCAAACTCCTCTCACAGATCTGCTTCCTAACAGTGAACACCGAGGAACTGAACCCTAATGTGCTCTTGATGGGCACAAGCCTTATTGAAGCTTGAACATGTATTTTTAAAAAAAACTCTTGCTGTTCTATCCCATGTGAAAGAAAGAGTCTCAAAAATTTGATTGGAATCTAGCTATACTCTCCATTCAACTTCTCCACTGAACTTCTCAATCCTATCAGAATTGAGTAACACTGAGCATAGTTGTGCATGCCTGTATTCCTGCCACTGATGAGACTGAGGCAGGAGGAAGTGAGCTTCAGGTCACTGTGAGCTATGTAAGAAAAGAATAATGAATGATGCAATTATTAGTTATTTTTCAATTTTTATGTTTGGAGGAACCACAAATTTTATGACTTCTATTCCAATTTATCTTTCTTTATTATATGGTTTTGAACCTCTGTTCTGAGAATTCATCAAGAAATTTTCATGTCTATTTTGTTTTCTGCCAAGACTTTTGTAGCTAGTATGTGTTGAGTGATCTATTAGGTGCTCTGAAGCAAAAGCTAACCAAACAAACAAAGCATTACAACCAACTATAGTTGTTTGGTATGTTTTAGTTTTGTCTCATTTTCCCTTCAAAAAGATTAGAATTTAGTTAGAATGAATATAGTCATGAAACTATTAAGGAAATATGCAGGGAGAAAGGGTTCATGGTTTTGTTCTAATGTAACTCAAAGTTTTATTCACTGTATTAGGGCCATTCATGTACCCCTTTCTTTGAAGGCTCTTGTCCATATGGTCTTATTCTGTTGCTTGTTCTCATATTTAGAGCATAAGCCTGTGTGCCAAACTAGACATTTGAAATAACTTTCTCAACACAACTTTAATATACTCAAATATAATTCAGACTCATCCTCATGTAATTATTCTATGTTGTGATGCTTCTCGCCTCAATGTATAGACAACTTTCTTTTTTTCTCTTTTCATTTTGTTCAGATTTATTTTCATGGTTTTTCTATTAAGCTATCTTTTATTGGTTATGTTATTTATTTACATTTCAAATGTTATGCCCCTTCCAAGTTTCCTCTCTGAAAACCCCCTATCCTATCCTCCCTTCCCCTTCTTCTATGAGGGTGCTCCCCCACCCACTCACATATTTCCATCTGACTGCCTTATTATTCCCCTACTCTGGGGGCATCTAGCCTCCACAGGACAAAGAGCCTCACCTCCCATTGATGCCACATAAGGCAATCTACTGCTACATATGCAGCTGGAGCCACGGGTCCCTCCATGTGTACTCTTTGGTGGGTAGTTTGGTCTCTGGGAGCTCTGGGAAGGTCTGGTTGGTTGGTACTGTTGTTCTTCTTCCTATTGAGTTGCAAAATCCTTCAGCTCCTTCAGTTCTTCCACTAACTCCTTCATGGGAGTCCCCGTACTCAGTCCAATGGTTGGCTGCGAGTATCCCCATATGTATTGGTCAGGATCTGGCAGAGCTTCTCAGCGGACAGCTATATCAAGTGCTTCTTGGCATTAGCAATAGTGTTTGTGTTTGGTTTTGCAGATAAGATGGATCCCTAGGTGGGGCAGTCTCTGGATGGCCTTTCCTTCAGTCTCAGCTGCACTCTTTAGCCCTGTGTTTCCTTTAGACAGGAGCAATTCTCAGTTAATATTTTTGAGATGGGTGGGTGGCCCCATCCCCTCAATGGGGAGGGCATGCCTAACCTTTGTATATGATCTTTATAGGTTCTCTCTCCTCTTTGTTGGTATTTTGGCTAATGTCATCCCCGTTGGGTCCTGGGAACCTCTTGCTTTCCTGGCATCTTTCAAGTGGCTACCCCAGTTCCCCATTCCCCACTGCTATACTGCTACACACTTCCATTCAAATTCCTGACCCTCTGTCCTCCCCAACCCCTGTCTCTTCCCTCACTTGATCCTGCCCCCCTTTTCCCTCTCCTTCCTCTCTCCCTTCTAGGTCCCTCCTTCCTCTACCTCTTGTGATTATTTTGTTCCCCCTTCTAAGTAGGACTGAAGCATCCACACTTTGGTCTTCCTTCTTGAGCTTCATGTGGTCTGTGATTTGTATCGTGGGTATTCTGAGCTTTTTGCCTGATATCCACTTATCATTGAGTACATATCATGTGTGTTCTTTTGTGACTGGATTACCTCACTCAGGATATTTTCTAGTTCCATTCATTTGCCTGAAAATTTCATGATGTTGCTGTTTTCAATAGCTAAGTAGTACACCATTGTGTAAATGTGTCACATTTTCTGTATCTGTTCCTCTGTTGAGGGACATCTGTGTTGTTTCCAGCTTCTGGGTATTACAAATATACAGACAACGTTCATTTGGATCCCCAAGCAAGAAACCTTAAGACAATACCTGAGCCCATATCAGATTGGTAGAAGCAAGTGAAAGTGAATCAGGAGAAGTCTGAATGTGGGATTCAAAATCATTTTACCTTAGGGTATAGGTATGGGGACTTTTGTTTGTCCACTTTTTTTAGTCATTTATAAGGATATAAGAGTGCGGCTACATTGGAGCTGGTGTTTTCTGGAGCTTCCATCTTTTGTTGCCCTTGGACTAAGAAAGATAGTCTGTTATGCAGTTGGAATACAGGTAGGCACTTATTGTATGAGTGGGTTGCCCTGCCTATGACTCATCTTGGCCTCCTATCTGGATCTATAAGAGCTACCATATGCATGTTGAATATTATGTCTCATAGCAAAGCCTATTTAGTACCGCCTACCTAGAATCAAATCAGATATGTAACTTTCTTCTGCTCAAACACAAACATTTGTTTAATACATCTCCACAAAAGCATTCAGCTCTGCTGAAGGCTGAAATGAATGTGCATGTTTGCTTTGAAACACAGTAAAGAGTCAGCAAGGAATAACATATAACACACTTGCCTTTGTCCTCCTGAAATACAATCAGTTGGCAGAATTATCAACATTTCAATTTCATGGGGCACAATAAAATATATATATGTATATACATATATATGTAATTTTTTCGATAGTCTACTTTTTTCACCATGTATATAAAAAAAAACCAAAGTATTTCTGCTTTTTCTATTCAGTTAACATATTTCTTAAGCTAAGTATTCCTGTACCCTTGCAGGCATCTTTCTGTCAAAGATTTCTACTTCGACCATACCTAGAACGTCTCAAGTCATTTTTGCTCACAAGAACTAGTCATCTGCAAAAGTTCTGACTCTATTCTTTGTTTGAGATGAATCCTTTATTACTTTCACAGAATTTCTTCCTCCAAGTAGCTGATCAACTTTTACATGCTCTGATTTCCTGTGTCCTGCCTTGCCTCATTAGCCACTGCAGTTCTCCTCTGGTATTCTCTAACCCTACTAATGTAATTCTTTCTTAAATCTAAGGCCTTTGCATCATAGCTATCTTCTTCCCACCCAGTGTCAGAAAAAGAGCTTGTGTAATAAAGAGGAAAATGTATATAGCTGTGAGTCCATTCATCACAGCATGGTTGCCCTACTAGTGGCCACATCTCACAAAAATCATTCACTCTCTCATAGCATCCATCAATTGCCAAAAGCTATTCAGTTAGGGGAGAGGCTACATGAAACCCCTGTGCATGCTGGAATGATGTATGAGTCTTTATGGGTCTTATACAGGTAATCATGACTGCTGTGAGTATAACAGTCATATTGTGTCTGGAGTCAGAATTTCACAGCACTTATTCTCATAATCTTTGTACTTATTATCTTACATCCTTTTCTTCCCCTCCCCTTAATGTTCTCTGAACCTTGTAGAGAAGGTTAATACATAGTTTCCACTAAGGACTGAAATAACCTTTTTGACTCTATTGACCATTTATAGCTCTCTAATTATGATAGCTACCTAATATTTCTCAGCTACTCTTTTAAGAAAGTTGTTGCTGGGTGGTGGTGGCGGATGCCTTTAATCCCAGCACTTGGGAGGCAGAGGCAGGCAGATTTCTGAGTTTGAGGCCAGCCTGGTCTACAGAGTGAGTTCCAGGACTGCCAGAGCTACACAGAGAAACCCTGTCTCAAAAAAACAAAACAAACAAACAAACAAACAAAAAACAAAAGAAAGAAAGAAAGAAAGTTGTTGATACATAGTTTTGACAATAGCTGTGAATTATAACAAAGAGCACCACATTGGGACCTGGGTTCTTGCCTCATATTTGTGTCCAGGTTTTCTATTGCACATAAGGATAGAAATCTGACAGATGATAGAATGGAAGGAACTCTTACAATCTTTCCTTTCCCTTTTTGGCAATATTTCCTGAGTCATAAATGCATGAGCTATGATTTGTGGGTCTACCAGTTAGGGCTGGGCTCCACCATTATGTGTTGATTTCTACACCTTGTCCTGTTGTGTTTTTCTGTGATGGTCTCTAGGCTTCTTTGAGGAGGGATGGCAGCTATACTTACCTGAGAATATGATGGTAAGACTTAGAATATAGTAAAAATTACACCAGTCAAGAGAAGTGGTAGTGAGTAGCCTCTGTTCTAAGATTTATGACCTCACTAGCCCTAGTAAGCTAGCTAGCATTCCAGTACCAGAAATGGACTCCCTTCTGTTTGGTGGGCCTGAAGTCCAATTAAACAGTTGCTGGTTACGACCGACATGAGAACACTACTTATTGCACCTTTATGGTTCATACTTACAGCAATTGTAATTGTATATATTCCTACTTGTCTTCACTTTTGAATGAACTTGTCAACAAATACTAACCAAACCTTTGCATTTAGTTTTTTGTCTCCTTAGCTTCTTTAAAATGAAGCAGTTTCTTAGTTTGTGCAGGCTATACATCTAAGTTGGTTTATTTCCTACTTCTTTACAATTCTATTTTGGTCATACATTTGTTGCAGAATTGCCACAGAAGTATTGCTGTATCTTTTAGGTTCACAATATTAGGCTACAATATAGATTTTTTTTCCCAATGCTGATGATGTAGACTTTTATCATGTGGTTAATTTTGCTGATTGTCGAACTTTTAAAAGTAGTGTATCAGATTTTTTTTGCATATCACTTAACATTATGCCTGGTTGATAAATTTATTACTCTTTATTTGTGCATGAGTGTATGGCAATGGCTCACTTACTCCTGATTATGATTGCTGATCCTTTACATGGATGTAACATTTATTCATTTTTATAGACTGATATGTAGTTATCAGCTTTTGATTATTAGAAATATTGATGTCTCATGTTCTGTGACTCAGGCATGTGGTGTTAGCATAAGGGCACTACAATTAGGTTCTGGAGGTTGATCGAGAGCAATAATAATAATATGTAATGCTTGCAGGTTTGTGGGACACCACTGAACACCAACTCCAAAAATAGTCACCTGTTACATGCACTGGACTTTTTGTTTGATAACCTATATTATCAAGAGGGGAATTGTTTCCCCCTATCTTAATATACAGATATGTATTTTTAATTCATTTTCTACAGTAACAAGTTTCTCTGTAATTCTTAAAAAGATCATTTGTGTTAGTTACCTCTCCCCACACTCCTTCCTTTACATTGCCCTCACATCTGTCATACCAGCTGGTACTGACATGGACAATTCATTCTTACTGCCTACCCTTCAATGTGCTGGAAAGTGCTGCTAGAGGATAAAAGTGAAGCTTGACCTTGACCTGCTGTGAATTCTATGATCTATGTGACTGGCATGACAAGGTATCTCCACTGCTATAATAGTGGCATGACTCTTATGGGAGCAACCAACCTCTTTCTGATTGGATTTCAGGCCCATTTCATGAGATGGAACCCATACCTGGCACTGTTAACTGGGTCAAGAACCTATAACTACATAGGTCAAGGCCCTATGGAAGAACTTACTACTATTCTGAAATTGGTGATAACATTAAACCAACTCCTAATGATGTATAGTTATACACATAGATTGGTATATCTTTTAACCTTAGTCAGAGAAGCTTCTATTTGCTGTGACTTGGTAATTAAAATAGAGACCTACAACTGGTCAGTCTGTAGAAAGAGACTACAGAGTGACCAGCCTAAATAGATTTACATTGGATCCTTCCTCCAAAGGTTTAGGGATAATCATAGAAGGCCTGAGAAAGAAGATCCAGAAGTAGTAGATGATTACTATGAAACTATTTTTCTGAACATATGAACTCACAGATGTTATAACAACATGTACAAGGCCTGTGAAACATCAGGCTAGACAAATATCTCAGAGAAGAGAGGTCTTGTGATATCCCATTCCTAGGCAAGGAGTTATCAATAAGCTATGACTGGTGGAAGAAGGCAACTCAGGATTTTATTTATTTTTTTAAAGATTCAAGACATAAAACTAGTAATGTCTCATACAATATTGTGTGTGAATAAGAGAAACTATAAACATTTACAACCTGAAAAAAAAGATTCAAGACATGAGATGTAACCCATGTACATACAGACAGTCAAGACATGAGATATAACCCATGTACATACAGACAGTACTACACCCATGCACATACAGACAACTTTAAGTAGACCAGTACTTTTTTTTTTTAATAGAGCACATAAAATTGAGAGGAAAAAGTGATGGGGAGCTAGAAAGAAATTTAGTAGGAAAGAGAGGAGTATATTTTTTTTCAAAACACATATATGCATGTGTGAAATTTTAAACAAGGAACAAAACAGATGAAGAAATAAGTGAATGTTATCACATATATTCTAGTTTGTTTTCTGATGTATTTTCACAATTGGGGGTATAATTTTATTTTTGGACATCTGTTATCTGCATTATTTGTCATTTGTATGTTAATTAAATTTTCTAGAGCAGCTATACCAAATCACACTATTATTAATTGTATCTAAATATCAGCTGCCCACAGTCTTGCTAATATTTTCATAGTGAGCTTTTAAGACAGCTATGTTTTATGAGCTTTCATTATGGCTTTATTTTTTTCCCCAATGGCAAGTGAAATCTAGTATATTTTGTATTTGGCAATTTGAGTGTTTTCCTTTGAAATATGCATGTTTAATATGCCATTTTACTGTTTCCTTTATAAAAACAAATAGTTTTCATATGTCAATTGGTAGAAACTTCTTTGTTTCTTGACAATGTCCTTTTCAAAGTAGGAGTTTCAAATACATTGTGTAGTCTGGAACTTATTTTTTAGCCTTAATGATGCATTTTGATGAATAGAACTCTCAATTTTAGCAAAATCCAATATATCAATAATTTTCCTTAAAATTAATGTTTTCTATTTTGTTTAAAATGTTTCTACAGGCTATTTAGTAACATATTCTGAAATGTTTTTTGTGAATTTTACATTACTTAACTTTTACAGTTCAGTCAGCAATGCATCTGGAATTAGATTTAGTTACTTTTGTATCTTTTAAGTTAAGAGTTAACTTTTTCCTTACAGATATCTAATGAATTCAATACTATTTATAGGAGAAATTGGGCTTTATGTGTGCTATGAAACAAATGATACTTGATTGGTTGAAATTCTATCTTTTTAAATTCGAGTTTAGTCCCTAGCTACCTAGCTTTACGTACAATCTTGCTATCCACTAATATTACAGCTCCAGTTCTGTCCTTCAGGACTGCATTTGTTATTTTTTTTGAAATATTTACATTGCCACACAGATTTACAATCCTGCTTGATTAACTATATAAGTCAAAATTCCTGCATTGTATTTCCAGATTAGTTTGGAAGTAGTAAGTGTTAAGTGATTCTGAGATGTTGCAATGGTTCGAATTACATTTTCCATTTTAAATTCTATCTTCTTTGGATTTCCAGTGCAGCATGGAGCAGTCCGGTGTCCAAGTATGTTGGGAAGCAGCAATGGAGGCAGTAAAAAGTAGTTAGATAGTTGGACTGCTCAAACAACTGGGTTGACTCCTAAGGAACAGGGTGAGTTCTCATTCTTAGGAGACTGAAACAGTTACATGAGATTATTTACAAAATGAGTATGTCCCTAGTGCTTTGCCTCTGTCACTCTGTTCTCCACCTCACATGGAAGCAGCAAGGGTCCTCTCTGGAGACTGACAATGCTGTAGCTATTCCTGTGGTCATCCGAGCCTTGAGAACTATGGGCCCAAATCAGTTTCTTTTCCTTCTAAATTACCCAGTTTTGTGTAATCTGTCACTGCACCAGAAAATGGAATAAATAGATATTTTGTGTATATCCCCAGATACTTTAACTCCTTTTCCAGGCTGCTTTGTCTATTGTCCAACTGCTTCACATATTTTGGTGTTTGCTTTCTAGGGCTGTCATTGTGAATTCTCACTCACTTGCAGTTTGCATAGATGAGCTTTATATACCCAAATTTCATAAACATATTAAAAGGATATATTTTGTGAAGGTGTTAGTGGAGTGGTGTATCATACAAAACTGAGCCTGCTACTTGGGTTGTTTAATTTTTTCTCTTTATTGGCATATTTTTTTTAAGCTTTTAAAGACAAAGCTATGCAAAAATCCCCATTTAGATTGTGGACTTGTCTATTTCAACTCTTATGCTCCTCTTGTTTTCCTTCAGATATTTTTTAATGGTTGTCTTAGTTATGGTTTTACTGATGTGAACAGACGTCATGACCAAGGCAACTCTTATAAGGAAAACATTTCATTGGGGCTGGCTTATAGATTCATAGGTTCAGTCCATTATCATCAAGGTGGGAATATGGCAGCATCCAGGCAGATATGATACAGGAGGAGCTGAGAGTTCCACATCTTTATCTGAAGGATGCCATCAGAATACTGGCTTCCAGGCAGCTAAGATGAGGTATTAAAGCCCTTACCCAATGATCCACCTACTCCAGCAGAACCACACCTTCTAATGGTACCAGTCCTTGGGTAGAACATATACAAACCATAACCTTTCACTCCCTGGCTCCCATAAGATTGTTCAAACATATGAGTTTATGGGGGCCCTACCTAAACATAGCATAATTGATGGACAAAATATATTTAGTCCAACTTCAAAAGTTCCCATAGTCTATAGCAGTCTCAACAATGTTAAAAGTACAAAGCTCAAAGTCTGTTGTGACATCCATCCAATCACTTAGCTATAATCCCCAAAGCAAGACAGGAAAACAAAGAGAAAAACTCCAAACTGTGCATACCTGTGTCTGACATCAAAGCGGTCTTCAGATCTTCACTTCCGTTTTCATCTCTGTTTACTGCAATGGAGTTCTTTGTCCTGGGCTGGTTCCACTCCCTCTTAGTAGCTTTCCTTGGCAGATAGACCACAGCTCTGGCATCTCAAAAATCTCTGGGTCTCCAGTGCAACTTCAACATTATAGCTTCTTTTTTGCAATGTCTGGGATCTATACATGATCTTCTGGGCTCCTCCAAATGGGTGGCATCACTTCATACCTCTGCCCTCTGTTGCAGTCTAAGCTAAGGTTGATCCACTCCATTGTCACTGCTGGTCTGGGCGATAATCCCATGATACTGATGTCTCCAATACACTGGGGCCTTCTGCTGCAACTAGGCTTCACCAATAGCCTCTCATAGGTTCTCTTTATGGTGCCAAGCCTCAGCTCTTTTGTATGACCTCTTCAGTCATGGGCCATCAAATGCAACTGAGGCTGCACCTTCAACAATGGCCTTTCATGGCTCAAAGTGCAAAGCCCTCAGTTGATCTTCATGACCCCTTAATGCCTTCAAAACCAGTACCACCCGGATGATTCTAACACATTACCAAGTACTGCTGCTGTACAAGGTACAACCTAGGCTACCTCTGGAACACAACTTCTTTGTGCTCTCCCGAAACGATTCCCAGAAGATGTCACCTCAGTGATGCTGGTCTCTCCTTAATCACTGCTAATTTCTTAGCTCCAGCTAGTCAACATCAATTGTCCCAGTAGTCCCTTCTATTCTTGACCCTAAAGCCAGAGACAAATGGCTGAAACTGCTGAGCTCTGCTGCTCATTGGAGCTGGAACATGCCCTCCCCCCACTTATTCCATTACTTTATCAGTGCTGAGATTAAAGATGTGTACCACTGCACCTAGACCTAAGCTTTTCTTCACCTAGAACTTGCTCTTTCTCAATTTGGCCAGCCAAGCAGTTGGCTTTATCTCTGGGGATTAAAGGTGTGTACCACCATGCCTGGGTCTAAACTTAGCTGGGTAGGATCTTGCCCCAAAGTCATACTCCATTAATCTGATATCTCCTAGAACATAGGGATCAGCTCTATTATGCTTCCAGGTGCCCCTTTAATATTTAAGCCATTTTCCTTTCTAAGCTTGCTATTCTTGTTCCAAACACTCTTCATGAGGTTTAGCCAGAGAAGAAAGTCTATGCTGGATGTTTCTGAGAGTTCTTTGCCAGTGCCATTAATATAAATCTCTTTACCTTAGCTTTAGGTAGACTCTTCAGACAAGAGCAAAACTCAGCCACATTCTTCACCAAAATATCACAAAAATAGTCTCTTAGCTACATACTGAAATTCTTCTCCACTGAAACCTCTTGGGCCATGTCTGCATAGTTCAAATCATTTCACAGTTTCACAGCAACAAAGTCTTCCACATTTCTACTAGGATGACTCATGAGGCCCCACCTAAAACATTCCATGGTTTTCCAAATCCAAAGTCCCCAAATCCACAGTCTTGCAAACAAAAACATGGTCAGGACTATCACAGCAATACTCCAGTCCCTGGTACCAACTTCTGTCTTAGTTAGGGTTTTACTGCTATGAAGAGACATCATGACCAAAGCAACTTCTATAAGGACAACACTTAGCTGGGGCTGGTTTACAGGTTCAGGGCTCAGTCTGATCAACAAGGTGGGAACATGGCAGCATCCAGGCAGGTATGATACAGAAGGGAATGAGAGTTCTACATCTTCATCTGTAGGCTACTAGTAGAAGATGAGGGTCTTAAAGCCAACACCCAGTGACACGCCTACTCTAACAGGACCACACACTACTCCAACAGGGCCATACCTTCTAATAGTGTTATCCCCTGGGTCAAGCGTATACAAACAGTAACATGGGTCAAGTAAGAATTATAAGAGCATGTAGTCAGATTAAGCTCCTGAGCCAGATTCCCAGCAGACAAAGTAATGGGAGCAGGGAGTCACTCATACTCAACTTCAAAGTTGCCAAGCTAAACTAAATAAGTTAATGTAAGCTGACCTTCCAAGAAGCAAGGAGAGAAGGAACAGCCATGTTTCCCAAGCAGGCCACTTTCAGGCAGGATGATAATGCAGTTCTATTTTAACTGATATTTCTACATTAAAAAAAAAGCAGAGCAATCAATGTGAACCAATGTTCATTTTTTGCTGTTTTGTTTTTCTGTCCCTGCCTTACAAGGAAAATAACTTTGAAACAACTGAGTTACTTTTGGTGAGGTTCCTCTTCCACATAGCCCTTCTGTCTGTAAAACCACTATCTTCTCGTCAGAGTGCTCATCATTTCTAATGGAATAAAGCATTGAGTAATTCTGGAATGACAAATAGAACCAGTTAAAGACTTTAAATTGTTGTAATTTTGTATCTTGACAACTCTGTGTCTTTATAGGCATAGAAATTTAAAATAGAAATAACTTTATCCCAAACTGGCCACCACTCAAATAATTTTCTAGTCACTCTTTTCCTTTAAAATTCAATGTTATATTATATTCAAATAACCCATGGCAATCTTTAGGGCTAGCATTTGTATACCACACCTTCTTCTTTACTGTTTTCATTTAAAGCACATCTAGTAAGATTGTCAGTTTTGTTATGGGTGTACTAAAATTTGAAAAGTAAAGGTTTCTATCCATTTAGGGAAACATATACAGAGGGTAAAAGAATAACATTTTGTGGGATCTTACAAAATGATGTACAAGTGATTATAGTAAAGGAATTTGAGACTCTTGTAAAAGTTATACTAACAAGACAAAAGCAGATTGACATTCCTTGACATATATAAACCTGTTGTGTAGCCATTTTCTCTGAATCAATACATTCCCTCCTAAAGGAAGAAGAAAAAATCCATACAATGTTCCTTACAAGTCAGGGAAAGAAGTGGTAACCAAGCTTGTCTTTTGATTCATTTTTATCCATTTGAACTACTCCTTTTAAGTAGAATGAATCTCATCTGTTTACATTCTGTATAATTACTAACAATTGATCTGGAATTGAGTAACTTCTTATTTATTTATAATTTGTTTTTTGTTTACAATTTGATTTTTTTTCCTTTTTTGCCTCCAATTTCTAACCATCCAGAATTTTTCTCTTTTAGTACTTTATTTCTTTGTTTGGTTTTTTAAATGAACAATACATTCACCAGCAAGGAGTAAGAAATTTAAATTTACTAACTTCCTCTGTCTTCCTCTGCCTCTCTCCTGCCTGTTATTGTTATTTTCAGAAACTTTGACATCATACAGAGTTGGATTTCATTGGTATTATTACTGTGGTAACTTCTGGAAGTTTCAGAGTTTAGAATTGAGACTCTTGTGCCATTTGGAATTGATTTTTCTGCAATGTGAGAGATACAGATTAAGTTTCATTTTTCTACATGTAGCTGTCCGGTTTTCCCAGCACAATTTGTTAAAAGTGCCATTTTTCTCCATTGTAGTTTTCTAGCACCTTTGTAGGGTGGCTGTGGGCATCATACCTGTGTCTATGCATGTGCGTGTGCGAGGGTGCACGCGTGCGCACACGCGCGAGTGTGTGTATGTGTGTGTGTGTGTGTGTGTGTGTGTGTGCGAGGGTGCGTGTGTGTGTGTGTGTATGTGTGTGTGTGTGTGTGTATGTGTGTGTGTATGTGTGTGTGTATGTATGTGTGTGTGTATGTGCCTGTGTATGTGCCTGTGTTTGTGTGTGTGTGTGCCTGTGGTGTGTGTGTGTGTGCCTGTGGTGTGTGTGTGTGTGTGTGTATGGGCCCATGACTCTCAATGCATCTATTTTTGTGCCTAGTACCAAGCAGTTCATATTACTCTCACTCTGTAGTGTAATGTAAAGTCAAGTATTGTAGTCACTCCCCAGTGCTCTTATTACTCAGAATTGTTTTCACTATTTAGAGTCTTTTGTTTCTCCATGTGAACTTCCTTATTTTTTTTTTAAATCCCCATGAAAGTTGCATTGGATTTTTGGTGGAGCTTGCACTGATTTGTGGACACTTTTGGTAGAATAGGCATTTTCCCAATGTTAGTTCTACAAATCCATGTGCATGGAGATAGTTCTGTCTTCTAGTTTCTTCTTCAATTCCTTTCTTCAATGTTTTAAATTTTTCATTGTATTTGTCTTTTATATACAAGGTACTTTTTATTTCATTTTGTTGTTGTCATTGTTAAATACATTGTGAATGGACAAACTTTCCTATGTATTTCTCTGTCTGTCTGTCTTCAACCTATAGGAAGGCTACTGATTTTTGTGCATTCACTTTGTACCCTGTCACTTTGCTGAAAGTATTTATCAGCTTTAGGAGTTTCCTTATAGGTCTTTTAGGGTCTCTAATGTACAGAGTCATGCTGTTTTCAGATAGAGATATTTTTGTCTACTTCCTTTCCTCTTAATAGCTCATTTCTATGTCCCATCTTAGCACTTTAGCTAGAACTTCAAGTACTATATTGAGTGGAAATGGTGAAGGTAAACACCCTTGTCTCATTCCTAATCTTTGTGAGAATGCTTCAAGTTTTCATGTATTTAACACAATCGTGTGTGTCAGTTTGTCAAAGACTACCTTTAATATGTTGAAATATGTTCTTTCCATCCCTAGCGTATTTTTTAATCTTAGAAAGATGTAAAATTTTGTCAATGTTTTAAAACATTGTTTTAAAATGTTTATCTTGTCAGAGAGTCAACTTTGTTTAACTGATTCTTTCTTTCCTCTTCCATTAATTTCTGCCTTGGTGCCTTGATCTTTGCGTTTTTTTGTCTATTGCTTTGGGGTCTGTTTTTTGCTTACTTTTCCAATGTGCTAAGGAGGTTGTTTGAAAGCTCTTTGATTTTGTTTTAAGTGTTGGCACTTTCTCTTATAAACTTTTCTCTTAAGAGAAAAGTTCATTATATCTAATAGATTTGAATATGGCATGTTTAGTAATATTTAACTTTAGGAATTTGTAAATTTTCTTCTATATTTTTCAAATAACCCATCCTTCATCCAATACTATGTTGTTTAATCCCTATGACTTTTATTTTCTTTTCCTGTTGTTTCTAGTTTTATTCCAGTAGAGTCAGATAGAACATATACTATTGTTTCAATTTTCTTATATTTGTTGAGACTTCCTTTGTGTCCTGATATGTAATCTATTTTCATGGGATGCTGACAATAATGTGCTTTCTTTGGTATTTGGGTGAAATATTATATAGATTTCTGTTAGGTTTCTTTGATCTATGATGATACTTAATTCTAGTGTTTCTTTACTCATTTATTGAACAGTTGATTTGTCTAATAGTGAAAGTGGGATATTGAAGTAACCCGATGTTACTATTTTGGGGTTAATCAGTGATTTAAAATCCATTTAGTGTTTGCTTCATAAAATTAGATGGGCTGAAATTTGGTATATAGATAATTAGAATTGATTTTTTTCTCCTGATGTGTTATTTCTTATTAGGTATGAAATAACCCTCTTTATTTCTCCCAACAAGAATTGGTTTCAGGTAGGCAGTATTGTCTAGCCTCAATAGAATAAGACTCACTTAATCTTACTGCAACTTGATATGCTATGGCTGGTTGATAGCAATTTGGAGCCTTCCCTTTTCTGAGGAGAAGGGGAGGGTGGGTGGATGTGGGGGAAGTGAGGTGAGGAGGAAGGACTGAGAGGAGTAGAGAGAAGAAAGTGCAATCAGGATGTAAAGTAAATTAATTAATTAATTAACTAATAAGAAAAAAGAACTGGTTTCAAGTCTATTTTTCACTTCAATCTGTTGTCCATCCACCCACAGTCCAGCTTTCAGGCCTCATCAGTGAAGTTTTTTGTGCAGTGAGCTATGGACATCAGAGAAACTTACAGCTAGTCAAAGAGTAGAGACTCTCATAGAACTGCTCAGTCATATATGGGGCATTGATATCATGTATGCTCTCCATCTCCATAAAGGAGGGCAGAATGAGTATAAGACCTAGAGGTTAGGGAGGCTTGGAGCAAAACAGAGTCATGTGGACATGACAGGATCATGCATCTATGAACAGCAGCTGTGATCATCTGCAAAAACAATCTATAAGAGAAAAATAAGTGAGCATTCTGGCAATGGGGGAGAAGAAGTACAAAAATCCCATCCTAGGTGAGGAGCTATGAATAGGTGATGGCTTCTAGGGGAGTAAGAGTTGGGTATTGGTTTCTCTATCTCTACATATTTATACATCTACTTTTGTATAAGGAGTTGGTCATCTCACATCAATTAAAAAAAGCCAAGATAGAACCTCATTTGAGGCTCCATACTTAGGTAATTTTAAATTGGGGTGAGTTGACATTTAAAATAAACCTAACACAAAACTAAACTCTGAATTTTGACTTAATACCATAGTAATTACTCTAAAGTACCACTCAGATTCTTTAGTTGTCAACCACTTCTTTTTACTTAGAAATTGGCAATCATTGATTTCTTTATTCTTTCAAGTCTTGGCTTCAAAATTCTTACTACCTTGTATAGTTTTAAGCAAACTTTTTTTATATAAAAATAATTGACCATGGTTTTATGGAACAAGAATTCTTAGGATATTTTAAGGCTATATTTTGTATTGATTAAAATAAAAGTAATGAATATTTTATATATATGTTACTATTAGTCTCACAAATTTAAAGATTAATATATTTGCACAAACAACATGTTTTACACACATATATAATTTATATATTACATTCTTTTTTATCTATTGATTTCTTTCCTTTTCTCGAAAAAGCATCCTTCCACCTTCTTGTACTTTTTATCAACTTATTTTCTGCAAATACTGAAAATGTATACTTATTTTTCTGAGTCTGGCTTATTTTGCTTAATGTGATGATCTCCAGTTCCATCCACACTCCTAAAAATAATGTAATTGCTTCCTCTTACCCCCGTCTTCCTTCCCCTCTTCTCTCTTTTTCCTCCTTCCCTCTAGATTTTTAACTTTCTATTTTTGAAGGGGTTTCAGTCTGGAGAGTCAAATTTTTAAAAGTATTCCTAGGTAGGACTAAATAACTAAGGCATCTGAAGGTCAGACTCTGGGCTTGGAAATTAATTAGGATTTTAAAAGAACAGCTTAGTTGGGTTAACATTTAATGGGCAAATGATGAGAAATTTAGCAAATAGAAAAGTACTTATTTTACAAGTAACAGAAAATAAGAAAATGAATTTCCAATAGCTTATTCCAAAAGCAACTTTATTTTTTTCATGATAAAGCATCTGTAGGTAGAATTTCATGACTCTGACACAGTTCATTTCTTTCTGTTTTTTTTTTCTCTGCCATCCTCATCATTGTCCCTCTGTCTTCAGATTCCCTCCCATTGAAAATATTGCAGATTATTGAAGAAGAAATGCTGCTCTGAGAATGAATTTTGAGCAGGAAGACTATAGTTTTCAAATATCCCTTCCCTAAGATGTTATAGCTGTGCCTACTAGAATCCTCATTTTGAAGTTATTTGTCCAGTCACCAATTGGCTTTCTTTTTCTCCTGTTTCCCTCTGTAGAACAGGAGGTTGTTGTTTATTTATTTATTTTTTTCTACTTTTGGTCAGTAACTGGTATAAATCCTTTAGTCAAGAACAATGAGGCTAACTGGAGTCTTAATCTGGTATTCTGATTTGCCTAGTCCTGTGTTTGTTTAGGTAATTGGTTATATAGATGTCCACTGTTGTAAGGGTGGATTTTATTTGCCACAGACAGAGTACTGTCTGGTGCTTGTCCTATCAAGGAACAAGGAAGTATCAAGCCACAGTGGGCTTCAAAATGACAAGCAGCAACATTGCTATGAGAGAAGCCAGGAAGTAGAGCTAGGGCACAGAGAAGTCGGGAAGAGAGGCACATTGTGACATATGCAAGCCCAGAGAATGAACAGAAAAGAAAAACCTATTTCCTATAGATCAAAGTCTTAGACCAGAACAGATCTTTTTTTCTCCCGTTCTCTCCCATAAGCCAGAACCATTAGGAGCCAGGGTAAGGAATGTGTGCTAGGATAAATAAGACAGCTCAGAGACACTTTGCTGTGAATATCATATTGATGGTGGTAGTAGCTCATAGTATGGGAGAAATGGGGAGAAGAAGACTGCATGAAGATGGAGGAAAATCCACTGATCTGCTTTTCTAGGGGCTGTAACTCATCTTAAAAGAAGTAGCTGTTAAGAAAGTGAGTTGTCACACATGATCAGCAAAGGCATGTGCTTTACCCTGGAATCTTGCTGAAGGTCTTGGCCAAAATTCTGCCATTGTCACATATTATTCTTTACTGGAGAATAAGACAATAGGTGTGTGTGTACACCCCATTTTCTTTATCTGCTCATGGATTTCTTGACTGAGTCATAATGACTATTGTGCAGTGTCATAGTAAATATGGAAAAACAGGTGCTTCTGCTGTATCTGAATTAGAATCTTTTGGGTATATGCCCAGGGATAGTCCACAGAATCTTATATGTACATATAAATATATATGTTTGTATCATGTATGTGTTATATGATTGTGTATATGAATATATAAATGAGATACTCTGTTCTTGGGCCAATTTTATGACAAAACAAGAACAAAACTTCTCTGTATCTGCAAACTGTCCACTTTTTAGGAATGAATAGACGATGTGTTCATGTGTTAACTACTTTATTGAGTGGCTATCTGCCAAACATTCTTCTCATTGAAAATCTGTTGCTGGTACTGCACAGACTGCTTTCCCTTAGAAGTCTCCAGCTGGAGCTAGTTCTCCTTCTCCCATGCCCTTGGGTTGCACATGGTAGAGCACACCCATCTCCTTATCATGATGCCATAGTATCCTAACCTTGGAAAGTCTCCTAATATATTTTCCCTTACTTGAAGCCACTTATGTCAGCCTTGTAATTAGTGAAATTTCCAATTGTGGCAGTGAGTGTTTATATGTTCTGGTTTTCTCTGTTGTTTGTGACTGTTTATGTTTTTCCTGGCCCTTTAGCAGATAATTTAGTGGAAAGTTAAGAAATGGGACTTTTAAAATTAAATATATAGTATCAATCAATATTGTTGATATAATATGAAAGATGATTAGATTAAAGAAATGTCCAATTCTAACCAAAATTACTGTGTGTTTTAATATGAAAATGCCAGATTTTTCCAATGAGTATATTCAGGCAGTAAGTTACTCCAAGGCATAAATCAAATAGGCAATAATCTACATTTGTTTAGGAAAATATGGTCGTCTTTGGAAAGTAAATAGCTTGTTCTGTTTTAATTGTGGTAAAATAGACTCTGTTTTCTTCTTTAAAGTAATATCCTATTGAGGTTGAAGTCTCAGACTGGAGGACACATCTGCTTTTTCGTGGTTAAATGATACATTAGGAATACCATCTGTGATCTTCCCCTGTGCTAAGAAATAAAGTAAACCACTGTTGCCTTTAAAAAGAGGCTCAAGATTCTGTAAACAAAATGAGCT
This sequence comes from Mastomys coucha, assembly GCF_008632895.1. Lineage (NCBI taxonomy): Eukaryota > Metazoa > Chordata > Mammalia > Rodentia > Muridae > Mastomys > Mastomys coucha. The sequence goes on along the minus strand of NW_022196913.1, from coordinate 19,440,709 downwards.
AATCAGTTGTAGAACAAAGAATGCTTTCCAAGTAAAAATAAAGTGAGCCAGCTCTCAAATAGTTCAGCTCTCTCTAGTGTTTGTTGTGCTCAGCCACTCTATGTGCCACTTCTCTGATCAACAAAAATGCTGTTTCTGGTTTCATTATGATGACAGCTGTTGTTTGAATGTAGAATATCCTCCTTCAGTTCATCACTAACCCTCGGTGTTTTGGATAGCTATGAACCTGCTGAAGAAAATCAGTCATTGGAGGAGACTGATATTTCAGTTTCTAGTTCCGATCGTCTTTCTTCTTCTTAACTGTAACCTGATTCCCCATGCTCCTTTCTCCATATCTTCCCTGCCATGATGAATGTTATTCCTTCTAAAACCATAAGCCCAAAGCAACCTGTTTTAGTTAGGGTTTCATTGCTGTGAAGAGATACTGCGACCAAGACAACTCTTATAAAAGCAAACATTTCATTGGGGGCTGGCTTACAGTTCAGAGGTTCAGTCCATTATCATCATGGCAGAAAGCATGTCAAAATGTAGGCAGACATGATGCTGGAGAAAGAGCTAGGGGTTCTACATCTTAATCCATAAGCAGCAGAAGGGAACTATGTTCCACTGGGAAGAACTTGAGCAAAAATCTCAAATCCCATCCCCACACTTCCTCCAATAAAGCCACATCTGCTCTAACTATGCTATGCCTCCTAATAATGCCACTCTCCATGGGCCAAGCATTCAAATGGACTCAAATGAACTATGAGTCTATGGGGACCATACCTATTCAAACCATCCCACAACACTTCCACTTTTAAGTTTCTTTTTTGTCAAGTAATCTGGTCACAGCCATGAGAAAATGAAATAAGCCAATGAGTAACTAAAAACTTCTGTCAATTTTTTGTAAATATGTCAGATATACCATGTTTCTCATTAAAGCTTTTACAAAGAAATAATGTATATCAACTTCTAATAGAATTTCCTATGGCATTTAAAAAATTAAAAGCACAAACCAATGCTAATGCTAAAAATTAAAAATCTGGACAGTTAACTCAGTTATGAATACTGTATCCAAGCACTTATTAGGTCCCATCAATTGTATCTAGAATTTAAATTTTGAATCCCTTTTTCCAGAATAAATTAAAATTTTCTGATTTTTTAAAAGAACTATAAATTAGAATAGCACTCAGTGTAGGTGACTTCTTTTAAAATTTAATGCCTCACAAAGTTTTGACAGGATTCTTATATTAAAATGTTGCTCAGTATTCTGATTAAGACACCAAAATGCCTTTCAAAGAGCAAATATTGTCTAAGAGAAGATAATTTATTAAAATGACAAGCATTAATAGTCTAATGAAATGCTTTTTCTAGAAATTAGAGAATGATCTAATCCTAAGGATTCTGAGGAAATGGGAGTAAATAAATGAGATCAGAGAAAAATGACTGAGCAAGTTTTGAGACATCAAAGCCAGAAGAAAAATTTTTTTCCTGCTAGATATAGAATTAATTTATTTACTGATATAGCTTATTCTTTTTTATATTTAAGAATACTTACAAGTCACAGCACTGTGGAGAACAAAAATAAAAAAAAATAGTGCCCTCCCACCAAAATAGAAAGGTCTTATTATTTTCCATTTGTACTCTGTGTAAATTGTAATACATAAGAAAATGGGTCTTAGGAAAGTGTCTTTCATAATACAGGATGTGGAAGAAACCTGTTCAGTAGTGTGTACTGTAGTTTGGATATGAATTGTTCACTAAAGAGTTATGTGCTAGAATCTTCCTGTGGTGTAGTTGAGTGGGATTGAAGAGATACAAATCCAGTGACCAGTAATTCATCATGAGGTTGTACCTTTATGAGTGAATTCCTGCTATCTCTTGGTATCTCTTGGGTCAGGTCATGGCAACTAGATTAATTCCAGAGAGAATGGATCGTTTTCAAAGCTGAGCCTGCTCTCTCCAGTATCTTGCTTCTCTTCATGTGTATGTAAGCTCCTTTTCTGCTTCTATTCAATGTTGTGCACAGTCAGAGGATATTGCCATGTGGTCTGAACTTTAAAGTCACAAGAATTGCAATTCAAATAAACCTCATTTCTTTATGGTTCCTATTAGACACTTTATAGCAACACAAAAATAAGACAAAATAATGACTCTGCTGAGAAGTGAGGACAAGAACTCAAAACACAGCAAGAATCTGGAGTATCAGGCACACATATTGTCTAAAAATTTCCCCACTACTCCATTGACAATCTTTACATCACTTGGCATAATTTGTAGCATACCAACTAGAGGAGTAGTTTCAGAACAGGCAAACTGGGAGGAGAATTTGGAGATTTTTGAAAATACCATGAGTTCTGTGGACACAGTACTGTGAGGATTCCAATAGGATCTAAGTCTGAACCCTCCTCTCTGAGGACTAGCTTTCATAATGTTGCAAAGTACAATGGAAACTCTGGATAGAAGAAAGCTGTGATACCTATAAAGAGCAATAATTACAAATCCTGCAAGGTTCACTGAAAGATGTAGTAGTGATACATTTAGTGGCAACCAACAATTGTCTAATTGGACTTAAAGCACACTGAACAGGAGGGAAATCATGCCTGGTACTCCTAGTTCTTACCCTGTTTGAGTTCTTATCCTCACTTCCTTCAATGAATGACGATAGGGAAGTGTAAGCCAAACCAACCCTTTTGTCCCTAACTTGCTGTATTAATAACCCTAAGATATGGATTTTAGATGAGAACTTACTACTACCTCTTTCCTAAACCAATATAATTCTTAATGGTATCAAAAACATACTTTTTTTTTTAATCACAAATAAGGGTAGCTCTCGCCCTGCATCTAATAATCTTTTTTTTTTTTAAATAGGAAACAGAGACCATGAAGGGAGCCACAACTAGTTATATGCAGAGAAAAACTGCTTATGAATTGCCCAGCCCAAATGATACACCTACAACACAACTCCTATGCCTAAGACTCAGGGAACACAATGGAAGAGTTAGCAGATTCTAAGTCACAGACGACCAAGGCAGGCGACTGGTGCAAGATTGTGTTTTCTAGATATGACAAGGAAGCTAGATGCATGAAACTACAACAATGTGCTGTTTAAACAAGACCTCAACAATGACAACATGTGATATTCTAGTGTTGATGGGAAATCTCCAGGAGTCTCACCTCCAGATGAATAACTGCAAACAATTGAAGACTGCTCTGAGAATGTGCAAGTTAGTCCTTCCAAGGAATGACCCCTGTAATTGCTTATTCAATACTGAGTGGTCATTATTAAAACATATACAATTCAAGTAGTAGTAACTGGATCCAACAGGTATATATTAATATATATATATATGTATATATATATATATGTATATATATATCACTGAAATGTGTGTGTGTGTAACAACAATAACTTTTAAAGGTGAGCAATAAATTTTCAATGGGAGTGGGGGCATGGAAAGGATTGGATGAAGGAAATAGAAGTAAATTATATAATTTCCTTCTTAATTAAAAATAAATAAATTTTAATTTTTCAAGGCTGAATGCATATATGAGAGAGTGGAGTTTTTGTCATTCTACAAATCCCTCTCATCTTCCAGACCCTGAAGATCTTAATTTTTGGTATTATGCTTACTAAGAACATAATCAGAGTGCAGACCTAATTTCAGAACAGAGGTCAAATGTGGGTTTCAGAAGAACTCATAAGGTTACAATTGTAATGAAAACAGCCACTCATATTTACCCCCATAGGTTAATGTTTCTTGACAATATTGCCTGACTCAGTCAGGATTCCCTCTCCATTTTCTCCTCATCTCAGGGACTCTTCCCACACCTTCCATTGCTTTTAGGCTCTTTAGGACTTATGTTCACTATAGTGTCTGCACAACTTCATACATTATCAAATGTATGCCAAATACTCCTGGCAGTGTGATGGGGCTGATTTCATCAGAGCATCACAAGAAGGACATTTGTTCTGTTACAATCAGTGCTTAGAAGATGAAAATACACTCTCTGAATAATGAGTTCAGCCATTAAATATAGGATATTTTTCTGGGGCCTCAGTTAAGGCACATTTTCTATGAGTTTTATTCTTTGTTATGCTAATGGGACATCTATAGGAAGTAGAGTTCTATAATCCCAATGCCATTTGCAGGGTGGTTGTGTAAGGACTTTTGTTATAACAGCACAATCTGATGATGCAACAGCTGGCCATTTCCCTTGCTCTCATCAGTTGAATTGTGGGTTGTGTGTCAGGAGCACCTTTTTAAAATTCTCTTTTAGGAGAAGATACAAAACAGAATGGAGAACAGTCATATAACAGCTTACAGAAAAGACCTCAAAGTTCTATTTATTATGCTGTGGTCCTAAGGGAATTTGCTTCAGAGGTGGGTGGGGTGTTGATTTCAGCTAAGATATCCTAATGAAGAAAAATAAGTTTCAGGGTCAAAGCCACTCCCATCTCATGTCATCTCTAGTCATCACCAGCAGACAAATTTCTCGATCAAAGCTCATCCTCTTTGTGTTGTCACTAGACAGTCATCCACTAGCAGTTTGAATACAGTGTTTATAAATTCTCTCTACTATCTAACCTTGAACTGGGTCAGAATAAGGTCTCTTTCCTTATTATTCTCTTTGTTTCTCAACATTTCTTACATTTTCCCTCTTCATACTTCTCCTTTTCTATTCCAATAATTTCAGTGATTTCATTGTTTATTGTTTGTTTCCCTCTCTCATGTTTATTTTTCTTTCGTGTCATATTCCCTTTCTACTTTTGAAATAATTTACAGAACCTTCAAGGACCATTTTCTCCTCAAAGATATTATTTTATTTTACAAACTGTGCCGGGGCCCAGCCTCGACACAGAATTGGAGTTCTGTGTCACATAATAAATACATACAGACTACTTTTTGGGTACAAGCTGACAGGCAGTTTTTCAAGGCTTAAAGTTTCTCTCTCTTCTCTCTCATTCTCTGCTCTCTTTCTTGCTTGCTCATTTGCTCGCAGCTTGAGGCTGCACACACTCTACATTCTTGTGCGCACTCTGCTTTTCTCCTGTGTACTTTTCTTTTCTGGAAGTCTCACACTCATACACACACCTCTATGCATTCCCCTCTCTCACACACACCACATGCTCTCTCCTTTCACTCATACATGCACTCTCCATACATTCCACATGCTCTCTCCTTTCACTCACACATGCACTCTCCATACATTCCTCACACACGCCTCACATTCTCTCTTCACTCACTCTTCATATGCTCTTCTCATGCTCTTTGCCTTTTTCTTGCCCCAGTCTTTTATTGATACTCCAAAAGCAGGTAAAAAAAAAAAAAGACATTGTATAATCGTCGCCAAATCAAATTCAAAAGAATAATTACATCCTACAAAGAATCAAGAGTTACAGTTGTTCCCCAAAGTTTCAAGCTTCCCTATGGCCAGGGCTATAGCCAAAAAATAATAATAATAATTGCAAACTTATCATTATTTAAACTTTAACTTATTATACTTCAGAGCTCCGAGGCCAGCTACTTGCATTTTTCTTGTGAAACTCTAATGATAAATGACATGGGCAAAGCTGCCAGAAACAAACAAGTTAATCCTTAACTCAATAGTTCCACGAGATTTCTGCTTCAGCACATTGCACATATTGACTTCCTAAGAGTCCCAGTGTTTTGACTTAATTTTACTAATATAAGATTTTACATATTCTGTACTTGCTTATCCAAGAACCACTCTCAAATGTTGTACAACCTCTTTCATAACTTCAATAGTTTTTTTTTTCCCCTTGGGGCCCTAATGTTGGCTCTACTTCATGTTCTAGTAATTTCTTCAAACTTTCTTTAGCAAGTCAGGCATTAATCTTGAACTACCATTGTGCAGTTATTACATTGTTTTCAAGATGAGTACACACAGCATGCACCTGGGCCATTAGGACTGTGCTGTGCTGTGCTGTGCCCCATGCCTCAATTTTTTAATTGTTTAAGAATCATTACATCAAGGAACATCTCATTTCACAGAATTCACAAGAGCAGAAGGAGAAAGAAGCAAGAAAGTCAGATATAATAGAATAATTATGCAAGACCAACTGAAAAGTAGTCACCCATGAATGAAATCTATACAGTCATTGTCCAGGGCTAAGGTTAGGAGAAATGGGAACAACTGTTTTTTACAAAGAGCTGCCGTGGGCTATTGAGATGTCTCCATCCCAGCCTACTGCAGGCAGTCCCTGTCATTGTATGCTGTCCCCAGCAAAATTGTTGAAAGCATTCGGTCTTTTTGACTTCATGGCCTTAAATCTTTCTCCATATTTCAGTTTTTCTTCCTTCAGCTCCCCTTTCTCCACTGTTTTTCTCCTTTAGCAATCTCTCCTGCACCATGGCAATGACTAACACTCGAGAATATGTGATGGGTTTCTTGAACCTGTTTCTTTGTATTTCCTACTAGAGTTCCTTAGAGGAAAAAAATGTATAGATCTGTAGATGAAGGTGATTGGTGTTAGTGGGTCTTCCAATGTGTTTAGATTCTGGGTATAGGTCACACTCACTGTGGCTTTTCTGTTTTTCACAAGGTATGAAAATGGTGTTTCTACTCTCAGGAGTGCAAAGAAAGCAAGATGAATGGATCTGAAGATACTTGTGTGGGGAAGTTTGCACACTCACTTTAGGGAAGCTGTTTCCAGGTGAGCAAGCCCAGGCAGGCTAGCTACAGGGTAAGGATCTTGTGAAGAGGACATCCCTAGCATACTCCCCAGACAAGAAAAATCTGCAGAATTGTGATGAGAACGCTTGTGAATAATCATATTACTTATATAGCCATTTCCATTTATATAGATATTTGGGAAAACTAAAAAGAAAATATTTTACTTTTTGGTATAATTTTTCTATGAAGTTTCTGCTCATAAACTTCTTTTGTTCTCAATTTTACAGTATTTTTATTAAGCAAAAAAGTTTTCTTGTAAAAATAAATTTATTCCTAGCTTTTATCAGATACATTAATGTCTTAGTTACTTTCTAATACTGTGGAAAAACACCATGACCAATGTTATATTAAAAAAAGGCTTTTGGCCATCTTCTCTCCGATGAGTTCCTAATCCAGGAGCAGCCAGCCAGGAGGCAGAGGCCCCACGAGTCGCAGGGGAGCCACAGGGCAGCAGGGACAGGATCCTCTCAGCTTCCAAGTGGCAGAGGTGGATCAGCGACCTTCGCTGCCCCTTACCTGCAAGTGGAGGGCCTGCCTCCAGGGACCACCTTGACCCGGAGTCTCCAGTGAGAGCTGCCATCTT
>NW_022196913.1:19421161-19428317 GCF_008632895.1 Mastomys coucha | reverse complement strand
CCTTGTGAAGGTTCTGTGCCCCAGTGTTGGGGAATGCCAGGGCCAGAAAGTGGGAGAGGGCGGGGTGGAAAAAAGGCTTTTAATTTAGGGGTTACAGCTTTAAAATATTTAGATTCCATGACCATCATAGGGCTGGGGGCATGGTAACTGGCAAGTGGGCATGAAGGAATTGAGTAGTAGCTGAGAAGTCACATCTAGAGTAAAACACAGGTAGAAAAGGGGAGACATTGGGGAGGTTTGAAACTCTAAATCTTGCTCCCAATAACATACCTTTTCCAACAAGGCCATACCTCCTAATGTTTCTCAAACAGTGCAATCAACTGGGGACCAAGAATTCACACATATGAGTATGCAAAAATCAAGGAGTGATGTCAGACTTGTACATCATTATCTCATGCTTTATGGCATGTTAATAAGGAAGATGTACTATGTCTCCAGTCTTAAGACCCACTTACATGATTCAGTTGAATATATTTACTTCTTCATCACTTTTATTTTATTAAGTAAATTATGCATATATATAGACTTTTAGATAATTACCGAAGACTAGAGGTAGGAGTGGAGAAGGAGAGCAAAAGGCAACACTTGAAGAACTTTTTATAGAGACATTTTTACTACCTACTGGAAGAAGAAATGAAAAACTCTTGGTATAAACTATGCTCAGGAATGTTTGGGCTGAAGGAATTGCTAGGCATTAAAGGAACACTGAAAGAAACAGGCAATTTCACTATCTCTTTCAGTGTGCATGATGTGGTTAATTTTGATGTTTGGGAGGGAAGTTGAGAAACACCTACTTAGCTTTGGCAGAATGACTACATTAAATAAACATTTTCCAGACTCTTCATATCAAAAGCGTGCAAGCTCACTGCTATGTGAGACCAGAAAGGCATGTTTCAGCAACTCCTAAATATAAATCATTGACATCTGAATGGACGACCCAAAACAACAGCAACAAAATCTCAAGCAAATGTGTTGCTTTCAGTATGTGCTTTGGAAAAATGAATTGCAAGCATTTCATTTAAACTTTAAAAAAACTGGAAGTATTTATATCCCATGGAATAGAGGTTGGTACAATACAGCCTGCTAAGGAAACCTGGCGTATTTTTAGGAATAAGATCTTACTGGAACATAGGCATGTTTATTTATTTCCATATTGTCAGTGGGTACTTTGAGGCTATAATAGATGTGTTCAGTAATTTTGATGCAGAACAGACTGCAAAGCCAAATATTTACTATTACACATTTCATTGAAAATGTTTTTCCATTTTTCTGATATAAAGTGAAGTCAATAATTGCATAAATATCCAATACTTCAGACATGCATGATATTGATGGTACTATCTTTTCTTCCTTTGATTTTTAAGTTTGAGTATAAGCCTTGGGTATATTTAGGCAGGAGTGGGTATGTTGAAAAACACTGGCATAAGATCTAGGGAACATCTTTGGGTGATTCAATCTGAGAAAGATATAATTACAAAAAAAATGCTTTTATCGGTAAGAATATGCATTTCTGAGTACAGCTTTGCCTCAGTCATTTAGATTGTTTTACAATTTCACCTCCCTCAAATATACTCTCTTACCCTCATAAAATCAGAAACAAATTATTCTTAATTATCTAACTAAATTTCCCCACCTTTCTGGGATAAACACAATAAAACAAAGAGGGTTATCTCCCTGCATACCATATAATAAGTGTCATGCAGTGTTGTCTTTGCTGAGGTTTTGGTATTAGTGTACGTGGTGGCCAACAAGACAGACAACAGTGGAGAGTGGAAAGCCTATTTGGTGAATCTTAATTGGACAGAAGTATCAGTCATTGGAACTTGGTGGAGGTTGAAGTATGAGAAAAGAAGAGGAATGTGTAGAATAACATCAGAGGTGGAAGAACCTGGCAGATCTTGATGGTTCATGACTATTACTCTAATACAATTTCACCCAAGTTTCTGAGATGACAAAACAAAACAAAACAAAACAAAAATGTAACCACAATATTGTGGAATGAACTTTTGAAAATAAATTGAAATATTTTAAAACTTGTTTAAAAATATCTGATGGAATTAAAAGAATTGGAAATCAGAACTGCTTTTAAGACAGTAGGACAATGAGAGAATTTATCTCCAATTGATTGGCTCTTCTTTATACCTTTGGTGGTACATTTATTCTTATATAAAAGTGGTAGGTCACAGAACCAAATACTTCTCTCTGAAAGTTTGTAGTGAATCAGTTCAAAAGCCCCTTCACCTTACTGTATATACTTTGAGATCAAATCCCTAAATTTCTATCATTACAAAAGACCATTTGCTAAGAAAATATAGAAAAACCAAAACACAACAGTGTTGAAAACTCAGTGGGCAATGCCTGGAACTCACACATGATCTTCTGGGCTATAGAAGGCTAGGGGTTTTACCACAACAGAGATTATGCTTTCACCAATAATGGTCTCTTCAGGGACTGCAATTCTACCATACAATGCCAAGGCTAATTTTTTTTCATTCCATAATCTTTTCAAATCCTGGGACCTCCATTACAACTGAGGAGTTGTATGAGTGCCCACCTGGTCTATATTTAGGGATTCCAATTCGGCCTCATGATGCCAAGCTGTTCCTATTCTTCATTCTTTCTTCACCCCTGAGGTTTCCACTGCAACAGAAGCTGACCTTAACCAATGGCCTTTTTTAGCCTCTCATAATGTGAAGACTCAGCTGCTCTCCATGACCCTATCCCTGTAGCTGCCATGCTTCCAAAACAAGTAAAAATATGTCGGAACCATTTACATATTTACCAAGTCTGGCTCCCAGCTTGAGCCGCAGCTTTCATCTCTGCCACACCTGTTTTTGGTGACCCGGAGGAAATACTTTGCATAAGATTGTGCCTCAGTGCTATTGATCTCTTATTGTTTATAGCTAGTTTTCCAGTCTTGGATAACCAAATACTGATTGTCTCAATAAAGCAAAGGTCTCACTTCAGTGGTTCTGGTATCTTGTTAATCATAGCTGATTATTCAGCCTTATAAAACCAGAAACCACATATTTATAATTCAAACCATTATACAAATGGTCCTGATAGAGACTTACCAAGAGGGGCAAGTCAATAAGCACCACTCTTCCATCATGGGTACCTGCATCAGTTCCCAATTCCTGTCTCCAGGTTCCTGCCATGAGGTCCTGCCCTGAATTCTCTGGATGGTGGTTTACAAGCTGTGAGGTAAAACAAACCATTTCATCTCCAAGTTGATTTTGGTCATGGTATTTTATTACATCAATAGCAATTCTAAATAAGATACTTTCTTGTTTAACTCTGGATCAGTTATCTAAGGGTAGCACCATCCGAAGTATTCTGCCCTACCCCGTATCAGTCATTAATCAAGAAAATGCTCCACAGACTTCCCTACATGCCTAGCCCATGAAGGAATTTTCTTAATTGATGTTCCTTCCTAGATGACTGTAACTTGGTGTCAAGCTGAAAACAAAACAAAACAAAACAAAACAAAACAAAACAAAGCTCACCTGTGCAGCAAGCAGCACTGAGCATGGCAGGACAGGTGCCCGGAAGAGCCCTGTATGCTTTCAGCTTACTTTCTCCTCTTCCTACCTTTTACTTCTGCTTTAACTATATTCGTTTTTGTTTGATTGGAATTTTGTAGGGTTCCCATCCTAAGGTTTGGGCTTTCCCAATCATAAACCACAGAGACCATTTCAGTTCTCTACTGGATATCAGATTACTCAGATGAATTCACTATGAATGAAACATCTTGGTGACTCCCAAATTCCCCTTTTCTTTGTAAAAATAATTAAGTCTGCACCAAATACCAAATTTAGAGATTCTCTAAAATACAGTCTAAAACCACATGGTCAGGTGCAATGTACTATAAAGGGAAGAACTTGTACTCCACCAAGACCTGCTAAATCAAATCTTTGAGGTGAATCCAGTAGTCTGCATTTTCTTACACTCTGCTCCCAACCAAGTGATGCTGAAGCATGCTTTATCTCAAGCACTTACCACTGGTCAATTCAGAATGTAGCATTTTCTTTATAAGAAATGAGGTTCTATTTCCTGACCATTTTGGTTCATCAGACCAAAGACTATGGTGGTTCACCTATATTTTCAAAAAGTAATCTAAACACATACTCCAGTGTGAGGACCATCATTTGAAAAGGGACGAGAATGATTAGAGTAGAGCTGTTGACAAAATTATGACTGATACTTAAGGATTGTTCAGTACTGAATTACTGCCTAGTCAAAGTAATTCAAGAAAAGCCTATTCACTGGAACAGATTGGAAACCAAGTGATGTAAGGCTTTAAAAGCCACTGTGGCAGGAAGCCTTCAAGGCAGGCATGCTAATGAAATATGATATGGCATGACTGCATAGCTCTTACAAATCCATGGAGAGGGAAGCTTCTTCAACTCAGCCGACAGAACAATTGGTGGCACAGGGCAGAGAAGGGGAGGAGGACATTTGCATTAGGCAGTTTACAAGCCGGGGAGCCAGCATTCCAGACAGCAACCAATCTGTAGTTAGGTTGGGAACAATATCCATACAACTATTTCTCAAGATGATAAATTTCTTATTTCATACACACGTGGCACACAACTCATCAGCCTCATTCTGTCAGAAGCAATGGCATCCTTCAGTAAGAATCCTGGCAGTGCCAGGAGTACTAATATGCATTAGAAATACCAGCAGCCAAGTGTTTGCTTTCTGCAAGGATAATTATACACAGAAGGGTGACCAGCTGTTCCGTTTCTTCCAGAGGATGTAGGCTTAAGTGAGAATACCAGAGATGTATGCAGTGTAAGAAGATCCTATCTAGCAGGAAAGTCTCCAGATACAGTCACTAGAGCGCATTACCACAGGAAGCTGAGAAATGCCCTTCCCAGAGGGCTGTCTGCTGGGGTAGTGCCCGCTTCACCCAAAGCACTTCACACAACTCTCAGAGATTCCCCAGGATATGTGCAAGCACCATCCAGGAAAGCAGTTTCTAACCACAGAGTGCCAAGCTTTGCAGACGTGGAGGGTAAGGCAAACAACCCGCTGGATTAAATCATCCTCCTAAAGCCCCTCCTGGGACCTCCTGACAATCTAAATTACAGTGTGCAGCCAGGCTTCTTCGGATGGCTAAATAAGAGATGCTCCAGTTGATGGAGTTCATTCGACTTCTTTTACTACCAAGTTTTGGTCATTCCATTCCTTCTTAGGACTGCCACCAAGTTCTTTTTTTTTTTTATTAGATATTTTCTTTATTTACATGTAAATTTCTCCCTTCCCAGTTTCCCCTCTAAAAAACAAAGAAACAAACGAAAACAACAAAAACAAACCCCAGCTGCCTCCCCACTCCCCATGCCTGCCACCCCACCCTCTCCTGCTTATAGGCCCTGGCATTCCCTCACACTGGGGCACAGAACCTTCACAGGGCTGAGGTCCTCTAGGAAAGACAAGCCAGCCTAAATATAGTTAGTTACCTCCTGAGAGGCACCAAGTTCTAATGATGGATGGAACCTGCAGGAAAAACTCATGTTAGTTCTACTATAGGCTGGCAGCTCTGCTCCAGGAAGCAGGCTTCTAAAACCCAGTGGGCCCAGAGCACACTTTGCAAACTGCAAAGGGGTAATTGCCATCTAATTAGGTTCCCCGCCCCCCAAATATTGGAAAGATGGAGAAAAGACTGATAGTCAGAACTTTTTCTGCTATTTTTGTCTCTTCCTACCCACTCATGAAGTAGTAGCTTCCATTTATTGAGAATCTGCTCTGTGCTAAGGGCTCAAGTATATTTTGTTAATATAACTAGTAAAACAAATATCCCAGATGTGAACCTGAATACGCTCAAATTCAAATCAGTTTGGAGATTTTTATTCATTTCTTCCTATTCTTGATTTTTTTTTTAAGTTTAATTCTATCATGGCTTGAAAACATACATTGCATCATTTTCTTTTAAACTAATAAGTTTGTTTTGTGACTAAGAATGTAGTTTGTTCTGGAAAATGTTGATTCACATTAGGAAGAAGTTATTTGATTTTAAAATTATTTATTATATTTTAAATTTTTTACATTTATATTTTTATAACATTTAAAATATTTTTTTAGCTATTAGCTGGAACATAACAATAAGTGTTGGTTACATCAACTTACATCAACTCTATTTCTTTATAAATATTGTTTCTACCTGTTTATAATTGAAAGTGAGGTTGAAGACTCCAACTATAATTTCTTCTATTATTTCCTATTAAAACATTTCAAGGATTTATTTATTTATATATTTTGTGCCTGAATGGATGTATGTGTATAGCATGTGGACAGGAGCCTAAGGAGTTCACAAGTTGGTATCAGATTCTATCTAAAAGGTTGGATTTATAGGCAACTGTGGCCTCATGGATGCTGGGAACCGGACCTGGTCACTCTAAAAGAGTGGGAAGCACTCTTGATGGCTAAACTGTTTCTTCAACCCTCTTAGTATCATCATCATCTTCTCCTCAATTTGGAACTTGTTGCTAGGTATACCAACATGTAGGCTAGTGAGTTTACTTACAGTTTACTTCCCCTGAATTCTTTTTTACCTAATTTTTACCCAGCAGTATGACACACCTCCCATTTATGTATGTATAGAGGATCATCATACACTCTTCTCTTTAGTGTGCTTTAGCAGTCTCAAAAGATTCAAAGTCTAAGATGGCAACCCTCAAGGACCAGCTGATTGTGAATCTTCTTAAGGAAGAACAGGTCCCCCAGAACAAGATTACAGTTGTTGGGGTTGGTGCTGTTGGCATGGCCTGTGCCATCAGTATCTTAATGAAGGACTTGGCAGATGAGCTTGCCCTAGTTGATGTCATGGAAGACAAGCTGAAGGGAGAGATGATGGGTTTCCAGCATGGCAGCCTCTTCCTTAAAACACCAAAAATTGTCTCCAGCAAAGACTATTGTGTAACTGCAAACTCCAAGCTGGTCATCATCACAGTGGGGGCCTGTCAGCAAGAGGGAGAGAGCCGACTCAGTCTGGTCCAGCGAAACGTGAACATCTTCAAGTTCATCATTCCCAGCATTGTGAAGTACAGTCCACACTGCAAGCTGCTTATTGTTTCAAATCCAGTGGGTATCTTGACCTGTAGCCCGCGTGGTCCTCTCGCCGGGAAGAAGACACGCGGACACTAGGTTCCTTCTG
>NW_022196913.1:19412278-19417297 GCF_008632895.1 Mastomys coucha | reverse complement strand
GAGTTAACAGCGGAAGTAGGCGCCATCTTGCCATGGCGAATGCCTCTCAAGATTTATGGCTCCCCACATTGACCTACGTCGCTTGGAAAATCAGTGGCTTTCCCAAAAGCCGAGTTATTGGAAGTGGTTGCAGTCTGGATTCAGCTAGGTTCCGTTACCTGATGGGAAAAAGGCTAGGGGTTCACCCGCTGAGCTGTTCCAGGTGGGTCCTGGGAGAACATGGCGACTTCAGTGTGCCTGTGTGGAGTGGTGTGAACGTTGTCGGCATCTCCCTGAAGTCTCTGAACCCAGAACTGGGCACTGACGCAGATAAGGAGCAGTGGAAGGATGTTCACAAGCAGGTGGTTGACAGTGCGTATGAGGTGATCAAGCTGAAAAGTTACACATTCTGGGCCATTGACCTCTCTGTGGCCGACTTGGCCAAGAGCATAATGAAGAGCCTTAGGTGGGTACATCCCATCTCCACCATGATTAAGGGTCTCTATGGAATCAATGATGTCTTCCTCAGTGTCCCATGTATCCTGGGACAAAATGGAATCTCAAATGTTGTGAAGGTGACACTGACTCCTGAAGAAGAGGCCTGCCTGAAGAAAAGTGCAGATACCCTCTGGGGAATCCAGAAGGAGCTGCAGTTCTAAAGTCTTCCCAGTGTCCTAGCACTTCACTGTTCAAGCTGCATAAGGGTTTCTATGGAGACCACACACTTCTCATCTGAGCTGTGGTTAGTACAGTGGTGTTGAGGTGGTCTGTGGAAAAATCTCAGTTCCCTCAGCTCTGCCCTGCTGCCAAGTGGTACTTGTGTAGTGGTAACCTGGTAAGTGTGACAGTCTCACTGTCTCTGAGACATACTGCCAACTGTGTGTAGGCTTCGATTACCCTGTGAGCCTGCTGCATTGCTACCCTGCGCACCCTCACCAAACATGCCTAGGCCAACGAGTTCCCAGTTAGTGATAACCTGGCTCCAGTGTGTAACTCCATTATTCATATCTTGTGCATGAATGTTCTACAGAATATTTCAAATATTATATGTGTCTGTAGCGTACATTGCAATATTATGTGAAATGTAAGATCTGCATATGGATGATGGAACCAACCACTCAAGTGTCATGCTGATGAAAACACCAAATAAATCTTGAACAAAAATGAAAAAAAAAAAATGAAAGAAAGAAAGAAAATAGGCTCTTCCTAGACAGTTTACAGTTGGATCTTGGTTTTAGCAATTTTATCAGTCTACGTCTTTTAATTGGTAATTTCAGACTGTTGTGTTTCATTGTTTTTATATCTTAATTTATACTTACAATTCTGTTTTTGGATTTTATTTTTTGTTTTCCCTATTCTGATTTTTTTTCTGAGACAGGGTTTCTCTGTAGAGCCTACCTGTGCTTCCCAAGTTCTGGGATTAAAGGCATGTGCCACCACTGCCTGATTTCTATTCTAATTTTCATTATTTTTTCTCCTTTTAGTATTAATTTTCATTTTCTATTTAGAGTTTCCATGTTTTATGTAGGAGATGAATGGAAGTGCAAGTGATGATAAACCACTTGGAGTTTGAGAATACTATTCTCAGCTGAAGAGCCAAAGTTAGAAGGGAATAATTAGAATTTTTACCTAAATAGTGCTTCCAGGAAGTTATTACGGAATATGCCAATAAAGTATTCTTAAGAGAATGAGAACCAGAGGTAAATAAATGCTTTGGAGCCACCTCTAGTTTTGTTTTTGTTTTGTTTTTGTTTTGTTTTGTTTTGTTTTGCTTTTGCTATACTATCTCTGAGAATTTAATGGCTTTTTTTTCTAGCTTACAGCTCCAAAATCTTTCCACAATACTAACCCCATGTACCCCCAAACAACCATAACAAAACAAGACATGGTCAGGTCCATCACAGCAACACCCTATGATCCTAATAACAATTTCCCCCTGCCATTATAAACACCATGACCAAAAAACAGTGTGGAGAATAAAAGGTTTATGCTATCCTGTTGGTTATAGTTGATAATTGAGTGAAACCAAGGGAGTCACTCAAGCAGGATCAGAGGCAGAAACTATGGAGAAGTGCTGTCTACTGACTTGTTCTTCAAGGATTGATCTACTTGCTTTTTATACAACTCAGGACTTTTTGCCCAAGGATGGCGTTTCTCCCAACAGGGGCTGGGTGCTCCATTCAATCACTAATCAATAAAATGCCCCCTAAGTCAAGCCAATGGAAGCAACCTCTTGGTTGAGGTTCTTTCTTTCAAAGTGCAAAGGTGACAAAAAAAGAACAAAATGTGAACGTGTAAATGTTTCTGCACTTAAATAAAGATTTGTTAGGAGCAGGAAGGTGGGGCAAGAGATCACCTCCAGGAGATAGACATGGCTGCCATTTTGAGATGTGGGGCCACCAACCGATCTCAAATTTCTTGACCCAGAATTGTTCCTGTCTAAAGGAAATGCACTGACAAAAGCAGAGATTGAAGGAAAGGTCATCCAGAGATTGGCAACAAACTCAGACACTGTTACTGATGCCAGGTTGTACTTGCTGATCTAGGTTTGCTTATGGAGCTAGCTATGAATGCTTGTTGATCTAGGCTTGCTTATAGAACTAGCTATGCAATGCTTGTTGGTTTTCCGTCTTCGCTGATCTTTGCTTCTCTGAGAGGCGAAGATCTTCTCCTGGCATGTCTCCTGGTTGTTCCTGCTGATAGGCTGGCTGTCTCTGCTAGGTAGTGCCACCACTGCTAATTCATGTTTGCTATCCCAGCTCTACCTACCTGGGCTGCTCGTGTACCTGCGAAGTATTTTCTAGCGGATTGAGCTGCTGCTGCTGCTTACCTGTAAACTGAACTGCTGATTTCCAGATATTGCAGACAGGAGTTGTTCCAAAAGACCTTTCTAAATAGGTCTGTTGCCTCCATACCTCTGGTGGGTGGTGGGCTAAAAGGGAGCATTTAAAAATCATTTAAGAACCACCATTTAAAACAGGTTTTGAAAAAAAATTAAAGCTACAGTTCTGTTTTGTTTTTCTCTGTGAAGAATTTCCCTAGGATTTTGATTGGGATTACACTGAATGTGTAGATTTCCTTTAGAAAATCATTTTCATGACATTGTTTCAATTCATGAGAAACCTTACCATCTTTTAGTGTTTTTTCTTAATATCCATTTTCAATGCCTTAAGTTTTTTATATAGCATTATTTCATACCCATGGTTAGGTTTATTCTTAGGTATGTTAGTTTTGGTAGCCACTATTAAAAAGTTTCATCAATTTCTTTGTCAGGGTATTTGACAGTGGCACATAGAAATGCTACTGATTTCTGTGCTAATTTTGTATCCTGCTACTTTGCTGAAAATATTTCTCAGAGCTAAGAGATTTTTGATGGAGTCATTAGGCCTTTTATGTATAAGATCATACCAGCTACAAAAAACAATAGTTTGACTTTTCTTATTTGTGTATATTTTGTTTCCTTATCTCCTTGCTAATAGCTAAGACTTCTAGCACTGTGGGGCAATGAGCTGTGCACAGACAGCCTGGTCCCCGGTGGAGGTGGAGCACAGGCTATGAACCCCAGTAACCTGATAGGTGACTTCCACCTGCAAGGGACAGCAGATGCTTGGCTACGCCCCCTGGCTCCTGCTACAACCTCCCACAGCCCCCCAACCCCCCGCAGAGAGGTATGTGGCCATCAGTCAAAAGGGCAATGCCCCAAGTCCCTGGAATTTGGTCTGGAGCAGTTCTTCCTCTAAGGATCCCTTTGTCTCCACCTCTACACTTACCTACAATAGCCAGGTATGCTCCTTCCCACAGTTACCTCTCTCTCTCCACCCATAACCTCCCTCTCCTCCAAAAGGCCATGGCCTGCCGGTTTCTCTACTCTCTTTCCCTTTCTCTGGCTTTCTACAATAAGCACCTTAAAGCCATGGACTGCCTCTTCTCATAGGGATCCTCTGTGCTGGAGCAGTGGAGCAGGCCTTCCTCTAAGGATCCCTGTGACTCCACCCCCACAGTTAAGTGACAATGGACAGGTATGCTCCCTTCACAGTTACTTGGCAATAGCCAGGTAGGCCCAGCCCACTATGAAAAAGGCTGTTTGCCCCCTGCTCACTCTTTTACACTCTTTTTCTTACTCTTGCTTCTTGCTCCCTTGCTCCTCTCTCTCTCCCCATAAACTCCACCCTCCTCCACATGGACATGGCCTGCCTCTGTTTCTCTATTCTTGTTTTCATTTAGAATAGTGTTGGATATAAGTTTGTAATGAATAGTCATTATCATGTCAAGGTATATTCCTTCCATTCCTACCCTCTCTATGATTTTTTTAAAAAACAATTATTGGTTATTTTGCTTATTTACCTTTCAAATGTTATCACCCTTCCTGGTTTTCTCTTGACCATATAGAAGACCTCAAAGTCCACCTCCACAATGATATATGTCCTCCAGCAAGGTCACACCTCCTTCAACAACCCACACCTAATAGTGCCATTCTTTATGGCTAAGCATTTAAACACATGAATCTTTGGTGGTCATTCCGAATCAAAGCATCACAGACACCTACCCACTTAACACTGGTGACTGTTTATTCTAGTTAGTGTATGTGCTAGTGGGTTTCATTACAGCAATGACAAGGCATCTAACCTGAGTCAAACAATTTGTCAGGACTTAATAGCCAGGTGCTACAAAGGTGTCCAAGAAGAAAAGGGTTGGGATGTGTTGTGTCTAATTGAGGCTACTTACCTAATTGCAATTTTTTTTTGGACTGGAGTGAGTGACTTTATTCTCAGCCCACAGAGAACAGGTTACATTCGTTTAAGAAATGGTGTGTGTATTAAGATGGTCTATCCATGAAGTCATTCACCAACTGTTTCAATGAACAATGGTTCTGCTTGAACGGTGGCACAGACATTCCATATGACTTCTTTTTTTTTTCATTGTAATAAGGCTGTATTTCAATGACCCTCACATCACCAAAGGATTTTGCCTTCATTGTAGCTAAGCTGAGAGTTGATAGTTCTGCTGCACCAAGAAATGAACTGTAGGCTCGATTTTTGG
>NW_022196913.1:19410973-19411287 GCF_008632895.1 Mastomys coucha | reverse complement strand
TGGTGTTTTGATTATTATGTGACGGGAGGAATTTCTTTTCTAGTCCAGTCTATTTGGAGTTTTGTAGGGTTCTTGTATGTTTATGGTCATCTCTTTCTTTAGGGTAGGGAAGTTTTCTTCTATAATTTTGTTGAAGATATTTACTGGCCTATTACATTGGGAATCTTCACTCTCTTCTATACCTATTATCCTTAGGTTTGGTCTTCTCATTGTATCCTAGATTTCCTGGATGTTTTGGGGTAGGAGCTTTTTGCTTTTTGCATTTTCTTTGACTGTTGTGTCCATGTTTTCTATGGTATCTTCTGCCCCTGAGA
>NW_022196913.1:19354418-19410485 GCF_008632895.1 Mastomys coucha | reverse complement strand
TGCTTACCTCTGATCCTGGGTGTGTCAGAGCACCTGGGAATGGAGCTTCCTCTGGGTGTTGTGGGACTTTTTATTTGGGGAATTGAATCCATTGATGTTAAGAGATATTAAGGAATAATGATTGTTGCTTCCTTTTAATTTTGTTGGTAGAAGTGGAATTAAGTTTGTATGGCTATCTTCTTAAATTATTACTTTTTCTTGGGAATAGTTACCTTTCTTATACTGGTGTTTTCCATTTATTATCCCTTGTAGGGCTGGATTTGTGGAAAGATATTGTATAAATTTAGTTTTGTCATGGAATATCTTGGTTTCACCATCTATGGTAATTGAGAGTTTTACTGGGTATGCCTGAGCTAACATTTGTGTTCTCTTAGGGTCTATATGACATCTGCCCAAGAACTTCTGGCTTTTATACTCTCTAGTGAGAAGTCTGCTGTAATTCTGATATGTCTGCCTTTATATGTTACTTGACATTTTTCCCTTATTGCTGTTAATATTCTTTAGTGAATTTGGTGTTTTGACTATTATGTGCCAGAGGAATTTCTTGTTCTGGTCTAATCTATTTGGAGTTCTGTAGGCTTCTTTTATGTTTATGGTCATCTCTTTCTTTAGTTTAGGGAAGTTTTCTCCTATAATTTTGTTGAAGTTGTTTACTGGCCCTTTGAGTTGGGAATCTTCTATTCCTATTATCCTTAGGTTTGGTCTTCTCATTGTGTCCTGGATTTCTTGGATATTCTGGGTTAGGAGTTGCTTGCAGTTTGCATTTTCTTTGACTGTTGTGTCAATGTTTTCTATGGCTTCTTCTGTCCCTGAGATTCTCTCTTCTATCTCTTGTATTCTGTTGGTGATGCTTGCATCTATGACTCCTGATCTCTTTCTTAGGTTTTCTATTTCCAGGGTTGTCTCCCTTTGTGATTTCTTTATTGTTTCTAGTTCCATTTTTAGATCCTGGATGGTTTTGTTCATTTCCTTCTCTTGTTTCGTTGTCTTTTCCTGTAGTTCTTTAAGGGACTTATGTTTTTCCTCTTTTAGTGCTTCTATCTTTTTTACCTGTGTCTTCCCATATTTCTTTAAGAGAGCTATTTATGTCCTTCTTAAAGTCCTCTATCATCATCATGAGATGTGATTTTAAATCAGAATCTTGTTTTTTATGTGTGTTGGAGTATCTGGTGCTTGCTGTGGTGGGAGAATTGGGTTCTGATGATACCATGTATACTCATTTTTGCTGCTTATGTTCTTGTGTTTGCTCCCTGCCATGTGGTTATCTCTGGTGTTAGCTGGTTTTGCTCTCTGACTGGAGCTTGTCCCTCCTGTGAGTCTATGAGCCTGTGGTCTTAGGTGTGTCAGCACTCCTGCGATCTTTGGTTTGTTGGTACTCCTGGGAGACCTGGTCTCTGTGAGCAAGACTGGGGTGTGGGGCAGGACTGGGGTCTGGATAGCTGTTCCATAGTGTGCACAGGCCCGGGTGCACATGTTAACTGGAAGGATCCTTTCCCTGACTGCTCTGTAGTTCCTGGTTTCTGTGGGCAGTAATGGTAGTCTTATCTGTGAACTTTGGTGTGTTAGCATTCCTGGGAGACCTGCTCTCTCACTCTGATTATTTTATTATTAAGAAATGCCGGCCCCACCTGGGGATCTATCCCACATGCAGACACCTAACTTAGACACTATTGGGGATGCCAAGAATTGCTTGCTAAAAGGAGCTTAATATAGCTGTCTACTGAGAGGCTCTGCCAGATTCTGACCAATGCAGATGCAGATGTACACAGCCCAACATTGGATGGAGCACGGGACCCTAATGGGGATGTTACAGCAAGGACTGTAGGAAGTGAACGGGTTTGCAACCTCATAGAAAGAGCAACGATATCAACTAGCCAGAACTCCCAGAGCTCCCAGGGACTAAACTACCAACCAAAAAGTACACAGGAGGGTACCCATGGCTCCAGCTGCATATGTACCAGAGGATTGCCTTATCTGGCATCACTGAGAGAGGAGCCCCTTGGTCCAGTGGAGGCTTGATGACCCAGGATAGGGTAATGCTAGGCCACTGAGGCAGGAGTGGGTGGTGGGTGGGCAAGCACCCTTATAGTGGAAGGGAAACTGGCAAGGGGGAATAACATTGAAATATAAATAAAGAAAATAACCAATAAAAAATGAAGGAAAAAAGAAATGTAGGATGTTGTCAAAATCATTTTCTGTATTAATTGAGATGGTCATGTGATTTCTGTCCTTAAGGGTATTTATGTATTGAATTCTGTTTATTGATGTGTGCTGATTAGGCCAGCTCTGCATTCCCTAGAATAAAACCAACTTGGTCATGATCTATGATTTTAAAAATATGGATCTTAAATTCAGATTTGAAGTATTTTATTGAGAACAGTTATATCTATGTTCAGCAGGGAGACTTGTCTTTAATATCCTTTTCTGTGATCTCTGTTTTATTTATGATATCAGAATTACTGTGGCTTTAAAAAAAGTTTAGAACCCAGTGTTTTTTTTTTCTATTTTGCAAATCAATTTGAATAATATTGGTGTACATTCTCTTTGAAGGCCTGGTAGATAGTACAGTGAAGTCATCTGATTCTGTTCTATTTTTGTTGCTGTTTCCTTAAGAGAATTTTATTACTGCTTCAACTTCATTGGTGACTGTAGGTTTGCTGAAACTATTTTTTTTTTTATGTTGGTTCACTTATACTAGGTGTAGTAGCATCTAAAAATTATTAATTTCCTTTAGACTTTTTATCAATTTATTGGAAAATAAGTTCTTAAGATATACCCAAATGTTTTTGGATTTCATTAGGATCCATTCTAAAAATAATTTTTTAATTATGTATGCTTTTGTGAGTATATGCCACAAGTGTTCTGGTGTCTGGGATAGCCAGAAAACATCAGATACCCTGGAACCATTACCAGCTTTTGTGAGACACTGGGTGTGAGTACTGAACAAACTTCGGTCCACTAGAAGAGCAAGAAGTAATCTTAAATACTGAGCCATTGCTCTAGGCCCTATAGCTGTTCTTCTGTCCTCTTTCTCTTGTACTTTATTAGTTTGAGTCTTCCCTCACTTCCAATCTCCTTTTTTCTTTTAAAGATCATACATGAGGTGTTTCATTAAGTTATTTACTTGAGATCTCCCAAACTTACTGATGTAAATCAATGTTCCTCTTAGGACTACCTTCATTGAGTTCCAAAGATTTGGACATGTGGTGTTTACATTTTCCATTTAACTTTAGAGATTATTCAGGCTTTTTGGATGATAAAGAAAGTGGTGACACCATCTCCTCTATAACTATTTCCTCCTGAAATTGGTGTTGTCAGAGTCTAGGAAGGCTTGAATGTCGGGCAAAGCCTTGAAGGGGGAGAGGAGCTCACGCTGCAGGCACTGCAGAGGTTCTTGAGGACTGCGTGGAGCTAGGAAGTCCAGGCCACTTTGAAGCAGTCTAGGATGCAGATTCCAATGAACATCTAGGGCTGGCACACTCAGGCAGTTTTGGAGTAATCTGCCATTGACTGAAAATCTACTGGGACAGATTAGGTACTGAAGACAAAGTTAAGGAATTTAGGAGTGTCATTTGTAAGCCACCTTTACCATTAAAGAAACTGGGAAGAGCTAAAAACCATTTTAGCAATTAAATGAAAATCACATGGCAATCGTTGTGCGGTATTGCTGTGACCAAAAAGATAATTATAACAATATGGAACATTAGGTTCATAGGAAGCACATGCATTTTTAAAAAAAGCCTTTATTATACCCAGTCCAGTCTTTGTCCCCTCCAGATGAGCCTTCCCACACTTCCTCATCCCACTCCTCCTCCCCCTGTCTCCAAGATGATGTTCCCCCTCCCCCCCGCCACCACCC
Source organism: Mastomys coucha (assembly GCF_008632895.1). Taxonomy (NCBI): domain Eukaryota; kingdom Metazoa; phylum Chordata; class Mammalia; order Rodentia; family Muridae; genus Mastomys; species Mastomys coucha. The sequence goes on along the minus strand of NW_022196913.1, from coordinate 19,406,626 downwards.
CTTCCAGACCTCCCCACTCCCTAAGGCCTCAAGCCTCTTGAGGTTTAGGTGCCTCTTCTCACACTGGGGCCAGACCAGGCAGTCATCTGCTGTGTATGTGCCAGGGCCTCGAACCAGTTCAGTGTATGTTGCCTGGTTGGTGGCTCAGTGTCTGAGGGATCTCAGGGGTCCGGCTTAGTTGAGACTGCTGGTCTTCCTATGGGGTCGCTTACTTCCTCAGCTTCATCCAGCCTTTCCCTAGTTCAAACATAGGGATTCCCAACTGCAGTTCAGTGGTTGGATGGAAGTATCTGCACATGTCTACAGCCATGCTAGGCTCCTGTCTGTAAGCACGCCATAGCATCAGTAACAGTGTCAGGCCTTGGAGCCTCCCCTTGAGATAGATCCCAAGTTGGACTGGTCACTGGACCACCTCTCCCTCAGTCTCTTTGCCATTTTTGTTCCTACAGTTCTTTTAGACAGGAACAATTCTGGGTCAGAAGTGTTGACTGTGGAATGGAAACCTCATCCTTCCACTTGATGCCATGCCTTTCTACTGGAGGTAGACTCCCTAAGTTCCCCCTCCCCACTGTTAGGCATTTCATCTAAGGTCCCTCCCTCTAAGTCCCGAGAGTCTCTCACCTCCCAGGTTTCTGGTAGTTTCTAGAGGGTACACCCACCACCCAATCCCCAAGGTTACATATTTCCATTCATCCTGTTGACCCCCAGGGCTTCTCTCCTGTCTCCTCATCGCCCATACCTGATCATGTTTCCTTATTCCCCTCTCCCTCCCCTCTTCCAACAGGTTACTCTCTCCCTCTGCCCTTCATGACTGCTTTCTTCTCACTCCTAATTAGAATTAAAACATCCCCACTTGGACCCTTCTGCTTGTTAACCTTCTTGAGTTCTGTATTTTTTAGCTAATATCAATTTATGAGTGAGTACATATCATGCATGTCCTTTTGGGTCTGAGTTACCTCATTCAGGATGATGTTTTCTAGTTCTATCCATTTGCTTGCAAAATTTATAATGTCCTCATTCTTAAATAGCTGGATAGTAATCTGTTGTGTAAATGTCCCATGTTTCAGTATCCATCCTTCCATTCTGGGACATCTGGGTTGTTTTCAGCATCTGGTTAACACAGAGAAGGCACTATGAGGATAGTGCAGCATGTGCTCCTGTGGCATGGTTGGGCATCATTCGGGTATATGCCCAAGAGTGGTATAGCTTGGTCTTCAGGTAGATTTATTTTCAATTTTCTGAGGAAACTCCACACTGATTTCCAGAGTGGTTCTACCAGTTTGCAATCCCACCAGCAATGGAGGAGTGTTCCTCTTTTTCCACATCTTGGCCAACATGTGCTGTCACCTGAGCTTTTGCTCTTAGCCATTCTGATTGGTGTAAAGTGAATCTCAGAGTAATTTTAATTTGCATTTCCCTGACCACTAAGGACTTTGAGCATTTCTTTAAGTGCTTCTTGGCCATTCAAGATTCCTCTATTGTGAATTCTCTTTTCAGCTCTACACCCCTTGTTTTGGTTGGGTTGTTTGGTTCTTTTGGAGATTAGTTTCTTGAGTTCTTTATGTTTTCTGGATATGAGCCCTCTAACAGATGTGGGGTTAGTGAAAATTATTTCCCAATCTGTAGGTTACTGATTTGTTCTACTATGTCCTTTGCTTTACAGAAGCTTTCCAGTTTCATGAGGTCCCATTTAACAATTCTTGATCTTAGAGTGTGAGCCATTGGATTTCTGTTTTGGAAGTTCCCCCAACTCCCCTGTGTTAATGAGTTTGAGGCTCTTTCTAATTTTCTCCTCTATTACATTCAGTGCGTATTTATGTTGAGATCCTTGATACACTTGGACTTGAGTTTGTGCAAGGTGACAGAAACATTCATTTTCTACATACTGACTGCCAGTTACACAAACAACCATTTATTGAAGATGCTTTCTTTTTTCCATTGCATATTTTTTTCTTCTTTGTCAAAGATCAAGTGTCCATAAGTGTGTGGGTTCATTTCTGGGTCTTCAATTCTATTCTATTGATCAACCTGTACCAATGCCATGCAGATTTTATCACTTTTACTGTGTAGTACTGTTGGCAGCCAGCGCCAACGTAAATAAAATAAAGGGTTCTTCTGGTAATAGGAATAATAAATAGATAGGAAGAGATTGAAAGAGATAGAAGAGATAGGCTAGCCATACTATACCATACCCACATGGGAAAAATAAAACATTAGACGACACGAGGTCTGGTCACTCAGTCATCTTGAAATTTAATAATTCTCCTTTGTTCCCGCAACAGGTAAAATACCTGGGGCAAAACCCTTCCCCCAAACTACGTCAGTGTAACAGTCCAATCAGTTACTTCCTTCTTGCTCAATGGGGGTGGAGCTTCTGAATGTAACCGGTTCCGTTCAACAGGTGGGCAGCGCTGTGTTTACTGTCCGGGCTTTGGGGAGGGAGTCTACATAGTACAACTTGAGGTCAAGGATGTTGATTCCTGCAAATGTTCTTTTATTGTTAAGAATTGTTTTCACTATTCTGGATTTTTTTGTTTTTCATAGGAAATTGAGAATTGTGCTTTCCATGTCTTTGAAGAATTATATGGGGATTTTCATGAGGATTGTGTTGAATCTGTAGATTGCTTTTGGTAGGATGGTCATTTTTACTATGTTCATCCTACCAATACATGAGCATTGGAGGTCTCTTCATTTTCTGAGGTCTTTTTTCAATTTCTTTCTTGAGAGACTTGAAGTTCTTGTCATACAGGTCTTTCACTTGTTTGGTTAGAGTTATCCCAAGATATTCTATATTATTTGTGACTATTGTGAAAGGTGTTGTTTCCCTATTTTTTTCTCAGGCAGTTTATCATTTGTATAAAGAAAGGCTACTGATTTGTTTGAGTTAATTTTGTATCCAGCCACTTTGCTGATGTTGTTTATCAGCTGTAGAAGTTCTCTGGTAGAAGTTTTGGGGTTGCTTATGTATATTATCATATCATCTGCAAATAGTTATACCTTTACTTCTTTGCCAATTTGCATCCCCTTGATCTCCTTTTGTTGTCTTATTGCTCTAGCTAGAAATGGCAAGGAGGATAACATTTGAAATATAAACAAGTAAAGAATTTTATTGAGTACTTTTGCATTAATATTCATAAGTGAAATGGTCTGAAGTCCTCATTCTTTGTGTGGTTTATGTACTAGAGTAATTGTAGCTTTATAGGATAAATTAGGTAGTGTTTCTTCTGTTTCTATTTTATGGAATAGTTTGAGGAGTGTTGGTATTAGCTCTTTTTTGATAGTCTGGTATAATTCTGCATTAAAGTAATCTAGCTCTGAACTTTTTCTTTTGGTTGGGAGGTTTTTAATGATTTCTTCCATTTCCTTAGGGGATGTGAGAATGTTTAGGCCATTTACCTGCTCTTGATTTAACTTTAACTTTGCTACATGGTATCTTTCTAGGAAATCACCCATTTCATCCAGATTTTCCAGTTTTCATGAGTATAGGCTTTTGTAGTAGGACCTGATAATTTTTGAATTTCCTCAGTTTCTCCACTTCATTATATTTCCCTTTTCATTTTTGATTTTGTTAATTTGGATACTATCTCTGGGCCCTTTATTCAGTTTGCCTAGGGGTTTTTCTATCTTGTTGATTTTTTCAAAGAACCATCTTTTGGTTTTGTTGATTCTTAGTTGATTTCCTCCAGTCTACTCCTGGTGGCTATGTTTGCTTCTTCTTCTTTTTTTTTTTTTTTTTTTTTTTTTTTGTCTAGGGCTTTCAGGTGTGCTGTTAAGTTGCTAGTGTAGGATCTCTACAATTTCTTTAAGAGGGTGTTTAGTACTATGGATTGTCCTTTTAGCACTGCTTTCATTGTGTCCCATACATTTGACTATGCTATGCTAGCATTTTCATTGAATTCCAGGAAATCTTTTATTTCTTTCTTTATTTCTTCCCTGACCAAGTTATCATTTAGTAGTGAGTTGTCCAGTTTCCATGGGTATGTGGGTTTTCTGGTATTTTTGTTTTTGTTTTCATTATTGAAGTATATCCTTTGTCCATGATGATCGATAAGATGCATGGGATTATTTCAATCTTCTTGTATCTGTTGAGACTTGTTTTGTGATAGATTATATGGTCAGTTTTGAAGAATGTACCATGAGGTGCTGAGAAGAAGGTATATTCTTTTTTATTAGGGCAAAATGTTCTGTATATATCTGTTAAATCCATTTGATTCATAACCTCTATTAGTTTCACTGTGTCTCTGGTTCTGTTTTAATGACCTGTCTATTGGTGAAAGTAGGATGTTGAAGTCTCCCAGTATTATTGTATGGGATTCAATGTGTGTTTTGTGCTTTAGTAAAGTTTCTTTTATGAATGGGTGCTCTTGCATTTGGGGCATATATATATTGATAATTGAGACTTTCTCTTGGTAGATTTTTTTCCTTTGATGAATATGAAGTGTCCTTCCTCTTCTTACTTGATAACTCTTGAAGCAGGGGGGAGAGGGGAGGGTTAGGGTGTTTATGGAGGGGAAACAGGAAGGAAGATAACATTTGAAATATAAATAAATAAAATAAAATAAATAAAATAAAACATTCTATTGGATATTAGAATGAAAATTCCTGTTTGTTTCTTGGGACTTTTTGTTTGGAAGACTTTTTTCTAGCCTTTTATTCTGAGGTAGCATCTGCTTTTGTCATTGAGGTATGTGTCTTATAAGCAGCAAAATGCTGGATCTTGCCTGCATACCCAGTCTGTTAGATTATGTCTTTTTATTAGGGAATTGAGTCTGTTGGTAGAAACTAAAAAAAGGTAATTGTTAGTTCCTGTAATGTTTGTTGTTGCAGGTGGCATTATGTGTTATGATTCTCTCCTTTTGTTTTTATTGTGAGATGAGTAATTTCTTTTCTTTTGTTTGTTTTTTGGTGTAGGTACCTTCCTTATGTTGGAGTTTTCCTTATATAATCCTATGTGTGGCTTGATTGTTTAAATTTTTTTTCATGGACTATTTTGGTTTCTCCATCTATGGTGGTTGAGAGTTTTGCAGAGTGGCCTGGGCTGGCATTTGTGTTCTCTTAGGGTCTGCATGACCTCTGTCCAGGTTCTTCTGGCTTGTAAGATCTCTGTAAAGAAGTCTGATGTAATTCTGATAAGTCTGCTTTTATATGAATACTTGGTCTTTTTCTCCTTTGGCTTTTACTATTCTTTTTCCTGTTCTGTGCATTTACTGTTTTGATTATTATGTGACAAAAATTTTTTTTGGTCTAATCTATTTGGTGTTCTATGGGCTTCTTGTGCATTTATGGACATCTCTTTCTTTAGATCAAGGAAATTTTCTTCTATGAATCTACTGAAGATATTTTCTGGCCCTTTAAGCTGGGAATTTTTGCTCTCTTCTATTCCTTTTATTCTTAGGTTTGGTGTTTACATTGTGTTCTGGGTTTTTTGGATGTTTTGGGCTAGGAGTTTTTTATGCTTTAACCGTTGTGGCAATATCTTCTATGGTATCCTGTATGCCTATGGTTATCTCTCTTCTTTCTCTTGTATTCTGTTGATACGTGTATCTGTAGCTCCTTGACCTCTTTCCTAGGGTTTCCATTTCCAAGGTTGCCTCCATTTGTGATTTCTTTATTGCTTCTACTTCTGTTATTAGATCTTGCTTTGTTCAGTATCTTTACCTGTTGAAGGTATTTGTTTGTTTCATCTTTAAGGATTTTTACCTGTTTCCCTGTGTTTCCCTGTATTTCTTTCAGTGAGTTATTTGTATACTCCTTAAAGGACTCTATTACCTTTATGAGACAGGATTTTAGGTCAGCATCATGATTTTCAGGTGTGTTGGGGTATCCAGTGCCTGCTGTGGTGGGAGAAATGGGTTCTGATGGTGCCAATGTATATTAGCTTCTGTTACTTATGGTCTTGCACTTGCCTCTCACCATCTGCTTATCTCTGGTCTTAATTGGCCTGGGTATCTCTCTCTGGAGTCTGCTCCCTGTGTCTTTGGGTTGCTGCAGGTCTCCTGGGAAGCCTATAGCTCTGGCTGCAGCAGATCCCCTCGGAGGCCTTCAGAATGTGGGGTCTTCAGAGGGGCAGACATGCTGATCATCTGCCTGGCAGAAGGCACAACCCAGATGGGGAAGCATTTTGCTTTTGCTGAAATAACACTTGACATACCACGAGCATCATCAGGTCAGGAAGCATTAGTGAACAGGCCCTCTTTCCTAACAAACCATTGTGTCTTGGTTGTTGTTTTATTGCTGTGAAAATACATCATAACCAAGGCAATTCTTATAAAATAAAACATTTGGTTGGGACTCGCTTACAGTTCCAGAGGTTCAGTCCATCATCATCATGGTGGGAAGCATGGCAGTGTGCAGGCAGTCTTGATGTTGGAAGATCAAAGAGTTCTACATCTTCATCTGCAAGGAGCAGAAAGGGACTATTTTTCACAGACAGCCAGGAGGAGACTTTGATTTCACACTGGGCAGAGCTTATGAATAGAAGACCTCAAAGGCCTCCCCCACAGTGATATACTTCCTCCAACAAGACTGCACCGCCAGAACAAAGCCACACCTCCTGGTAGTGCCATTCCCTATGGGCCAAATATTCAAACACATGAGTCCTTGGGAAGCAAACCTATTCAAAACACCATAGCTAGTTTCCCTAGGTTGTAAACTTAGCATTTTCATAGGCTCTCCTAAGTCCTCATCAGGAAGTAGAGAGGATTTAAGATTATATAATCATATTCCTCATTTTCAAGCAATGGAGGATGTGTATCTAAAGAAGGCCCCAGGAAGGAAACTGAAGGAGTTGCCACCAGCATAATTTTCTGTGACAACTGTTTTAACTTCTGACTTTGAATGGGGAAAATCTTTTTCCTCTTTTACCAATTTTAAGTTTTGACTATCTAGTTTGTATCCGTTCAAGGAATTAGCTCATCTATGCCTTTTCAGCATGATTAACATGTCCCTCTCTTTCTTAAGCACTTTGAAAATAATCCAATTAAATCGCAGGTAACCAAAAATTGAACAGTGATCTTTCTCCTTTGTTTATATGCCTTTTCAATATTGCTTCAGACCATGTTCCATACTTCTTCTAAAGTTCCTTATTCTAGAAACCAGGACTATAATTATAAACAACTTACAAGCAATCTAATAGTTGTGATTTTAATACTTGTTCTCTTGCTTTCTGTAATAATAGTAATAAAAATAATAATTAAAAAATGACACACAAGTTTGACATAAGGAAAAACCTTCGCAGGTTTCTGCCTTATGATTGTCACTCACGTCCTTCTGACACAGTCCTCACTCTCTTATCTCATACCAACTTCAGATCTCTGATTGGGTGCCATTTTTTTTACTGTTCTAGAAGCAGTGGAACCCTGGGAGAATGGAGCCAATAAAGGTGGACTAAGTGTGTAGATTACAGTCATTCTGATGTTATTTTTGTTGTTTTATGTTCTCAGTTTTGATTTGTAATCAAATTGTACATTCACTTATTTTCTATCTAGAATCTACTTTCAGTGGTGCTTACTCCTCTTCAGTTTAAAGTATTATTTCTATACTCTGTAAGATTTTGTTTGAGGTAAATTTTTTTATTTGTTTTTATTAGCTGTTTTCTTTATTTACAATATCTTCCTTCACAGGTTCCCCTCCAAAAAATAAAAAAATAAAAATAAAATAAAAAGAACAAACACTAAAACAATCTCCTGTTCCCTTCCCCCTCCCCCTGCTCACCACCCCACCCCCCCTCTGCTTCCTGGCCTTGGCATTCCCCTACACTGGAGCATAGAACCTTCACAGGACCAAGGTCCTCTCCTCCCATTGATGACCGACTTGGCCATCCTCTGCTATACATATGCTGCTGAAGCCATGAGTCCCCCCATGTGTACTCTTTGGTTGGAGTTTTAGTCCCTGGGAGCTCTGAGGGTACTAGTTAGTTCATATTGTTGTTTGAGGTAAATTGTTGTGTTTGTTGTTTTGCTTTGTTTTGTTTGTCTGTTTGGATCATGGACAATTTTCTTTCTCTAACTATTGTGGAGAGTTTTGACGAGTACGGTAGTCTAATTTGGCAGACATGGTCTTGTGGAGAGTTTTGATGAGTACGGTAGTCTAATTTGGCAGACATGGTCTTGTGGAGAGTTTTGACGAGTACGGTAGTCTATGGTAGTCTAATTTGGCAGACATGGTCTTTGAGAACGTGGATTTCATTGCTTTAGGCTACTTTTGCCTTCAGAGTTTCCATTTGAGAAACCGAGAGTTATTGTGGTGGCTCTTCCTTTATATATGACTTGTGTTTTTTCTCTTGTAGCTTTCAATATATTTTATTTATTTTTGTATATTTATTGTCTGACTATGATATAAAAGGGTTGGTTTTATTTATTTATTTTTTGGTCTTGTATAGATATATTTCTGTGTGTCTTGTGTCTTTATAGTTATATCTTACCTTAGTTTGGTGAGTATTTTGCCTATGATATTAAACATCTGTTCTAAGTTATCTTTGGGATTTTTCTCCTTCTTTTATTGTTATAATTAGAAGATTTGTTCTTTTTCATGGTATCTCACAGTTTCTGCATGATCCTGTTTCCTATTTTCTAACAGTTTCCTTTTCTTTGCTTCTTTGTCTAGATCCTCTACTTTATTCTTGAATTCTGTTTTTCTATTTTATGCTTGATTCAGTCAACTTATAAGGTTGCCCCCTGCATTTTCTAGTTGGGATACTCAGTTTTTTAATTCTATCTTCATTTCAGCTTGTGTTCTCTTCAATGTTTCTGTATTTTTATTAAATTCAAATTTCAATCCTTAAATTACCTTTGTCATTTTATTCAGGTGCATAGTTATATTTTCTTGGACATCACTGAAGTATTTATTTGTATCCTCTTGAAGTTCAGTGAAGTGTTTGTGTGTTCTTTAATTTCCTTGAATTCTTTGATAAACTTTATGATTGTTCTTTTAAATTTCATGTTCTAGAGTTCATCCTAATAATTTTCATTAAAGAATACTAGAGGGCTTGATGGGAAGCATGGTGTTCTGGCCATTGAACTATTTATGCTTTTGTGACGTGGGCTTATGTTCTTTAGTTGTGTGTCTGATGTAATAATGTATCTTTTCTTAGATCAGGCTTGTGTAGAGGATGCACATCTTGACTTAAGCCCAATAATGGTGATGGATCCTCTGTTTGAATAGACCAGAAAATGCTGGCAGCAAAACCACAGTTATAGTGCCAGGTTAGGCAAAGGAGACTTGGGAATAAAAAGGGCTCATGGCCAAATATCTCTAAATATGCTTGTGGTTTTCATAAAAAGAATGAATGAATGAAGGGGAGAAAAGGAAGAAGGGGCTTGCCCATGAAAGGAGGCTCACATACAAATAGGTTCTCAGGGCATTGTTCTAGACCTATGTTTCTAGGTATGAAGATAGAGGCAAATTTAGATAAGGGAATGGAAACAGAATGTTCTTAACTCAGGAAAGTTGGCTTACGCACAAAGAGTGTTTCTAGGACATGGTCTTGGACCAGGCTTATGGCTTTCCAGGTGGCAGATGGTTGGAAAAAGATTGGGGAAATAGAGAAAAACAGTTTACTTAGGAGAGATGGCTTGAGCACTGATGTGGCCTATTTTGAAGAATACTAGTATGCTGCTGAGAAGAATAAATATTCATTAGTGTTTGAGTAGAATATTCTGTAGATAACCAATTGTTTTGTGGTATCAGTTAACCCCAGTGATTCCTGTTTAATTTTTGCCTTGACAGCCTGTCTAGTGACAACAGTGGGTATCTTGGTTTGTGTTTTATTGTTGTAATAATTTATCATGATAAAAAGTAACTTGGAGGTGGGGTAAATTAGCTTGCAGCTTGTAGTCCATCATCAGGGAAGCCAAGAAAGGAATTCTAAGGAGGAAAATGGAAGCAAGATCAGAAGCAAATATTATGAAGAAATGATGCTTACTGGCTTACCCCTTACTACTTGATTGGAATAACTTTTTATTTTATAGCATTAAAGACCACTGACTTGGGGATTGCACTACTGACAGAGGACTGCACCCTCTCATATCAAGTGTTGATTGAGAAAATGCCTCATATTTGTATACTGGCCAACTTTTTCTCAATTTGTGCTTCCATCTTCTGTGATGATTCTAAATTTAGTCAAGTTGATGAAAAATAAGCAAGATAAGGGGGATATTGAAGAATCCCATAATTATCATGTTAGAGCTAATTTGTGTCTTGAGATCTAGTAGTTTTTGTTTTATGAAATTGAACACATCTGTGTGTGGTATATAATCCCCTCTTGATGGATTTTTTCCTTAATGATATAAAGTGGCTTTTTTATTCTATCTTTTATTTGAAGTATATTTGCTCAGATATAATAGGTATGCCAGATGTTTTCCTAGTTCCATTTGCTTAGAGTCTTGTGTTCAAAAGAGGTGTCTGAACTTTATAATAAAGTATGCTTCTTGGAGGCTTAAAAAAATCCTATATTCTAATGCAATCTGTTAAGCCAGTATCTTTTATTGGCGAGTTGAGGTCATGAATATTCAAAGTCAATATTGTAAGGTATAGTCTTGACATTTCAATGATTCTGTGCTGTTTTTATAATTATCTGAGATTCCTTGGCATTCTTTACTCTCTATGGTTGTATTAGTCATGGTTACCTAGAATCACAGAATTTATGTGTAGTTTCTATATAGTATGGAAATTTGTTGATGACTTGCTGTCTGTAGTCCAAGCCCTGCCCCCAACAATGGTCAGCAGCAGCTGTGAATGGAAGTCCAAGGATTTAGCAGTTGCTCAGTCCCACAGGGCAAGCAGGCAAATAAGAGAGAATCTTCCTTCTTCCAATGTCCTTATGTAGGTCTCCAGCAGATGATGTGGTCCTGATTAAAGGTGTGAACCACCATGCCTGGATCTGGGACTTGCTTTGTCCCATATGACAGTTCAAGTCACATGGTAACTTGGTGTCCTATTGTCAAATGTTCAGTTTCCACTAAGGCCCAATAGCAGGCCAAGAGCTATTTTTCAAAGGGAGAATAGTTGTCTAAAGATGATGTTATAGCTTTGCTCCAAAATCCCAAAGGTCTCTTCTGTGATTCACCTACAGGGGCCTGCCAGAGGCTCCAAACAGCATATCTATCTGCCACTGCCACTTCAAGTACCATCGGGTCTGCTGGATTATATGGTCCAAGTGGTAGAGCAGCCTGCACAGTAGCCTGAACCTGTTGAAGAGCCTTCTTCTGTTCCAAGATCCACACAAAGCTTTCTGAATCACTTGGTAAATGGGCCTGAGTAACACACCCAAATGAGGAATGTGCTATCTCCATAATCCAAATTGACCCCACTAAACGTTGTACTTCTTTCTTGGTGGTGGGAGGGACCAGGTGCAACAATTTATCTTTCACCTTAGAAGGAATATCTCTGCATGCCTCACACCACTGGACACCTAAAAATTTCACTGAAGTAGATGGTCCTTGAATTTTGCTTGGATTTGTTCCAACATGGTCGCTACTTCCTGCTCACCTGGTCCAATCAGCATTATGTCATCAATATAGTGCGCCAATGTGATATTTTGTGGAAGAGACAAATGATCAAGATCTCTTCTAAGTTATGATACAGGGCAGGAGAGTTAATATATTCTTGAGGTAAAACTGTAAAGGTATACTTCTTATACCAACTTCTGTGTTAGTTAGTTCTCTAGGGTCACAGAACTTATGTGTAGTTTCTATATAGTAAGAGAATTGGTTGATGACTTACAGTCTGTAGTCCAATTCCCAACAATGGTCAACAGCAGCAGCTGTGAATGGAAATCCAAGGATCTAGCAGTTGCTCAGTCCCACAAGGTAAGCAAGTGAATAAGAGAGAACCTTCTTCCAATGTCCTTATGTAGGTCTCCAGCAGGTGGTATGGCCCAGATTAAAGGTATGTTCCACCACACTTGGATCTGGGACAATGGTGTTGGTGTTTTTATTCTCTTCTGTTACAAGTATTTCTTTCAGTGTCCTCTGTGGAGCTGATCGAAGAGGAGCAGTTGTCATCAAGGAACTGTTTGGTTCATATTGAGCAAAAATGTGTTGAGTTCAACTAGAGCATACTCTCAGGATTGGAAAGAACAGGTGGTGGGGGAGGAAGGAGTTCCTATCTGAGCTGCTCTGGGCTGCAAGTGATGGTTTGGCTCTATTAGTTGACTGGTTGGAAAAGGGTTGCGGGCAGTAAGATGGGGGCGAGGGGAGGGGGGAACTGGGTTATCTGGGCTGGACTGATCCAAGCTGGGTCCTGACACTAGAAAGACTTATGTGATCCAAGTGAGCAACTGAAGACATATGATGGAGAAGGCTCAGAACAGAGAGGGTGTAGAAAAAAAGTGCAACCAAGTTTCAATGAAAGCTGGAAGAAAAAGAAGAGTATGAATAATAAAATGAACTAGAAAAGAGAGCATGAGTTTAAAAAATGAACCTGGACACAAAGCAGCAATATTAGACATATCCACATAACATGCTACAATAAGCAGAATCTCTGACTAAAATTAATTGTTAAATATAATTTGACATAAAAGGATTAGTGCATAAGAGAAAAATTAAAACATTTAGATAAATGACATGTTTCATCATATGATGTGCCATTGTTAGCATGATAATACAGGAAGGGAAAGTGTGCTGCCAATCATACTCTGACACAATGCTCTCTTAAATTTAGAATCTTAACTTTTAATAAAGGAGCTAATTTTGCTTAGATATGGATGGTTTTGTAACACATAGCATTTTGGAGCATACACAAATGATCATGTAAACACAATGAACAGTTAACATATTTCTCACTCTTTACATGGTATCCAAAATTTCTGAATCATTTTATACTCAGGGTCATTGATGTGTTTGTTTTTCTTTTAAAAAATATTTATTTTAATTCTTTAATCCTTTTTTACAGTCCAGACTTCATCCAGCTCCAAGTCTGCCCCTTGACCACTCCACATCCCATATCCCTGTGTCCCACCCCACCCTACCTCCAAGAAGATGTCCCTACCCCCATATTCCCAACCCATCAGACCTCCTCACTCCCTGGGGCCTCAAGTCTTTCAAGAGTTAGGTGCATCTTCTCTCACTGAGGCCAGACCAGGAAGCCCTATGCTCTATATGTGTCAGGGACCTCATATCAGCTGGTGTATGCTGCCTGGTTGGTGGCTCAGTGTCTGAGAGATCTTGGAGGTCCAGGTCAGTTGAGACTGTTGGTCTTCCCATGGGGCTGCCCTTCTCCTCAGCCTTTTCTAGATTTTCTTCCAATTTAAAGACAGGGGTCCCAGCTTCTGTCTTTTGGTTGAGTGCTAGTATCTGCTTCTGACTCTTTCAGCTGCTTGTTGGGCCTCTCAGAGGGCAGCCCTGCTGCCTAGAATGTGCAAGCACACCACACCCATCAGTAACAGTGTCAGGGCCTGGATCTCCCCTTGTGCTGGATCCCAATTTGGGCTCTGTCACTGGTTGTCCTTTCTCTTATGATCGTCTTCATTTTTTGTCCCTGCTGTTCCTTTAGACAGGAACAATTCTGGGTCAGATCTTTGACAGTGGAATGACAACTCTATTCCTCCACTTGATGTCCTATCTTTCCACTGGAGGTAGATTCTACAAGTTCCCTCTCCACACTGTAGAGCACTTCATCCAATGTCCCTCCCTTTGAGTTCTAAGAGTCTCTTATCTCCTAGGTCTCTAATACACTTCAGAGAGTTCCCTACCTCCTGCCTTCCCAGGTTGCCTATTTCCATCCTGTTCTCCCCAACACCTGATTATGTTCCCCTGTTTCCCTCATCGTCCCCTCTCCGACCTAGGTCCCTCCATATATCTGCCACCATAAATAATTTTTCCCCCTCCTGAGTGGGATTGAGGCATCATCACTTGAGTCCTTCAGCTTGGTAACCTTCCTGAGTCTTGTGGGTTGTGTCCTGGGTATTTTGTACTTCTTTGGTTAATATGCACTTATTAGTAAGTACATACCATGCATTTCTTTTGGGGTCTGAGTTACCTCACTTGGGATATTTTCTAGTTCCATCCATTTGCCTGCAAAACTCATGATGTCTTCCTTCTTAATAGCTGAGTAGTATTCCACTGTGTGAATGAACTACATGCTCTGTATCCATTATTATAGTGTGGGACATCTGGGTTGTTTCCAGATTCTGGCAATCCCAAATAAGGCTGCTTTGAACATAGTGGAAAATGTGCCCCTTTGGCATGGTAGGGCATCTTTTGGGTATATGCCCAATAGTGATATAACTCGATCTTCACGTAGATATATTTTCAATTTTCTGAGGAAACCACACTGATTTTCAGAGTGGTTGTACCAGTTTGCAATCCCACCAGCAATGGAAGAGTGTTCCTCTTTTTCCACATCTTTGCCAACATGTGCTGTCACCTGAGTTTTTGCTCTTAGCCATTGTGATTGGTATAAAGTGGAATCTCAGAGTAATTTTAATTTGCATTTCCATGATCACTAAGGACATTGAGCATTTCTTTAAGTGCTTCTTGGCCATTCAAGATTCCTCTATTGTGAATTATCTGTTTAGTTCTGTACCTCATTTTTTTTGCTTGGGTCATTTGGTTTTTGGTGGTTAGCTTCTTGAGTTCTTTATATATTTTGGATATTAGCCCTCTATTGTATGTGGGGTTAGTGAAGTTTTTTTCTCCATCTGTAGGTTGCTGATTTGTCTTATTGAGTATGTCCTTTGCTTACAGGAGCTTTCTAGTTTCATGAGGTCCCACTTATCAATTCTTGATCTTAGAGCCTGAGCCATTGCAATTCTGTTTAGGAACTTGCCCCCTGTGCCAATGAGTTCAAGGCTCTTTTCTGATTTCTCCTCTATTAGATTCAGTGTATCTGATTTAATGTTGAGGTCCTTGATCCACTTTGACTTGATCTTTGTGCAAGGTGATGAATATGTATCATTTTTTATTTGTTTTTTTTTTTCTAATGAAAAATCTCAACAACATAACTGTTACATTTAACTGTGGGCATTGTTGCTTAATAAGAAAATATGGCATTAACTCACTCCACTACTAAAGCCCATTCATTTCAAAGATGATGCAGGGTATGAATGGTAGATATACTTCAATAAAATATTCAAATAATGGATACACACAGTGATTTATGGGAGAAATACTCTATCCAAGATAGAAGAAAACTTAGGAACAGGCAAGATGCCTTAAGATTTTGATTAATGTGTTTCATTTTCAAAGACTAAATGTGCTGTATATTACATAAGCATTTCAGAGTGAAACTATGATTGCCACAGTTTAGACTGCCTTCCAAGTTGCTTCCTATTTCCTCCAGGGTCATCCATAGATGACCTCCCTGAGGGTCAATGTAGTTTCCATTTCAGAGGGATGCCTTGAAAATTGAGTAACTTCCAACAAATATGTTTCAGCAGTAAAATACAGTCACTGATGATTGTACATGTGTGGCATTCAATGACAAACTCTGTCTACAAAGTCATCATCTGTCCACCTGAGAAATGAAAAAGTATGGCTGATTTCTGAAACAAAGATTTCATGACAGACAGAATATACTTTCATGTATCTGTCAAAGATAATAAGAAACACCATGAACCCTGCAGTTGCATGTGGAGTTTTTTCAAGATGTAATGCAGATGGGGGACCCCAAAGAGGTTCCACGGTTTCCCTGGAACTGAGTTGGTAGTGGTGGATTTACTGGAGGTCCAAGTGTCTAAGATAAAAAATCCAAGAAGGTAGAATTGCACACACAGACAGACAGTTCTGATGGTTGATAGAACCTCCCCATTTAACTTCTCATAATATGAGCCAGTACATGACTCAAGAAAGATGCCTGAAATTATACAGACCCACCTAAAGAATTAGAGATGATGATTTTTGAAGTTTAGAGATGATGATTTTTGAAGTTTATACAGAACTTGAAACTTTCTGTTTCAAAGAACCAAAGCAGAAAAATCTTATAAATCTTAAGTCTCCGTCATATAAAAGATGTGATTCTAGATGTTGCTTTCTGATGTAAGCTAAATGAAACTGAGAGGGAATACCCAAGCTTGAGGAATGTATCTCATTAAATATTTTGCCCATTTCTTTTTCAGTTTACATTTTTTTCCCTACTACTGGGTTTTTCAGAGTTCTTCAGATTTTCTTGATGCTACGTCTTAATCATCTATGTGATTTGTAAGTGGCCTTTTTTTCAGTGTGTTTCATATTTCACTTTCTGAACAGTTTTTGCAAAGGGTAAAAGTTCTTATCTTGATACATTTCAACTTCACAGTTCATATGCACAAATATTCATTGCATCTTATTTGTAATAGTCAAAAACTATAAATAATGCAAATGTTATCAGGTTTATATGTAGATCAATTCTGATAGACTCATACAGTAGAATACTTCAGTAATATAAATTCTGATAGACTCATACAGTAGAATACTTCAGTAATACAAAGTAAAGATATACTGACATACACAGTATGCATACATTTCAAAATAATGATGTAAAATGAAGGAAGCCAGGCTCTCCTCTCCTCCAACAGAAAGCATATGTAGGATGTGATTCCATTTATATATAACTATAGAAAATATAAGCTGGCATGAAGGACAAGAAGCAGACCTCTGTTCTTGGGAGAGAGATTGGATGCGGGAGCAGACTTCAGCCATAAACAGTGGACATATGGATATGCTACAAGGTGGTAGATATTTTTATTATCTCCATGGTGATTATTTCATAATGGCATTTCATGAAGATTTGTATATATTTAAAACCAAACCATGTGCTACAACTATATATGTGCTGTTTATTGCATATGAATAATACCACAATTAAACTCTGAGATCAGTTATTTAGACATTCTAAACATAAAAGCCAGATACAAAGGACAATGAAAAATCAGGCTAACCTCAGATTCTCCATGGCCATATTTATTTTATTTTCTTAGTGGTTTCAGGAAAGAAACTGACAGACTTTTAAAGTGTGTAAGCATCCTGAGAGCACGGCCTCAATGAAGAGTTCTTTGAAAGAATAAATGAGAATTTACAATGTGAGATCTTGTACACATGATCCAGGCTGGTACTGGGACATATCCTAAGGCCCTGGTTGGTCTGCTCTAAGTTTTTCAAAGTGGTGATCCTAATGATGGGTACATTTCTACTAAGAAAAAAGCAAAAAATAAAAATAAAAAAAATAAAATAAAAACACAAACCACAAAACCTTACTGGGTTCATAAAAGTGTTTCTGGAGGATATACTCATACAAATGAGGTTCCCCCTTAAAGGGAGATAAAATATGCTAGAAAGAAACCATATCAATGAAACCCAGTTTAAGTGTGATAAGACCTCACAGGGTCACACTAGGAAGAAGCAAAGACCAGTTGTAACCTAAGCAGCTATATTCGAACTATTGAATCCTAAAACGAGGCTGGTATTATTTAATCATATGATCTGAGAAAACCAGAGTGCTGTTACAGCTGAGCGGATACTAAAGGTACATGCACAAGTTTCCAAATAGCCCACTGCTTTTTTAAAAACTTCCATGGGTTTCCTGATTTCTTCCTGGATGAAGTCCAAGTCCATCTGAGTGGAAAGCCCTTGGCTGTGCTCACCACCAGTCTGTCAGCCTGTTCTCCACATGATTTTTCCAGTCATGGTGAAGGATTTCCAAATTTCATATGTGCTGGATCTTCTGTCCCCGTACCTGTGTCATTTCATTCTTCAATAATACCATAAGTCCTTTATAAACCTCTACAGAAGTGATATCATGGATCTGAAAGTTCTGTATCCTAAAACAATGGCCTTTTATGCACTGCTGGGCAACATGCAAGGTCCCAGGGCGGGAAAGAACTATATGAAAGTGTTGGAGTCACACTGTGAAGTCGTCTTTTGGGTTGTTTAACTGTAGGGTGCTAATTGATTGTCACATGAAACATGTTTCATTTTATCATAAGGTCTGAAATAGGACTTCGTGAATAAATGTGTAAATTACAATTTAACATTTGCAAGGAACATAATGAATCTGAACTAGGAAACTCAGGGAAAACCAAATTTTGGTACTTAATACATGGATGCTTATATTTTTATTATAATTTTTTATTAAAAGTATATAACATTTTAGAATAAAACCCACAAACATTTGCAGACCTTGAAGCTGCTTAAAAATTACAGTCTTATGTTAGAGGAGCAGGCTGAAACTAGAATCAATGGGCATTCTGGGAATTGAGTGGTGTTGCTTGATTTAAACCTGGGTTTTTCCAGTTTTGAAGCTCTGTACTGTTTCCATTGCATCACTGCTCCACAGCTCTGCAGACTCACCCTGAGGAGTTACAGACAGGCATTTGCACAGTCCAGAATCTCTAATTAACAGACCAGAAAATGCACTGGAGGAGGCAGAAAGCTGAGGCCAGACTTCTGCAGTCTACATACTCCACACTCCTGTGAGGCATGCCAAGCCTGGGCAAAACAGCTTTCCAGAGAAGCATTTGCTGAGGCCGCAATTAACTGGGCTTGGGCAGCTTAACAGTGATAACAAGGGCAGGTATTTGACCTCATCCAATTACTTTCAAGAACGGCTAGTATCAAATTCATTTCTGAGGTACCTTCAGTTCAATAGAAGCAGATAGCTTCTAAATGAAGTGATTGTACACAAGCTTAGAGGAAATCTGAGCCACAGCCAAACCTCAGGACGATAATAGGCATCTCAGTACAGCCACTGGAGCTACGTAAGGCTAAGGGACAGATGCTGCAGGCTTGAGCCTGGCTGAAAACACAGGGAGGTTGCATGGTATATTAAACTCACTGAATTTTACAGCTAACATCTGGCCTTAAGGACAGCTGTGGTCAGATTTAGTGAAAGGCTCCAGTGAAAAGCATCAAGTCAAATGTTTGAGCCTCTCCCCTATGTACTAAAAACCAATTTGTTAATCAGCCAATCTGCACTGGGCCTAATGTTTACTAGTTTCATTTTACTCCAGGCAAGAATAAACTTCACAAAGTGAGTTAAACATCATATTGTGACTCATAGGAGTCTTATTCACAAAGCACATCTTTTCTGTTTGAGAACTGTGTATTTTCATTTTTAAGATATTATGAGTTTTGCGCTGGTGAGATGGCTTAGCAGGTAAGAGCACTGACTGCTCTTCCAAAGGTCCTGAGTTCGGATCCTAGCAACCACATGGTGATTTACAATCACCTGTAATGAGATCTGATGCCCTCTTCTGGTGTATCTGAAGACAACTACAGTGTATTATGCTGGAGCGAGTGGGGCTGTACTGAGTTCAATTCCTAACAGCCACAAGATGGCTCACGGCCATCTGTACAGCTACAGTGTACTCATACACATAAAAAAAAAAATAAATAAATCTTTAAAAAAAAAGCTCAGCTCAGCTCAGCTCAGCTCAGCTCGAGCATGAGGTACCTACCAATGGGCAGATCCTCAAAAGAGGACAATTCTCCACTTTCACACACCCCAAGCTAGCCACTGGGAGCTCCTTGGTAAGTGATGGGGCCCCTGCACTTTTTTGCTAGCATCCTTCAAGGTGGTTTTATAGGTAAGCGATGGTGGATACAAAGGGGGAAAGAGGGTATGAATGGTCTTCATTTCTATTCATCCCAGTTTCCAGAGCTTTAAAATGTTTGAATCAAAGTTTAAAAACACTTGTTTGGGACAAATATAAATTCATAGCATAGTGTATCTATGCAGACAGCTGGTGAATTTCATTTTGGGGGTAGAGAGCAGTAGTTCATTGTGTATTTTATACTCTGAAGTCTGTTTCTAATCTCTCAGAAAACACAACACGGATTTAATGTGACCCCAAAGAGTATAAGGAAAACAGGGGCTTGCCCTCTCATCCCACATTTGAAGCTTGTTGAATTTCCTTAACCACATTTGAAATGAATCAAGATGGTTAACAGCTGCCTCATTTATTAGAAAAATTTTCATTTTAACTATAAATAAACACTTTGTCCAGAGAAAGATTACAAATCCTACCAATCCAAATTGCTTGTGTTTTTCTGAGCAACTTAGACATTAGGCCAGAAACCCAAAGCATATTCTAAAATATCACCCTAGAGCCCATCTGTAGACGAAGAGAGAAAAAACAATCAGCTAACACATATACACATCCTTCTGTCCTCAAATGCTAGCTGAGTCAGCCACTGTGAACAGCTTGGGATGTCCTGTGAATGTTTCCCATGTACCCGTAGCTACATTGTCCAAGGGTCTAGGAGCGCACATCCACTAGCACGTCTGTGTTGCTAATACTCAGAAGGGCCCCAAAAGATCATTTCATGCTTTCTGGTGTATGGGAACAAGTGGGCTCAGAGGAGGTAGGCCATTGAGGGTCTGTTAGGATACTGAAGCTTTGGGGAGAGCATGAGTTTCCTGACTATCACATGTACTTTCCTTCCTCTTTTCCCCTAATGCTCAGTGTGGCCTTGGCACAACCCTTCAGAATGATTGCATTGGTACCTATTGGTACCTAATGCTCCTCTAATGAGTATGGTGGGTCTGTGAATTAAAGCGAATAATTGTTTTGTAAATACCAGGTAGGATGGAATGTAGCTTAGTGGTTAAGAGGGTATTGTTGTTCTTTCAGAGGACCAGCTTTGATTCCCAGAACCCAAATCGTGGCTCCCAACTATCTGTAATACTTGTTGCAGGACATTTGAGTTTTTGTTTTGGTATCAGGCGTACATGTGATAGGTCATTCAGGCAAAACACAGACATACACATAGAGATAGATAGATAGATAGATAGACAGACAGGCAGACAGATATAGGTAGATGGATGGATGGATGGATTGGTAGATAGATAGATGATAGGTGATAAATAGATAGTAGAACAATGAAAATCCTGTGTTGAACATTATTTTCCTCTCATGGGAAATACTAGGTCCCTTTACACATCACCACTCCCAGAACAAGAATTTTAGAAGGACATTGGATTATTACAGAGTGACTTTGGTCTATGGTTATTGGTTAAAACCAATAAAAACTGACATTAGAATAATAATCTTCAAAGGTGACCTTACTTTACTGTGCAGTTCTTGTTCCCAAATAATATTGTGATGGAGACATAGCGTAGAAAAAAAACTGACTATATTTTATTTTTCAGTTGAATGGGGATAATGACAGTCCACTCTAAATTAAGGTAATTATTTGAATTTGCTAACATGTGGAATAGTGCTACCACAGAGCCTTAAGGCACCGAAACTAAAGCTCCTGAAAAAGAAACTGGAAACTCTTACCATGCCATTCCTCAGAAGGCTTCATTGACAGAAATTCTGTATTTTATATGAAGCAACCCTTGAAAGCAACACAAAGAAAGTTGGATGAAATAACTTTAAAGAAGCGTTAATAAAATGTTTAGTTGTTGGCACTGGAGATGGCTCAATGGTTAAAAACAATGACTGCTCTTTCAGCATGGTAGCTCACAATGGTTTGTAACTCCAGTTCCACAGGATCTGAGACCCTCTCATCTATGCACACAAAATAAAATAAATTACTTAAAAATTTTCATATTTGTACTATAAATTCTCTAAGGGTACACATTTTTCTTATGTTATTCTATATCCCCAGGACAGATAATAGTAGTGGCTATAAGTAGATATTCCTAATTAGGTTAGTAAATGATTGATTTGATGATCTAGCAAAATCAAATTATTATTGTTAGTAATTATTTATTATTATTATTGTTTTCTTGGAAAAATTCAAAAGTAAAGGGAGAATTACAGGGGATAAGCGTAATATTTCACCTAGTATTTTCCCTTGAGATTACTTGCTGAACATCATAATTTGTGCTGTTATACCTATGGGTGTGGTGATCAAAAAATAAAGCACAAACTTCTTCTAAATAAAAAGTGCATCATTAGAGGTGTCTGTGCTAGGTTTTCCATTGCTCTGACAAAACAGCATAGCCAAAACAACTTGTGGAAGAAAGAAATAAACCTTTTCATTTTACACCTTGTAGTTTGTTATCCATGAAAGTCAGGGCAGAAACTTGAGGCAGGAAGCTGGAAGGAGGATCTGAAGCAGAATCCACAGAGGAATGCCATTTGGTGGCTTATCCTCATAGCTTTCTCTACTTGCTTTGCTATAAAACTCAGGACCATGTGACCAGGAGTAGCAGCACCCACAGTGGAATAGGCCATTTACCAAGACAATATGCCACACATTTGCTTGCAGGCCTGTCAAATGGAGGCAACTTTTCCAATTAATATTCTGTCTTCCTAGATCTGTCTGGGGTTTTCCAAGTTGTACAACCCAGTCAAGAGACATCCTCAATAAAGCCTAAACACCCAAAATCCATAGAGTGTTAGTGAGAGTGTGGTATAACCCATTCCATACCAGGAGAGCAAAAAGAACTAAAGAGACTACAAAGAGAAATCACTCGTTCTCAAATTCTGGTACTGAGGAAGAGGTAAGAAAGATGCCTCTGCTGCCTGAAATTCATAGAAAAGTTTATTTATGGCCCATTTTATGTGTGGATATGCTATCTCAAATGCATAGAAAAGTTGTTCATGCAACAGCTCACATGAGACCTAAGGTTTCAACTTGATAGTAGAAAATGGCCCTAAATTTTTTAAATTATTTATTAATTTTGATCATTGAAATTATAATTATATCATTTCCCCCATTTACCTTCTCCCCTCAAGTATTCCCCTATACTCCCTTGTTCTCATTCAAATGTATTGCCTTCCTTTTCATTAATTTTTAATGCATATATGTACATATGTATTTATACATGTATACATACATACTCATATGTGTACATATATATTCCTAAATACAAGCAGCTCAGTCTGTATAATATTACTTATATGTTTGCTTTTAGGGCTGACCTTTGGTATCAGATAGACAACTGGTACATTTTGTTCCTGGTGAGAGTATTTCTTTCACTCTCAATATTACTTAGTTGTCCACGATTTATCTATCTATCTATCTATCTATCTATCTATCTATCTATCTATCTATCTATCTATCTATCTACCTATTTGTGTGTGTGCATGTGCATGTATTACCTTCTCTCTTGACTTCAGTCATCCACCAGACTCCTGGCAGCCTCTGTTTGGGGGCTAACACCTGGGAGCTAAGACAGATGCTCTCTATTGACTGTTTGTTCGTCTTTGAAGAAGCCACCTGAGTATGCCCACCACCTGAGTATGCCCATCGCCTGAGCATGCCCACTGCCTGAGTAGGCCAGCTGTCTGAAGATCTTCTGAACCTGGGGACTTTGGCACCTGAACTTTCTTTGTAGTGTAAACTAGAGACTTGTTTTCAGTTTCTCCTGTGACTATAAAAACGCTGGTTTATTCTCAGTAAAGTGGAGCCTTGATTGGAATGCAATTTCGCTTCGTGTTTTCTCTTTGCATTTCAAACCCTCTATTTCAGGTCCTTTATTCCCTCCTGGGTGAGGTGAACCCCATTTGTGAAACTGCGGGCAGTTTCAGATGGTGCCTAAACGTGGACTCAGGTATGGAGGGTTTATAGGGGACATACTGTCAAAGCAAAGCTCTGCCTAAAAATTCAGAAGGTAAGGATAAAAGGTAGTACACCATTCTGCATGGTAGGTAATTTTGATGCTAGCGCTAGCCTTACTTTTATATTAGTATTGCTGTGTAAGAAGGGTATGGGGCTAGGTTGGATTGGCGCTGACCCGGCGTTTTAATTCACCTAGGCGTGTGACAGTAAGTATGGGTTTGAATGAGTCAAAAGCAGAGATACAGAGTATAAATAAGTTGCTTCAGGCAAGAGGAATCAGGGTGGAAAAAAATGCATTGAAAGATCTCTTAAATGAGATAGAATCTTGTTGCCCATGGGTTCATGAAGTAAATGATTTGAATAAAGAACATGGGAAAAAATTGGAAAAGTTCTGAGGAAAAATCAGGCAGAAAAATTCACTCTCCACCTTTGGGCACTCATGAAGGACATTATAGAGAAGAGAGATAGAGTGTCCGAAAGTGAATTGAGCTCACAGGAATCAGAGAAAGCTTGGATACAGAAAGAGAAGAGAGTCAAAATACTTCCTCAGAAAGCAGAACTACTAAGTCTTGTGGAGAGGAGTTGCTTTCATTGCTAATTCTAGGTTCACTATGACGGGAGGAAAAGATCAGGGAGATTTACAATTAAGTAAATTGGAGTTTGAAATCAAGTTGCAGAAAAATGGCAGCTGCATTGTAGGGAACTATGGTTCAAGGGATTCTGATTAAGACAGGAGAATAAAGGATGTTTTAAATGTGGTAGAATGAATCATTTTAAATATGATTGCCCTAAGAAATTAGGAGCCACAAACAGGCAGCAGTCAGGCACTGCCCCGAGAATCTGTCTTCGTTGTAGGAAAGGGAAGCATTGGGCCAGAGACTGTAGATTTAAAAAAGGCTTTCAAGACAATACCTTGTCAGGAAATGAGTGGAGGGGGCAGCCCCAGTCCCCCTTCCTAAAACAACAGGCAGCATATGGGGCCATGAGGCTGCCACCCAGCCAAGGAAATTCATTTTTGAACTTTTCAGGGCAACCCCAGGAAGTGCAGGATTGGACCTCTGTTCCACCTGTCACACTGTATTAACACCAGAAATGGGAGTTCAAATTCTGCCTACTGGAGTCTTTGGGCCTTTGCCTACAGAGACTTGGGGGTTGCTTATAGGGAGGAGTAGCTCAATTGTGAAAGGATTGCAGATTTATCCAGGTGTTATTGATGGTGATTATCAGGGGGAAATTAAGATTAGACTGCTTCACCTTGTAATATTACAGTACCTGCTAATCAGAGAGTTGCTCAGATCAGAGGTAATTCTGATTCAAATTCTCCTAGATTTTTAACTAAAGAAGGAATGTCAGCTTTACAGCAGGTAGAAAGAGCTATTGAAAATCAATTTGTTACTTATATAGATTATTCTTTACCTTTGCATTTGTTAATTTTCAATACAGCTCATGTTCCTATAACATTGTTATGACAAAAAGCACTTCTCATGTGGATACATTCAAGGGTATCTCCTAAGCGTAATATCTTGCCATATTATAGGCAATAGCTCATATGATCATGCTTGGTAGAAAACAAGCACTGACTTAATTTGGCAAGGAGCCAGATGTTATCATTTGGCCTTTTACTTTAGAACAAGATTCCTGGTTAAAACAGCATAGTACAGATTGGTTGCTTGCTCAGATAGGATTTCAGGGAGTTATAGATAATCATTATCCTCAGGATAAACTGATAAAATTCTTAAGTGTGCATGAAGTGATATTTCCTAACATGACTTCTTTACAGCCTTTGAGTAATACCTTTGTGGTATTCACTGATGGTTCTTCTAAAGGATGAGCTGGATATTTTATGAATAATCAACAGGTAGTCATAGAAACTCCTGGCCTCTCAGCTCAGTTAGCTGAATTAACAGCAGTATTAAATGTGTTTCAGGATGTGACTGATGCTTTCAATCTCTTCACTGATAGCCTATATGTGGCACAGTCAATTCCTTTGTTAGAAACTTGTGGTACATTTAATTTTAATACTACAGCAGGATCCTTATTTTCACAATTGCAAAATGTCACTCTTGCACGGAAAAATCGGTTTTATATTGGTCATATATGAGCTCATTCTGGTCTTCCTGGACCATTGGCTGAAGGTAATAATTGTATTGACAGAGCTCTTGTAGGAGGAGTCTTAGTTTCAGACCCTGTTGCATTAGCTAAACAGGATCATAATAAATTCCATCTTTCTAGCCATACTTTAAGACTCAAACATAAAATTTCCAAAGAACAAGCAAGAATGATTGTAAAACAATGCCCTAGTTGTGTTACTTTGTCTCCAGTTATACATGTAGGGGTAAATCCAAGAGGTCTTATGCCCAATCATATTTGGCAGATGGATATAACCCATTATGCAGAATTCAGAAAGCTTAAATATATGCATGTTTGTATTGATACTTGTTCAGGATTTATATTTGCTTCCCTGCATACAGGAGAGGCCTCTAGGAATGTAATTGATCATTGTTTACAAGCCTTTAATGTTATGGGCTTACCTAAAGTTATTAAGACAGACAATGGACCACCTTACTCTGGCAAAAATTTTGTGTCATTTTGTGAAAATTTTGGCATTAAACATAAAACTGGAATTCCCTATAACTCAATGGGACAAGGGATTGTCGAACGTGCACACTGCACTCTTAAAAATTGGCTTTTGAAAACTAAAGGAGGGAATTTGTATCCTCCTAGATCTCCAAAGGCACACCTTGCTTTTGTGTTATTTGTTTTGAACTTTTTGCAGACTGATATCAAGGGTCATTCCACTGTGGACCGACGTTGGCATCCTAATACTTCAAGTTCATATGCCATGGTAAGGTAGAAAGATCTACTCACTAATACTTGGCATGGTCCAGACCCTGTTTTGGTTTGGGGCAGAGGGTCTGTATCCATTTTTTCTCAGAAAGAGGATGAAGCTTGTTGGCTTCCTGAAAGATTAATATGCCAGGTGGACTCAGATCCACAGCTTTCTTAGTAAATGTGTTTAAATGTACTGCTGAAAAGTCCTTTTTTTCTTTTGTTTTTGAGCTGACAGCTTTTTCTGTCACTTTGGAAATGCCCGCTTGATCTGGAAAAATTTGCTTTCTCTGGAAGCTAAATAAGCAATTCCAATTCACTTGCTCATGCCCGGAGCAAAAGTAAAGTCATCCCTACAACATTTATCTGTTTCAGGCTGGTGAAATCCCAAAGTACTAGCCTGAATTTACTACTTTACATTTGAATTGAGGCTTATTCTCAGTAAAGGTTCCCAGAATCGGAGCTGATATTTTGCAGCTCAATCAGGTGTCTACACTTATCTCTAGTACAGTGACATGCAGCTTTACGATATCTTCAGAGAAGGTGATTTTCAAAAAGACTTTGGCAGTTTGTGGACTTTGCAGACAATAAAGGCATGTCTTGGTATTGGGTGCACAGAAGAAGGTGCATTTTGAAAACTTGTGTTCTTCGGGGTAGGTCTTTAGCAAAGAAATCAACCTAAGAGAGAGGCACGTGCCAAGTGGCTGTGTTTTTGAAAAAAACAGGAAATAAGCCTGGTTTGTAGTACAAATTAGATGTACATGTTCTCAAAGACAGGTCAGATATTTTGCCAAGAGATATTATGTTGCAGATGATATTCACCCAGGCACCATGAAAATTCCATGTGCAAAACCATGATGTTTGATTATGTCTTTGTTCTGCAATGTTTTAAAGCAAAAAGGGAGGAATTGTTACCTTCCCTCTTGACTTCAGTCATCCACCAGACTCCTGGCAGCCTCTGTTTGGGGGTTAACACCTGGGAGCTAAGACAGATGCTCTCTGTTGACTGTTCATCTTTGAAGAAGCCTCTGAGTATGCCCACCACCTGAGTATGCCCATCGCCTGAGCATGCCCACTGCCTGAGTAAGCTAGCCATCTGAAGATCTTCTGAACCTGGAGACTTTGGCACCTGAACTTTCTTTGTAGTGTAATCTAGAGACTTGTTTTCAGTTTCTCCTGTGACTATAAAAACCCTGGTTTATTCTCAGTAAAGTGGAGCCTTATTTGGGACACAACATGGCTTCATGTTTTCTCTTTGCATTTCAAACCCTCTATTTCAGGTCCTTTATTCCCTCCTGGGTGAAGTGAACTCCGTTCATGAAACTGCGGGTAGTTTCATGCATGTGTGTGTGTGTAT
The DNA here is from genome assembly GCF_008632895.1 of Mastomys coucha. Classification (NCBI taxonomy): domain Eukaryota; kingdom Metazoa; phylum Chordata; class Mammalia; order Rodentia; family Muridae; genus Mastomys; species Mastomys coucha. The sequence goes on along the minus strand of NW_022196913.1, from coordinate 19,379,011 downwards.
GTGTGTGTGTGTGTGTGTGTGTGTGTGTGTGTGTGTGTATGTGTGTAGGTTTGAGGCATCATGGTGTTTCTCTCATCTACTTTGGCTTGTCTATTGTTATTCTTCTTCAGCTTATATTTCAGGAGTCATGTAGGTAAGATTTTATGAATGTGGCATCATACATTACTAGACAATCTCATAGAAAATTTTCTGACTCTCTGTCTCTTGCAATATTTTCCCCAAACTTTAGTTGTAGGACCTGTTGTGTAGATGTATTCATAAGTACTGATTTTCTGTAATAGTCTCCTGTCTATTGAAAAGAGGGGCTGTTTTGATGAGGATTTACGACTACATTTATCTGGGTACATAAGGACACATATTTATAATGTAGTTAGGAACTGTGCTGATTTACTGAAGTGGTGGTTGAATGTTCTAATCCAACATCCATGATTTCACTAGCCTTGGTTAGTTGGCTAGATTTCCAGTGTCAGGCATGATTTTCTTCTTGATGAGCAGGCCATAAGTTCAGTTAGAGTGCTGTTACTACCAAATTGTTGTGCGTGCCACTACTGTACCTTTAGAGTTATTGTGGCATGCTGGATGTTGTGATTTCTAGATATCACAACTTGATAAGGCTTCCTTCCTTCATGTTGGCTCCTTGTAACATGAAAAGTAGTACTCTGAGAGGAGGGATTCAGATCTGCTGTAGCCCAGCAGCCTCTGGGACAAGTTCCTGAAGCATATAGGTCTTTTCCAGAAATTAATTCCATAGTCATGCATTCTATTTCTTTGGAAAAGATTTCTTTGGAAAAAATTCCAGACAAATAATTTAAAAGAATAATTACATCTGTGTTCAAACAACTCAAAGAAGACATAAACACACTTAGAAAAAAACCTGAGTGCTGAATGAATTAAGCAAGTACATAAAAATATGAAACTAGAAATCAATAAAGAGATGGAGTTTTTAAAAAATATAATAAAATGATGCTAAAATAAAAACCCAACAAGACAAGAGAATCTCAGTGAAATTAAAATAAAAGTGAAAAGCTTACCCAATGAGACAGATAGTGTGGAGACAAAGTAAAGGAATTGGATCATTTACTAAAGGTTAATGAAGAAAATTTTTGAATGAATGGAACATGAGTGGGAACTAAGGCACTATGAAAAAAGCAAACCTTTAAACTAGAGGTATAGAGAAAGGAAACTATTACCATACTAAATGCAAGGAAAATATTTTCAGTAATTTAATGTGATAAAATATCCCAAAGCTGGTGAAAATGATTCCAACTCAGATACCAGAAGCTTACAAAATATAAACAAGGTGAGAAAAGAAATTCCCCATGACATAGTATAGTTAAAACACAAGAGCACAGACTGAAAGGATACTGAAAGTTCCAAGAGAGAAGGATCAAGTTACTTATCAATGACTTTTAAAGCCAGGGAGCCTACAAAGACACATTTGATCTATGGAGAGGCCAAACTGCCAGCCATGATTTTCGTACTCAACAAGACTAAACTAAAGAAGAAATGCAAACTTTGCATGATAAAGGGGACTGAAAGACCACTAAGCCAACTTTAAAGGAACCAGATAGACACCAAAAACACCATAGCAGATAAGCAAACAATACCAGCACAATTCATCAAAAGAGGTCCTAAAACTCTACAAAATAACAAGATTTAAAACACAGCTTTCAATAACTCTTAATAAATCATCTCAATATCTCAATAACAAGGGAGAGACTAGCAGCTTGGATTAGAAAACAGAATCCACCATTTTGCTGCCCTAATGAAGTACATTTCACCACCAAAGATAAACACAAGCACAGGGAAATGGTATAAAGAGGTATTCCAAGCAAATATAACTTAAGAAACAAGCAAGCAAGCTACTAAAATATCTGACAAAGGCTCAGAGGAACCTGCCCAGAATCCTCAAGACACAGAAACTGAGGAGCAGCCTGGGACAGAAGAAGCCTTCCGGGTTTACATCTGCTACCTGAGCTGATCCTGTGCCAGAGAACTATGTACACAAATACCTCCAGGAGAGAGCTGATCTCCCTGGAGTGCAGACAAGCCTTTGAGCACAGGTAAGACCACCACATCTCTTCAACATCCTGGCCCAAGGGGGATGCTCCCAGAGCCATCAGGACATGGGAAACAAGGATCACCTAGGGACAGGATCCTTCTGGTTTCTGTCTGTGTCCCAGAGCTGACCCTGTACCACAGCTCTCCATACCTAAATTCCTCCAAGAGAGAAATGGTCTCCCAGGACACAGATGATTGCAGGGGGGACAAGCCACAGTCAGAGACAGCAAGACCAGCTAACACCAGAAATAACCAGATGGCAAGAGGCTAGGGCAAGAACATAAGCAACAGAAACCAAGGCCACTTGGCATCATCAGAACCCAGTTCTCCCATCACAGTGAGCCCTGGATATCCCAACACAGCAGAAAAGCAAGATTCTGATTTAAAATCACATCTCATAATGATGACAGAGGACTTTAAGAAAAACATAAATAACTCCTTTAAAGAAATACAAGAGAACACAGGTAAACAGCTGAAGACCTTAAAGAAGAAACTCAAAAATCCCTTAAAGAAAACACAAGCAAACAGGTGAAGGAACTGAATAAAACCATCCATGATCTAAAAATGGAAATAGAAACAATAAAGAAATCACAAAAGGAGACAATACTGGAGATAGAAAACCTAGGAAAGAGATCAGGAGTCATAGATACAAGCATCACCAATAAAATACAAGAGACAGAAGAGAGAATCTCAGGTACATAAGATAACATAGAAAACATTGACACAACAGCCAAAGAAAATGCAAAAAGCAAAAATATCCCAACCCATCTAGGAAATCCAGGACACAATGAAAAGACCAGACCAAAAGGGTAATAGGTATAGAAGACAATGAAGAATCCCAAATTAAAGGGCCAGTAACTTCAATAAATTTATAGAAGATAAAATTATAGAAGAAAATTTCCCTAACCTAAAGAAAGAGATGCCTGTGAACATAAAAGAAATCTACAGAACTCCAAATAGATTGGACCATAAAAGAAATTCTTCCCGTCACATAATATTCAAAACACCAAATGCACAAAACAAAGAAAGAATATTAAAAGCAGTTAGGGAAAAGGTCAAGTAACACATAAAGGCAGTCCTATCAGAATTACACCAGACTTCTCACTAGAGACTATGAAAGCTAGAAGGTCCTGGGCATCTCATACAGATGCTAACAGAACACAAATGCCAGCCTAGACTACTATTCCTAGCAAAATGCTCAATTACCATAAATGGAGAAACCAAGATTTTCAATGACAAAACCAAATTTGCACAATATCTTTCCACAAATCCAGCCCTACAAAGTGTAATAAATGGAAAACTCCAATACAAGGAGGGTAACTATTCCCAAGAAAAAGCAATAATAACAGATTTAAAACTCCAACACAAGGAGGGAAGATACACCCTAGAAAAAGAAAGAAAATAATCTTTCAAAAAGCCCAAAAGAAGATAACCACACAAACATAAAAATAACATCAAAAATAACAGCAAGAAACAATCACTATACCTTAATATCTCTTAACATCAATGGACTCAACTCCCCAATAAAGAGACATAGACTAACAGACTGGATACGTAAACAAGACCCAGCATTTTACTTCATACAGGAAATGCACCTCAGTGTCAAAGACAAACATTGCCTCAGAGTAAGGGCTGGAAAACAATTTTCCAAGTAAATAGTTCCAAGAACCAAGCTGAAGTAGCCATTCTAATATTGGATAAAATCGACTTTCAACCAAAAATTATCAAGAAAGATAAGGAAGGACGCTTTGTACTCATCAAAAGAAAAATCTACCAAGAAGAACTCTCAATTCTGAACATCTATGCTCCAAATGCAAAGGCACCCACATTTATAAAAGAAATTTTACTAAAGCTCAAAGCACACATTGCGCCTCACACAATAATAGTGGGGGACTTCAATACCCTACTCTCTTCAATGGACAGATCAGGGAAACACAAACTAAACAGAAACACCATGAAACTAACAGAAGTAATGGACCAAATGGATTTAACAGATATCTATAGAACATTTCATCCTAAATAAAAAGAATATACCTTCTCATCACCTCATGGTATTTTCTCCAAAACTGACTGGTCAGAAAACGGACCTCAACAGACACAAGAAGATTGAAATAATTCTATGCCTCCTATCAGATCACTATGGATTAAGGCTGGTCTTTAATAGCAACAAAAACAACAGAAATCCCACATATGCATGGAAGCTGAACAATGCTCTACTCAATGATAACTTGGTCAAGGAAGAAATAAAGAAAGAAATGAAAGGCTTTTTAGAATTTAATGAAAATGAAGGTACAACATACACAAACTTATGGGACACAATGAAAGCAGTGCTAAGAGGAAAACTCATAGCTCTTAGTACCTCCAAAAAGAAGCTGGAGAGAGCATACACTAGTAGCTTAACAGCACACCTGAAAGCTCTAGAACAAATAGAAGCAAATACACCCAAGAGTAGTAGGCAGCAGGAAATAATTAAACTCAGCGCTGAAATCAACCAAGTAGAAGCAAAAGAACCACACAAAGAATCAAGCAAATCAGAAGCTGGTTCTTTGAGAACATCAACATGATAAATAAACCCTTAGCCAGAATAACCAGAGGGCACAGAGACAGTATCCAAATTAACAAAATCAGAAATGAAAAGGGAGGTTTAACAACACAAACTGAGGAAATTAAAAAAATCATGAGATCATACTACAAAAGCCTATGCTCAACAAAACTGGAAAATCTGGAAGATGGAAACTTTTCTAGACAGATACCAGGTACCAAAGTTAAATCAGGATCACATAAACCATCTAAACAGTCCCATAACCTGTAAAGAAATACAAGCAGTCGTCAAAAGTCTCCCAGCCAAAAAAAAAGCCTAGGACCAGATGGATTTAGTGCAGAATTCTATCAGACCTTTAAAGAAGACTTAATACCAATGCTCTTCAAACTATTCGACAAAATAGAAATAGAAGGAACACTACTCAATTCATTTTATGAAGCCACAATTACACTGATACCTAAACCACACATAGACTCAACAAAGAAAGAGTACTTAAGACCAATTTCCTTTATGAATATCGATGCAAAAGTACTCAATAAAATTCTTCCCAATCGAATCCAAGAACACATCAAAACAATCATCCATCATGATCAAATAGGCTTCATCCCAGGGATGCAGGTATGGTTCAATATAAATAATTCCACCAATGTTCGAATCCACTACAAAAACAAACTCAAAGAAAAAAAAACACATGATCATTTCATTAAAAGCTGAAAATGCATGTGACAAAATTCAACATCCCTTCATGTTAAAAGTCTTGGAAAGATCAGGAATTCAAGGTTCATATTTGAACATAGTAAAAGCAATGTAGAGCAAACCAGTAGCCAACATCAAACAAAATGGTGAGAAACTTGAAGCAATTCCACTAAAATCAGGGACTAGACAAGGTTGCCCTCCCTCTCCCTATCTATTCAATATACTTCTTGAAGTTCTAGCTAGAGCAATTAGACAACAAAAGGAGGTCAAAGGAATACAAATTTGAAAGGAAGAAGTCAAACTATCAGTATTTGCAGATGATATGATAGTATACTTAAGTGACCCCAAAAACTCCACCAAAGAACTCCTAGAGTTAGTGAGCAACTTCAGCAAAGTGGCAGGATATAAAATCTCAACATATTTCCTCTAAGATCAGGAACAAAAAAGTGTGTCTATATTCTCTACCTATATTCAACATAATGTGTAAAGCCTTACCTGGAGCAATATGACAAGAGAAGAAAGTAAAAGGTGTGTACAAAATCAAAGAAGTCAAAGTATCCCTTTCTGCAGATGATCTCATTCTATACATAATGGACTCCAAAGACTCGATCAAAAACTACCAGAGCTAGTTAATACATTCAGGAAAGTGTCAGAAACAAAATTAACACACAACAATCTGAAGTCCTCCTATATACCAATAACAAACACACCAAAAATAAATCATAACAATCTCATTCACAATAGCTACAAGTAATATATGACTATAGTTTGGTGAATATATATATATATATATATATATACATATATATATATATATATATATACATATATATACAGACACACACACATATATATGTATATATGTATATATATGTGTGTATATATATATATATATATATATATATGAAATTACTCAAGTCCATATGAATCAACGGCCTTAACATAAGACTTGATACTCTGAAACAGCTAGTGGAAAAATTAGGGAGTTTATTTCAACTTAGAGGCACTAATAAGGACTTTTTAAGTCCTTACATCAGTGTAAGATTTTGGTAGAAAAGAAAATAATGGGATTTCATGAATCTAAAAAGCTTTTGTATAGCAAAGGAATTGTGAGGCAAGGCAACCCTCAGAATGGGTGAAAATCTTTGCAGCTTATTCGTCTGACCGAGGATTAATTATCTAGAATGTACAAGTCACTAAAGCAACTAAACATTAAGAAGCTAACAATTTCAATAAAGAATGAACTGCGCATAGATGACCTTAGCTGAGATACCCAACAGTGGGGACATGGAACCTGAAGAGGCCACCTCTTGTAGCTAGACAGGACCCCCAGTGGAGGGATATGGATACCAACCCTCCCAATAAACTTTTGACCCAAAATTTGTCCTGTTTAAAAGAAATGCAGGGTCAAAGATAAAACAGAGACTGTAGGAATGGCTAACCAATAACCAGCCCAACTTGGGATCCATCCCATGGGTAAGCACCAAGCCATGACACTACTAATCATAATCTGTGATGCTTGCAGACAGAAGTCTAGCATAAGTGTCCTCTGAGAGGCTCTACCCAGCAGTAGACTGAAACGGATGCAGATTCCCACAGCCAAACATTGAGTGGAGGTCCGGGACTCTTATGGAAGATTTGAGGGAGTTTTACTGCTAAGTCAGACCCAAGAGACAATAAACATGGGTTTTGACAAGAATTTTTACCTATAGTATTTTTAAGTTCAAAACTCAAACAGCTCAAATGAAGAATTTCTTCAGCCAGATTCTCCCAAGTGACTTCCTTCTGGTGCCCGACTCTTACTTCACTCACTCTCACATGCCTATTTGCCTTTGTCCCATGTTTGTATTGTTTTAGTCTGCATTTCCTACTTCCATACCATGATCTATCTGTAATTAATTTTTTAATGCTAATAAAAATATAACAAAATAATGCACAGAAATCTGAAAGAGGATCAGAAGATTATTCTATAGCTTCAGGACCTTTGTATTTTCTGAAAGTCGCTAAAAGCAACAGTTATAGGAGAGCACTGGGGAGGTTTCTAAGTGTGCCGTTGAAGTTACATCAACTTGACATAACCCTAGTTGACTTGCAGCAACTTTGTACTGTCAAACAACGTCCATTCTAAGCAAGGGGACTTCTCCTAGAAAGGAGATTGCTTAGCTTTATCCTGTGGCCTTCAAATCAGGAAGCGGAGTTCCAAGATGAAAGTTAATCTTCCAGGTAGAAAAATATTTCTGAGTGAATACCACTGCAGTCAACCTCAAAGAGGCTTTGGTGAAAGAATGTCAACATCTATCCATGCTTCTGAGCGGGTGAGGCAGTGCCTGGGAAATGGCAGCATCTACAGTTAACTGTATTTGAAGGTACAGATGTATTTGTCTGGTGGGAAGGAGATTTGGAGAGACCTGCCAGAAGCCAACCTTGGGCCTGGTTCCAGCTGTATCTGAAGCTGTGTTCCTAAAGATGTTATTGGCCCCGTGTTCTTCTCTGGAAATAGGTTTTAACCTTCCATCAACCATCCTTTTCTTCCTCAAAATTGTCATACATGCATAGAATGTATTTTAGTCATACCCATCCTGGCTCCTTCCTTCCTTCCGTGAAGCATCTGGCCAGCACTAGAGTCTGAGACCCAAGATGCCAAAGGCCACTTCCATGTAATCAGTGGTTGAACTGAGACTCAAACTTGGATATATTTAGCTTCAAAACTCATGCTGTTAAGTATAATGTCAACCGTGCCTCGTTTTCACTAGTTTGCAGAAAGAAGACTCAACTCCTTGTTTCTTCAGATGATAATTTTATGTCTGAGTGGTCAGCAGCAGCAGCATTTCCCACACCCAGCCTGCTGCTACACTTCCAAGGCTGAAAGCTGACAAGAACTCTAGACCTTGGAGTGGCTACAATTTCCTGGTCACCTCATGATACTTCTTGACACTTCTCCATTTGTCTTTGATTTTCTCCCTTTCTATTCGCCAAGGAATAACAAAATCTTCACATTTTTCTCAATCCTATTCCATACACGTCTTTCTCCCTTCAAAAGGTGAACTTCTATTCTACAGCATTTTTGAATACTGAGTTGCCATTGGAATTCTCAACTTGCAGATCTTTATTCTTGAACTATCTAGCTGCTCTGTGGTTCTGCCTGCTTCCTCAATGAACTCAGAAGATCCCCTATAACTGTTTCTCTTTGCTTTCACCCTATCCTGAGCTACCACATAATTTCCTTTGGTTTATAAACATATTCAAGTCTCTCTCATGAAAAGAAATCCTCAAATTTAAACCATTTTTCTAGCAGAATACTTTCACTCTTGACCTAGCCCTTTTCTATTGTGAGTTAGGCATCCTGTGTGGAGCCATTCACTGGAGTGGGTTCAACCTACCAGAAGCCACACCTTTAACAGGAAACTGAGTTCCTTCTCCCAGAGTCTGTTAACTGTCAGTCACTCCTCAGAATGGAGGATCATGAATCCTTTGCCACTTGGTGATAGACTACTGATGACTTAATCTTATGTATATTTTGTTCAGACAACTACATGAGCTCAAGAATCCTGATTTTTGTTTTTGTTTGTTTGGTGGTGGTGGTGGGGGTTCGTTGGTTTGCTTGTTTGTTTTCTAGAAGACATTCGTTTGTTCTGACTCTCCTTGATCTTTGGTTCATAAAACCTTTCTGTCCCTTTTTCTGTGATGGTCCCCAAGTCAAGGAGAGAGATGTGGTGTCCATGTCCCATTTCTGGCTTAACATGCCACAGCCACTTACTCTTTTGAGCAGTTAGTGTTTGTATTGTCTACTAACCAGGGCACGAAGAATTTTTGTGATGAGTTCTAAGAGTTGAATTAATCAGCTGATGAACTTATATGAATTTAGAGGGTAATTTGATACTATGTTTATTGAGCAGAGTAATATTAGGCTCAAATCTGGAACCTGTGACTCTTAGCCATGGGTTCTTGATCAGACTTACAGTACAGGCTTATCTTCCCTCCTGTGGAATGATTCTTAAATCCAATCAGATAGTGGCTGGTTATCCCTATAAAATTCATGCCACTGTTGCACTGACATGTGTAGCTTCTTATGCTGTTTATTACTGTAGTAAACAGGGTCCCAAGCTAGGTAAGATTGCTGACTACTTCCCCCTCCTAATCTCATCGGCCTTGTAGTACTGGGAGAAGTAGCTAACATCAACTTCCTGGTCAGTATCCCCTCAATTTTTCCATGTCCTGTGACTAATGTGTGTGGTGCTGTCGGCAACAGTGTTTCACCGTCAAGTTCTTATGTACAACCAAGAGCAAATAGCAATAGCCTGCATTTCTCCAAGGACCTTGAGGACACCTACAAGCAATAATTCAAGGGGAAGTATTTCACATCAGGCACTGGGTTTTTTGTTTTGTCTTGTTGTTTACCTTTGCAACAGTTGCACCTGGAATGAGGATCATATTCAGTGTATGGTAATGCCAATTAAACTCTTTTCTGTGGGTATAAATATGAAACTTATAAAATAGAAGGTTTCCATATGGCAAATGCATATTTTCAAATACCTTCAGAATCAATGTCTTTATTGACATTTTAATTAAAATGCTTATTTTTGTGTTATTATGTTTGACTTTCTTCATAATTTCCTGTATTTTATTAGTCTATTTGAAATTCCATATACACTTTGGTTTCTCATAATGACTTCTTACCCATTTTACATATCTTGAAATATACTTTTTTCCCTCTTTACTCCTATCTGATACATTATCCTTAAACAAAGTTTTCTTTTCAGCATATCCCATGGATATACCAATGGTTCTGCTGTTTGTGTCTTTCAGGCACCCATGTGTTAAAACCTAGTCTCTAACCTGTAGAGATTTTGGAAGGCACCAGCACCTTGGAGGTAAAGTGTTATGGAAAAATATTGTCAGGGGACTGTGTTCCTTGTATAACAGTCAAAGAGTCATTAGTTAACTCATAGTGGGTTTTGTTGTTGTCTGTTTTCTTCAACCTGTTGTTTTTTTTTTCTTTCTTCAACCTAATCACTAAAATTGATTCGCACTCGCTTTATATACCATTTTCAGACTCTTTTACTTTTCTTCATGCTTCTTTTTTTTCTTTTATTGGATATTTTATTTACATTTCAAATGTTATCTCCTTTCTTGATTTCCCCTCTGGAACTCCCATATATAATCCCCCCTCCCTCTGTTTCTATGAGGGAGCTACCCCCCATTCACTCCTGCCTCCCTGCCCTGGCATTCCACTACTCTGGGGTATCTAGCCTTCATAGGACCAAGGGCCTCTCCTCCCATTCATGTCCTAAAAGGCCATCCTCTGCTACATAATGTGCTAGAGCCATGGGTTGTTTCGTGTGTACTCTTTGGTTGGTGGTTTAATCCCTAAGAGCTCTGGGGGTTCTGGTTGGTTGATATTGTTGTTCTTCCTATTGGGTTGCAAACCTCTTCAGCTCCTTAAGTCCTTTCTCAAACTCCTCCATTGAGGGCTCCATGCCCAGTCCAATGGTTGTCTGTGAACAACTGCCTCTGTATTTGTCAGGCTTTGGCAGAGCCTCTCAGGAGAAAGTTTCATTAGGCTCCTGTCAGCAAGCATTTCTTGGAATCAGCAGTACTGTATGTGGGATGAATCCCCAGGTTGGGCAGTCTCTGGATGATCTTTCCTTCAGTATCTGCTCCACACTTCGTCTCTATATTTCCTCCTTGAGTATTTTGTTCCCCATTCAAGAAAGGACTGAAGAATCCACACTTTGGTCTTCCTTCTTCTTGAGCTACATGTGGTCTCTGAATTGTATCTTTGGTATTCTGACCGTTTGGGCTAATATTACTATTCACAGATGATATGATAGTATACTTAAGTAGCCCCAAAATTCCACAAGAGAACTAGTTGATAAACAACTTCAGCAAAGTGGCTGGATATAAAATTAACTCAAACGAATCAGAAGCCTTCCTATACTCAAAGGATAAACAGGCTAAGAAAGAAATTAGGGAAACAACACCTTTCACAATAGTCACAAATAATATAAAATATCTTGGTGTGACTCTAACCAAACAAGTGAAAGATTTGTACAACAAGAACTTCAAGTCTCTGAAGAAAGAAATTGAAAAAGACCTCAGAAAACGCAAAGATCTCCCATGCTCATGGATTGACAGGATTAATATAGTGAAATTGGCCATCTTTCCAAAGGTATTCTACAGATTCAATGCAATCCCCATTAAAATTCCAACTCAATTCTTCATGGAATTAGAAAGAGCAAATCTCAGATTCATTTGAAATTACAAAATAAGTCAGGTGTGCAGCACCAGGCAGTGGGGAGATAAAGGAGTGGGGGAGACCCACTTCCCAGACTCAGGGTCAGAGCTCGGAGAACCTGGGCAGGCAGAGGCCAGTAACTGCCAAGCACTCTCCACGGACATTCTTCATAAGACAAGATGGCAACCAACAGATTTGCAAAAGATTTTTACCAATCCTACATCCAATATAGAGGTAATATCTGATATATACAAAGAACTCAAGAAGTTACACTCCAGAGAACCAAATAGCCCTATTAAAAAAATGTAGAGCAGAGCTAAACAAATAATTCTCACCTGAGGAAACTTGAATGGTAGAGAAGCACCTAAAGAAGTGTTCAACATCCTTAGTCATCAGGGAAATATAAATCAAAACAACCTTGAGATACCACCTCACACCAGTCAGAATGACAAGGATCAGAAACTCAGGTGACAGCAGGGAAGGATGTGGAGAAAGAGGAACACTCCTCCATTGCTGGTCGGACTACAAGCTGGTATTACCACTCTGGAAATCAGTCTGGAGGTTCCTCAGAAAATTGGACATAGTACTACCTGAGGACCCAGCTATAGCACTCCTGGTCATATACCCAGAAGATGCCCCAACATATAACAAGGACATATGATCCACTATGTTCATAGCAGCCTTACTTATAATAGCCAGAGGCTAGAAACAACCCAGATGTCCCTCAACAGAGGAATGGATGCAGAAAACGTGGTACATTTACACAATGGAATATTGCTCAGCTATTAAAAACAATGACTTCATGAAATTCACAGGCAAATGGATAGAACTTGAGAATATCATCCTGAATGAGGTGACTCAGTCACAAAGAAACAAACACCATATGTACTCACTGCTGAGTATATTAGCTCCAAAGTTCGAAATATCCAAGATTCGATTCACAGACCATATGACGCCTAAGAAGGAAGACCAAAATCTGGAGGCTTCAGTGCTTTTTAGAAGTGTGAACAAAATACTCAAAGGAGGAAAAATGGAAACAAAGTATGGAGCAGAGACTGTAGGAAAGGCCATCCAGAGACTGCCCTACCTGGGGATCCATCTCATATACAGCCATCAAACTCAGACTTTATTGTGGATGCCAGGAGGTACTTCCTGATGGAAGCCTGATATGGCTGTCACCTGAGAGGCTCTGCCAGAGCCTGAAAAATACAGAGGTGGAAGCTCACAGCCAACCATTGGAGCTCGGGGGTCCCAATGGAGGAGTTGGAGAAGGGACTGAAGGAGCTGAAGGGGGTTGCAGCCCCATGGAGGGAACAACTGTGTCAACAGGCCAGACCTCCTGGAGCTCCCGGGGACTGGACTACCAACCAAAGAATACACACATGGAGGGGTTTATGGAGCTGGCCACATTTGTGGCAGAGGATGGCCTTATTGGACATCAGTAGGAGGAGAGGCCCTTGGGCCTCAGGGTATTCGATGCCCCATTATAGAGTAATGCCAGGCAGGAGGACAAGAGTGGGTGGGTGGGGGAGCACTCTCATAGATGCAGGGGAAGGGAGTATGGAATGGCGTTTCTGAAGTGGAGACTGGAAAGGGGGATACATTTGAAATGTAAATAAAGAAAATATCCAATCCAAAAAACAAACAAACAAACGAACAAAAAAACCAATGACTTCATGAAATTCTTAGGCAAATGGATGGAATTAGAAGATATCATCCTAAATGAGGTAACCCAGTCACAAAAGAACACACATGGTATGCATTCACTGATAAGTGGATATTAGTATTTCATGCTTCTTTTCTGACCTACTCACACATTTTTCTATGACCTGGCTAATTTGAGTCTCCTACTTGGTTGTATTGAAATAACCTAGTCATGGACTCTTGGTTACTAGAATGCCAGTTCCAAGCTCTCAAGATGTCAGGTGGAGCTCTCCATGTTGTATAGGCACTGGCCAGAACTCACTTGGCCTCCAGTTGTCTGTCAATTATCTGTAGAGACCTCCAGGAGAAGTCCACAGAAATGCCTTCTCTACTGACATGAGAGTTGCACATGGATAAGCCAGCAGTCGGGTGATGTAATCCTATCCAATTTTCACAGATAATATCCAGGGTTAAAATGTTTCCAAACCACAGCTGAAAGACACATGTGGTTTTATTCAGCATAAAATCCAGCAAGTAATTAATATTCAACTCCGTCATGCTCCTGCAAGCTGCCTCTCTTGCAGGTTTAGAGGGTTATGGTGAGACCTTTATGGTCTGTACTGACTCCCTCTGGCCCAACGGAAAACACCAACATATCTTTCACACATAGCATTGGGTATCGTATGACTTGTCTAGCTGCTCTGGGGGTTGGTGCAGATGTGTTAGGGATTCTGGATGCTTATGCAGAGCACCTTGATTCATGGGCCATCAAGAATTGTTTCTGAGACTGACTGTTCTCTAATCATATCCAAAAAATGTACACTGCTAAAGATATTCTAGAAGAAAATACAAAAGCACGCTGAAAGATTATATCATACTAAAGGTATTGGATTTTAGAGAATTATTGAAAGTTTCCACTGTAGCAAACTGCAGAAATGGCCTGACTTCAGTAAATGTTCATGAAAAGCTCATTTCTGTCTATGCCTCTGCCCACTCTCCTACTGAAAATATTGATGCATACCTGTTCCTTTCTCCAGCTGATCTGCAATTTAAAACTGCCATCAGTAGAGTTTAATAAATTTTAACTTCCAATCAAATCTTAAATTTTAATATTTTGTAAACCTCTTTCAGAAACAAGAAGCATTATAAATTCTCATTCCAGAAAAAGAAATCCGTATGCACTTGAAATTTTGCGTATAGTTTACAGAGTTCATGGACCAGCTTTTTCCCAACAAGTCACCTCTGAGGCCCCCTCTGTGCTAATGAGCCTTCAAGAGGACAGCTGTTGCATCTAATAAACTCTCTACTATTCTTTCTCTTTCCTGTCTGTCTTCAAATTGACTTAAATCTTTCCCGATTGTTCTTTTTCCCCTCCTGACCTATATTTGGCTCTGCATTGCTCAGTGAGCGTTCCTAGAACCGTGGACCATTGCATCCTTTCAGTATGGCAGTGTCTTTACAGCTCAGTGCCCAGATACTCACAGAATGTGCTCCCAATTAAATTTCTGAGGATGTTCCTTGCATATCATTGTCAAGTTACATCACTACACAGCTTTAATTATTAGGTGTCTAGATATCACACAGAAAGGCCAGTCAGTTCAAGTAGACTAAAAGGCTAGGGACTGACATAAGGCCTCCATAGGAATGGGGCAGCTGTTTTGCTGGAACCAGTCATCAGTGTGAAAAGAAGTATATGGTATCTGCTAGCACCGTTTGTAGATTATCCAGAGACACAGACAAGTAGCAGGTGCAGAAGCTAGTGTAATTCCAGCCAACCAATGGAGCCAAGCAAGGGCCGTATACTCATTTATTTCTTTCATTGAAGGATATAGTTTTCCCTGTGTTCTTTCTAGTTTCCAGCGGTGTGAAAGACAGAGAAAAATACAATTAATTATAGCTACCTTCATATATCTTTCTGTCTAATAGATATTAGAACAAGGTATGTTTGGTCGTTGGGTTTGTCTTGATTATCATCTTGTTTGTATTGAGATGCACCCTAAGCTATTAGCAAAGTTCCCCTAGGGAGGGGTCTATGAGAGCTTTCAGAGAGACCTTCCCTAAATCTGGGCATCAATCTTACAAGCTTATATCCCAGATAGAAATCCTCCATTTCCTGTGATTCCCTCCTTGCCTGTCTTCCCTTCTCATCCTCCCCCTTCACCTGCCGTCATGCTGTGAGTTGCTCTTGTTAGCCATGCCTTCCCCATCATGATAGACCAAGAAGGCCAAAACATAGCTTTTTTCCCTTATATTGTTCATGCAATGTATTTTTATCACAGTGTTAAAAAGATTAACAGCATGTCTAGGGAACCATGCAGATAGGTACTGTACAAAACAGAGAGGACTGAGGAGGCTATCACAGACATGATTTGAAGTCAAGAGTACTGTTCAAAGAAGGGTCCTTCAGTGAAGGGTCATCAGTACTAATATGTATAAGGTGAGGAGGTACTGGGTGTGAGAGGGGGAAGACTCTGACCCTGCTAGATGTAAAAGAAAAGAAAGGACAAGAGGGAGAATAGAGAGAGCCCTGGGGCTACACTGATGAGGTAGCTGATGAGGCTAGGAACACCCACACTTTTTGCAAAAGGGCAAGGGGCCCAAATAGGAAGGGCTTCAAACATCGTTCTAAGAACTTAGACTATGTACTTTAGGGTTTTAGGGGGGATTATGTGATTAAATCAGGAGCCATTGAACCATGCTGTCTAAAGGCGGTACATTTGTCTTGTTCCAAGAGTGATCAATCCTGTGTTCCTTTTACTGTCAGGCTCCTCCTTCCCTCCTAGAGTAGCCAAGATTACCATTTATTCTTTGAGCATCATTCCTAAGAGACAGTTTGCTGATGGCTACAGTGTGAACAGGAATTAAACACGGTTTCCTGTTTGTTGTCTTATGCACATACAGAGCTTTTCTTTTTGGATTCTGTAATGGACCAAAAGAGCTGAAACCTGCATAGGTCTGTCCAATAGAACATCTGGACTCTAAAACACTGGGTGGGCATGCAGAATCTGAGCACACACATCTCCTGGGGTCAAATCCAGCCTGGGCATCTACCTGGTGATTCTCTATAGTAACACGACCCTTTCTAAGTCTTTATCAAAGTGCCCGTAGCTGACTACACTTAAATTCTGAAAATCACTCTTGCTTAGAGATTCATAATGCGCAGTGCAGGTAGCTCACTGGGCCGT
Source organism: Mastomys coucha (assembly GCF_008632895.1). Lineage (NCBI taxonomy): Eukaryota > Metazoa > Chordata > Mammalia > Rodentia > Muridae > Mastomys > Mastomys coucha. The sequence goes on along the minus strand of NW_022196913.1, from coordinate 19,362,648 downwards.
AGGGTCAGGTTCTGCAGCTAGCCTTGCTGAGTATAAGACACATGGGGCTGCAGTGCTCGCGATGTTCTGAGAACAGCACCTGACTTTTGTTTGCCTTGTTTGTCATGGTGACCCCATGTAAGTCCCCTGGTATCTTCCATAGAGGGCAGCCTTCTCCTGACCTCTTGGGGCAAAATCCAGTCAGGCAGCTGCTTCTTAGTTCCCCTTAGTAATAGTGCCTCTTCTAAATGCTTATCAAAGGCATTGCTGGCTTCAGACCACAAGCAAGCTCTGGAAATAACTTTTGCCAAGAGATCCCAGGCGTCTGGTCCCAGCATTTGGTTTGCAGGCTCTTGGAAACAACTGCATGTTTTACTCAGCTTACTGTTTCTGCAGCCAGTTTCTAAGTCCCAAATGACATGTGTTAAATGAGGCCTGTGTGCTGCCTGTCTATTAGCCATGCTGGAGAACAGCCATTCAGGAGGAAGGTTCTCTCTCTAATGTGTGGGTAAGAGTTTCAGGGTATCTGGGATTATCTTAGTCAGAAAGTGGGAGGAAGGTGCTTGACCCGCGTTGGTTTTGAAAGCACTAATGCCACCTAAGAATGGGAATAAAATCCTCAAGGTTGATGGCTGGTCCTCAAGGATAAGCCTAAGAGGAATAAAAGCCAGACTTTACATTGTATCTAGTAACCTCTGGGTGTCTCCCACCACAGATCCTCTCAGTCAGGCAACTCACCTCCCTCTGCTTGGAGAATTTATTCTTCCTTGTTTCATAGATCAGTGAGAGGAAATTTGCAAATTCTTGCAGGCTCACATCCATGAACATTTTCAGTGAGACTGTCAGGAAACAGATTCTACCCATGTCTTAGAGAAGCGTGTTTAAAGAGAAAAAAAAAAAAAAAAACAGATTCTCAAGATAGAAAATGCACTGGGAGTCATTCAGGTCAGCCACGGCTGGGCACCACAGGCTTCTGATGTGGCAGACAGAAGCCAGAACTACTCAACCCTCTGATTGACTGTGATCTGGAAGCAGTGGCTGGTGCAGGGAGCAGATTCATCATATGTCCCAAATCCCTCTTGGAACATCTCCAGAAGGTTAAAAACAGTACTTTTAGATATAGTGTATGGAGGATATTTAAACATATTCTTTTAAAATAATTATTGTTGTTATTTACTTATTTTTCGTGCTTGCCTTTATGTGTGGATGGGCGCACACATGTCACAGTGGGAATCAGTTATCCTCTGCCATCAGTGGATCCTAAGAGTTGAAGTTGGTCGTCAGGTTTGGTGGTTGCACCCTTTACCCATAAAATTTTCTCCTTGGGCTCCATTTAACCATATTCTACGATGAAACCTTCTGTCACTCGTCTATGCCGCCTATGCTGTGACATTAATTCCTTAGGTCTAATGTCAACATCTCTTTTCTACAAGAAGTATTTTATTACAATTTATTTCAATATTTGATTCTAAATCAAGGTAAGCAGTGGTGACCTGTTTCCCAACCACTTATTTTGTATTGCTTACTATCTAAAAATTGTCTTCTGGTTTGGTTTTGTAAGTTAGTAGAAAAGAGAAAATGAAAACAGTTCCAGATTTGGCTATATTTGAGGAGATGATGATTACTGTGCCAACTGTCTTATTGGCATATAGGTATACCAATTATTTTTATTTTTCTTAATATTCTTTTTTCTTTTTATAGTTCTTTTTGACTTTTAATGATTTATAGTTATTTTATTTTTTAAATTAAAACATAATTATGTCATTTCTTCCTTCCCTTTCCTTCTTACAACCACTTTTTCACAAATTTATGGCCTCTTTTTCCTAATTATTACTGTTACACACACCACACACACACACACACACACACATACACACGCAAATACTACTCTCTACTTATAAAAATAAATCTTTTCAGTCCATATATATATTTATACATTCACATGTGCATATTCATCATCATATATACATATACATGTGCACATACATATACATTCCGAGTTGACCACTTGGGAATGGATAACTAATTAGTGTACTTATCCTTGAAAAAAAAAGGATTCCACTCTCAGCATTTATTTTTCTGTAGCTCTTTCTTTGTCTAGAGGTGGGGACCCCTGAGATTTTCCCCTTTTACTTTAGGTGTCTATTATTATTGTACTCGCTCAAGTTTTATTTTGGCAGCCATATCGTTGAGGTATACTGGTGAAGCCTCCCAGGAGATACAATCTCACAGCAGATTTCCACATCTGATGGCCTTCACTGTCTTTTCATCGCTCTTTTACCATGTTCCCTAAGCCTTAGGTTCAGGAGTTGTGCTGTAGATATATTAATTTGTAGCCCGCGCAGTCGTCTCGCCAGCAAGAAGACACGCGGACACACTAGGTTCCTTCTGCAGCAACGTTTATTGTCCTCATCCATAGGGAAAAAAAGGTCGAGCCCAAAATCCGCACTGCTTATATACACCACAGTGCGGCGTGTCTGCCCACAGCGTGGCATGTCTGCCCATGATTGGCTGTTCGCTCATTACCCTACGTAACGCCCCAGGATGAGCCTTGACTCGGTGTCTTTTCACTCTACGCACATGCGCAAACAGTTCTCTATGCACATGCGCAAACAGTTGTTTACTAGGAGTCGACAGCGAAAGTAGGTGCCATCTTGCCATGGCGAATGCCTCTCCAGCTTCACGGCTCCCCACATTAATTGGCCTGAGAACACATAATTACTTGTTCTCTGCAGTTTGAACAGTTGTAGTTTTCTGTAATGGTTACCAGCTGTTGTAAAAAGAATTTTATTTGTTGATGGGCAAAAACTATACTTATCTTTGGTCTAAGAATAAATAGTTGGATTGCAGTTATCAAAGTTGCTGGTTGATAAAGTGATAAAGTTGATAAAGTCAGTTCTCTTTTAAGATCTATGCCCTCACTAGCTCTGGGAGGTTGGCTGAATTTTTAGTACCAAGCATATATTTTCCTCCTGTTCAACTGGTCCTATATCCTAGTTGCCTGGTTAGTGCCGAGGTGTGTCACCAGTGCACCTTTAGGGGTATCTTAAAAAGCTCCTCAGTATTGAGGATCATATGTATCACAAATGGATAGCTCTATTGTTTATGCCCTCCTACCTCTTGGAAGCTTTGTGTAACATCGTCCATTACTATGAAAGCTAGTCCTCAATGAAGAGTTTTAGCTTAGATCCAGCTCAGATCCCCTTGATCTAATTACACAACATCTTTAGCAATAGTTACTTTTCTATTTCTGGAATTAGAATAATAAACAAGACAAATTATATAAAAGTTTATTTGGAGGCTTTGAGTTTCATAGGGTAAGTCTATGACCATCATGGTGGTATGGGCGAGAAGGCACTAAGAAGGCAGCCATGGTGCTAAAGCAGTCTCTGTAAGTTTACATCTTGAAACACAACCACTAAGCAGAACGAAAAAGGGGTAACTAAGAATTGTGTGGGCTATTTAAACCTCAAAACTCACTCAGTAATACACCTCCTCCAGAAAGACCATGCCTCCTACTTCACCAACTAGGGACCAAGTATTCAAATATATTAGCCAATAGGATCCATTCTCATGAGAACTACCACAACCCCTACCCCCACGCAATTTTTTCTATTTCCCCCTTTAAATATACTTGTTTTCTGCTATTCTTCTCTTTTATGGTCTCTGTGATTACTTCAGGTTATATGCTCACATCTGAAGATTTGGAGCTGAAGATTTAGGTACTAAAGATGAGAAAGAAGTTGTCATGTTTTTCTTTGTGGGTGTGAGTTTCTCTACTCAATATGATCTTTGTAGTTCAATACATTTACCTGCAAAATTAGCCATTTTATTTTTCTTTATTGCTGGTAGGAGGCATGTAGGTCCTTGTGGTCACTGAGCCCCCACTGCAATTAGCTGAATAGTGTTTCATAGTGTGTACAGTTTTATTATTCATTGCTCAGCTAAAGGACATTTAACCTGTTTCCGTTTTCCATCTATTGCATACAGAGCAGCACAACTGAACAAATGTCTGTAGAGTGGGTGATTGAGAGCTCTGGGCATATGATGGAATTTTTTGTTTTGGTTTGGTTTGGCTTGAGCATGTTTCACAGTGATTTCTAGAAAAGACTGGTTGCCCTAGTTTGTAATCCCATCAATGGTGAATTAGGGCTTTCCCTTTCTCCATATTATGTCCAACATTTGTTGTTGGTTGTTTTGTTGAACTTAAGCCGTTCCCACTGTGGTAAGAGGAAACCTCAAAACCGTACTGATTCTCATTTCCCTGATTTCTAAATACAGTAAACACTTTTCAATATATTTCTTTTTTTCTCTTCTTTTTTGAAATGTATTCTTTAATTTCCTTTTTAGAGTCCAGATTTTATCCCACTCTACTGGTCCACCCTCTGACTGTTCCACATCCCACAACTCCCCCCATCCCAACCCCTGTCTCCAAGAGGATGTCTCCACACCCCCATAACACCAGACCTCCCCACTCTTTGGAGCCCCAAGTATCTCAAAGTTTAGGTGCATCTTCTCTGATTGAGTCCAGACATGACATTTGTCTGCTGTATAAGTGTTGGGGGCCTCCTATTACGTATGCTGCCTGGTTGGTGGCTTAGTGTCTAAGAGATCCTCGGGGTCCAGGTTAGTTGAGACTGCTGGTCTTCCTATAGGCTCACCTTACGCCTCAGCTTCTTCCAGCTTTTCCCTAATACAACTACAGGGGGGGCACCAGCTTCTGTTCATTGGTTGGGTGTAAATATCTGCATCTGACTCTTTCAGGGGCTTGTCGGGCCTTTCAGAAGGCACTCATGATAAACCCTTGTTTATAAGCTTACTAAAACATCAGTTACAGTGTCAGGCCTTAGGGCATCTCCCTGAGCTGGATCTCAATTTTGGTCTTTTACTGGACCTCCTTTTCCTCAAGCTCTTCTCCATTTTTGTTCCTGCAGTTCTTTCAGAAAGCAACAATTCTGGGTCAGAGTTTTTGACTGTGGGATGGCAACCCTATCCCACTACTTGATGCCCTGTCTTTCTATTGGAGGTGGACTCTACAAGTTCCCTCTCCCCAATGTAGGGCATTTCATATAAGATCCCTCCTTTTGAGTTCTGAGAGTCTCCCCCCACCCCAGGTCTCTGGTGCATTCTAGAGGGCCCCCCCCACACCTCTTACTTCCCTAGGTTGCCTTTTTGATTTTTTTCTGCTGCCCCTCAGGGCTTCAGTCCCTCCTTCCAATACTGGATCATGTTCCCCTCTTCCCCTCCCTGTCTCGCTTCCCACCCAGGTCCCTTCCTCACCCTCTCCTGTGATTTCTTTCTTTTCCCTCCCAAGTGGAATTGAGCCTTCTTGAGTTCTGTGGGAATTCTGTGTTATTTAGCTAATATCCCCTTATTAATGAGTATATACCATACATGTCCTTTTGGGTCAGAGTTACCTCACTCAGGATGATATTTTATAGCTCTATCCATTTGCTTGCAAAACTCAGGATGTCCTCATTCTTAATAGTTGAGAGTATTCCACTGTGTAAATGAAGCACATTTTCTGAATCCATTCATTGGTTGTGGGACATCTGTGTTGTTTCCAACTTCTGGCAATCAAAAATAAGGCTTCTGTGAACATAGAGGAACACATGTCCCTTTGGCATGGTGGACGTCTTTTGAGTATATACCCAAGAGTGGTATAGCTGGGTCTTCTGGTAGATATATTTTCAATTTCCCAAGGAACCTCCACATTGATTTCCAGAGTGGTTATACCAGTTTGCAATCCCACCAGCAACGGAGGAATATTCCTCTTTCTCCACATCCTTGCCAACATGTGCTGTCACCTGAGTTTTTGTTCTTAGCCATTCTAATTGGTGTAAGGTGGGATCTCAAGGTAGTTTTAATTTGCATTTCTCTGATCACTAAGGACTTTGAACACTTCTCTAAGTGTTTTTCGGTCGTTCAAGATTCCACTGTTGTGAATTCCCTGTTTAGTTCTATACCTCATTTTTTTTGCTTGGGTTGTTTGGTTTTTGGTGGTTAGCTTCTTGAGTTCTTTATATATTTTGGATATTAGCCCTCTATTGTATATGGGGTTAGTGAAGGTTTTTTTGCCAATTTGTAGGTTGTCAACTTATTCCATTGGTGATGTCCTTTGCTTACAGAAGTTTTCTAGTTTCATGAGGTACCATTTACCAATTCTTGTTCTTAGAGCCTGAGCCATTGGAGTTCTGTTTAGGAAGCTCCCCCAAATCCCTGTGTTGTGAGTTCGAGGCTCTTTCTAACTTCCTCTTCTATTACATTCAGTGTATCTCGCTTTATGTTGAGGTCCTTGATACACTTAAGACTTGAGCTTTGTGCAAGGTGACAGATACAGATCTATTTTCATTTTTCTACATACCAGTTAGACCAACACTATTTATTGAACATGCTTTTTTTCCCATTGTATATTATTTTTTTGCTTCTTTGTCAAAGATCATGTTCCATAAGTGTGTAGTTTTATTTCTGGGTCTTCAATTCTACTCCATTGATCAAGGTGTCTGTCTCTGTACCAATACCATGCAGTCTTTATCACTATTGCTCTGTAGTATAGCTTGAGGTCAAGGATGATAATTCCCCTAGAAGTTCTTTTATTGTTAACAATTGTTTTCAACTTTCTGGGTTTTTTACTTTTGCAGATGAAGTTGAAAATTGCTCTTTCTATGTCTTTGAAGAATTGTGTTGGTATTTTGATGGGGATTGTGCTTTTGGTAGGATGGCCATTTTTACTATGTTAATTCTAACAATCCATGAGCATGGAAGATCTCTCCACCTTCTGAGATCTTCAGTTTCTTTCTTGAGAGACTTGAAGTTCTTGTCATACAGATCTTTCACTTGTTTGGTTAGAGTTACCACAAGATATTTGATATTATTTGTGACTATTGAGAAGGGTGTTGTTCCCCTAATTTCTTTCTCAGCCTGTTTATCCTTTGAGTAGAGGAAGGCTACTGATTTGTTTGAGTTAATTTTATATCCAGCTACTTTGTTGAAGTTGCTTATCAGTTGTAGAAGTTCTTTGGTAGAATTTTTGGGATTGCTTATGTGTACCATCATATCATCTACAAATAGTGATACTTGATTATTTTTCTTTGCCAATTTGTATCCCCTTCATCTGCTTTTGTTGTCTTATTGCTCTAGCTGGAACTTGTAGTACTATATTGAATATATATGGGGAAAGTGGTCATCCTTATCCTTGGATTTTAGTGGAATTGCTTCAAGTATCTCTTGATTTAATATGACATAGGCTGTTTGTTTGCTGTAAATTGTGTTTTTTTAATTAATTTTTACACTCCATATTCCATTCCCTGCCCCTCCTTCAACCCTCTGACTGCTCCACATCCAACACTTCCTCTCCCCTCAGCCTCTCATCTCTATGTGGATGCTCCCACCCCCATCTCACCAGACCTCTAAACTCCGTGGGGCCTCCAGTCTCTTGAGGCTTAGGTACATCTTCTCTGAATGAACAAAGACCTGATAGTCCTCTATTGTAGGTGTGTTGGGGGTCTCATATCAGCTGTTGTATGTTGTCTGTCTGGTGGTCAAGTGTTTAAGAGATTTCAGGGGTCTAGATTAATTGAAACTGCTGGTCCTCCTACAGGATCACCCATCTCCTTAGCTTCTTTCCACCTTCCCTAATTCAACAACAGGTCAGCTGTTTCTGTCCATTGGTTGGGTGCAAATATCTGTATCTGACTTTTTCAGCTGCTTGGTGGGTCTTTTGGGGGGCAGTCTTAATAGGTCCTTTGTAGATTGCTTTTAATTTGTTTAGGTATGGGCCTTGAATTCCTGATCTTTCCAATACTTTTAACATGAAAAGGTGTTGTATTTTGTCAAATGCTATTTCAGTATCTAAGGAGATGATCATGTGATTTTTCCTTTAAGTTTGTTTATATAGTGGATTATACTAATGGATTTTTGTATATTGAACCAACCTTGCATCCTTGAGATAAAGTCTACTTGATTGTGGTGAATGATGGTTGTGATGTATTCTTGGATTCGGTTTCCAAGAAATTTATTGAGTATTTTTGCGTCTGATATTCATAAGAGAAATTGGTCTGAAGTTTTCTTTTATTTGTTGGGTCCTTGTGTGGTTTAGGTACCAAAGTAAGTGTAGCTTCATAGAATGAATTGGGTAGTGATCTTTCTGCTTCTATTTTATGGAATAGATTGACGAATATTGGTATTCCTCAAGATCTGGTAGAATTCTGCACTAAAGCCCTCTGGCTTTGGGCTGCTTTTATTTCCCCCC
>NW_022196913.1:19343493-19354408 GCF_008632895.1 Mastomys coucha | reverse complement strand
CCCAGTTGGGAGGTTTTTAATGACTTCTTCAAATTCCTTAGGATATATGGGCCTGTTTAGATAGTTTACCGCTCTTGATTTAATTTTGGTATGTGGTATCTGTCTAGAAAATCATCCATTTCATTTGGATTTTCCAGTTTTGTTGAATATAAGTTTTTGAAGTAGGATCTGATGATTTTTCAGAATTTCCTCAGTTTCTGTGGTTATGTCTCCCTTTTCATTTCTGATTTTATTAATTTGGATACTAGTTCTGGGCCCTTTATTTTTTTTTGGCTAGGGGTTTATCTATCTTGTTGATTCTCTTGAAGAATCACTCACTTATAAAAAGATATAAGCTAAAAGACTAGATACACAAATTCAATATATTTCTTTTTTTATTTTTATCTTTTTTTCTAGAACATATTCACTTTATTTTTTTCTAGAATATATTCATTTTATTTGGGGGAGGTGATATTTTTTATTAGATATTTTCTTTATTTTCATGTCATATATTTCTTAACCATTTTTATTTCTTCTTTTGAAAATTCTTTGCTCAAATCCTTAATACATTTTTGAATGGTTCATTGTTATTTGGCTGGTTTGTTTGGTTTAGTTTCAACTTTTTTAGTTGTTTAAATATTCTAGATATTAATCTTCCATCCATTCTGTGTGCTTCCTCTTCACTGAATTGGTTGTTTCTTTAGTTGTGCAGAAGCTTTTTTGTTTTTGATAGTCACACCTGTAATTGGCTTTGATTTCCAAACAAATGGAAAGTCTGTCCCAACAGCTCTACTTTGTAGGCTACTGGCTTTGTTTGTTTCTACTAATTTCGGTGTTTTGGGTTTCACAGTAGGTCATTGATGCATTTGGAATTAGTGAGATAGGGGTCTAATCTCGTTATTCTACATTAAGACACTCAGTTTACCACACACCATTGGCTGGTGGTAGGTTTTTGGTTTTTGTCTTTGATTTGCTTTTGGGTTTTGTTTTGGAATTTTTTTTTTTGCCTTCTTTTTCTTTTTGGTTAAATATTAGATCATTTTCCTTGCATGTGATCATGTTTCAGTCTTCTGTTTTGTTCCATACATCGACACGTCTGTTTTTGTTGAAATATCATATTGTTCTTTTTACTAAGGCTTTGTAATTCATCTTGAAGTTTGGAATTTGAATTCCTTCAGCATTGTTCTTTATGTTCTGGATTGCTTTGACCATCCTGTACCTTTTGTTGTTCCAAATGATTTTTAGGATAGCATTCTCTCCCTACTTCTATGAAGAATAGATATAATTTTTGACTGGAATTGCATTTAATCTGCAAGTAACTTTTGGATAAAATGGTCATCATCACAATAATAATTCTACCAACTCATGAGCATGGATGGCTATTTCATTTTCTAGTGTATTTCTCTATACCCTCCTTCAGAGATTCAAAGTATCATTGTAGAGGTCTTTTACTGGCTTGATTGGGTTTATTCCTATATATTTAATTTTCTTTGAGTCTATTGTGAATGGAATGTGTCCACAATCTTTTTCTCTGTGTTTATCTTATTGTTGTATAGAAAAGCTATTAAATTTTGTAAGTGGATTCTATACTGTAACTTCTCTGAATTTGTTTCTAAATGTTTTTGTTTTTTTATAGTTCACTTATTCTTGTAGAGAAGTTGACTCTGAGATAGTCTTTTATGATTTGTACATGCTTTAAGAACATAGGATGTTCACAAAAACCTTTCCAAACATAGTGGCATCTTCTCTCATCTAGGTCAAGGTAACCAGCCCCTTCCTGTTTGAATTTGTGTTGGTATTTTACAGCTTTAGATGACTGGTAACCAAAAGTTCATCATTTTTATGGTCTTTGTATGTACTACAGCATAAGTAATAAATCATTCTTAACTCTTCTCTCATAAGGATTCAGGGAGAAGAAAGAGGGAAGATGTGCTTTCTCTTGACCTCCTACGACCTTTACACATGTCATTGATGAGATGCAGTCATGTGACTCTAACAGAGATGTTGTTTAGCTTCTTTGTATTCACATTTCTTTTGTGTTTTAGTTTGAAAGTTGAAATCATGTTTACAAATATCTAAGTTGAAGCACATCCACTGTGATTCTCTCTTTTCTCTGTAAACACAGACAAGAAATATCTTTTTGAGATGAAGAGACAAGACCCATTTTTATAAAGCAAGATCATCTCTTAGAGTGACTGTTAGAGTCAATGAAGAAGATAATGTTAGTATGTATCATACAAAGACTTAAGCACGTGGGTATGTCCCTCAGTAGTTAGATCACTTCTGAATTTAATCTCCAAAATTACAAAAAGATTCAAAATTAATACAAAAGAGGCCAAGCACTCATAACCTTGGGGATTAGAATGATAATTTAAGAAATTTGCTTCCTCTATCTCTTTTGACTGTCTCTGTCTCTCTACTTTGTTTTCCTGTAGCAGACACATACCAAAAGCCTTATGCTAAGCTTATATTCACAAAAGCTTCTCACCTAATTCTATATGGTGAGATGGAGGATAAAGTGCTGATTACATCTGAGATACCTACTATTCCATAGACCAATCTCTGTGTCCACATTAATGAGAATAAATTAGTGAGCCATCCTTAGATTCTGTTGGACCACTCTCTTTTTATCTACTACTCTAGCCTGCCTCTGGATGAGAAAAATGTATAGTAAACAAAATTCGTGCTAGACACAAAAAACAACTCTGTTCTCTACTAAGAGATAGTGAGAGCAAGATAGGTTTCTTTATTTATTTTCTGTAGAACTTTGAATATGATATGTATACTTCATATTCTTATCAATAAATGCTGAAATGAAATCATTCTAGCCTAAAGTTTCTTTGTTCTTTTCCTTTTATTATTGTGGATATTTTTGTTTTAGGTCAGCATCTTAGTATATATCCCAGTCTGGCCTTGAACTCAAGGTTCTCATGCCTCAGCCTTCTGAAAGCTGGAAACACAACCTTGTGCCATCATGGCTTAAGCCTAATTATTATTGGTTTGTGTTTTTATATATGTTCTTTACCCCTGTCACTCTACCCACCTCTCTCAGACCTATACATGTAGAAGAACATGTTCACCAGTGACTTAAAGTAAAACATATTAATACTATAATTGAGACAGAAACAACTCTGTAGATATTTTGAACTGGGAGAGATTATCTGTGATACTGAAATTAAGGCTAGAAAGATGTGTGGGAATTTGAATGACAGCATTGTGGGAGTGTAGGACAAGAGCTGGACAGTCATTTCAAGCAAATAGTCTGAAAATACTGCATGGTGATCTTTAGAGGGCAGGTGGAAGAGTTTCCCCAAGTGTTTTGGGATCCAGGAGTGACTGAGGTTTACAAAGGCCTCCAAAAGCCAGAGGATTAGTATGCATAAATTCTAGAATGTCTTTGAGAGTCTCCGTCTCATTTCCTTATCATCTCTGGTTGAGGATTTGTTTTTCCTCATTGAATTTCAAGTTTCTTGAATCCTCAAGGGACAAGACCCTGTTGTGAGAAGTCAGCTTGTGCTGCTGTTTTGTTAAGTCTCCATAAGTCATGTGAGCCCATCCATCATCCTCGCAGAAATGCCTTTGTTCTGCAGCTGTACTGCACAGTCACTGCAGTGCAATGCTTCCAGTTTGTTCCAGGCAAAACTGATGACTTGTGCAGCTCTGGGCTTTTCTTCTTCTCTATAGTAGTTTTCCCTAAGCCTTCCTTTGCCCAAGGACTTCTTTATGTCTTCATTTTACTCTTCCTTTCACATTCACTACAGCTATTCAAAACAGGAGTGACTTTATTAGTCACTTATATTTGATGATGGATTGATAATTGTATTTTAATGAAGCTCAGTCACTCACAAAGATATAACCTGATTTCCAAGTGTTCATTTTCTTTTTACTTCCTTATCACCAATATATAATAAAAGACTATTTATCATGCTAAAAGAAATTCCAGGTTTTAATTAGTTTGCAAGGCTGTTTTAGATATTGGCAGTGGTAAAGGGGAAGAAGGGAAAGGAGGAGATTAAAATAAGAAACAGAAAAGGAAACTGCGAGGTCAGACAAAATACAGAAGAATCAAAGAAGGCATAACAAAGCCCTAACAATATACCTAAAAATGCTTGTTTTGTTGAGTAAGTGAATGCTGAATGAAAAATGGGTGGATGATGCACTTAGAAAAGTTATGTTTTTTCTCCTTACAATTACATACAAATTCATCAGATGTAGGAAATAAGTATGACTTCTATTTTTATTCTGTGACACCTCGGATATAATGCCTTTTTCACTACTAAGCACAGGTACAATTATTAAGTACAATTCAAGGAGCCATGTTTATAGTTGGCAAGTCCTGATGATGTCTGTTTCAAGCTCATAGATCATCCACAGATAAAACAAATAAGAAGGCCCTGAAGCTCATCCCTTTTTTTTTCATGTTGCTGTGCAACCATCTTCTGTGCCAGCCCACCCCATTTTTCTGTTTCTTCCCCTTTGATAAAGTCTTGAAATTTTATAAAAATTTTGATTTGTATTGTACAGAATACTGAAGATTTCTGAAAGTTTCCCAGAAGCCATCAAGAAAGGAATGAATGAGACATGAACCTCAGCCCTTCCCTCAACTGGCAGCAGACCACTTTACCTTTACCTATTTCAGAGCTCTGAGCTCAGTTTTATTTGATAAGTAAGAAAGCTTCCACACTGGTATACCTAAACTTTTATGTAATGTATTTTTTGTCATAGAAGTAGTATATCACAATTAAATATTCTTAAAGATAGGATTCCAAAACAATACCATTAAGACACTTGCTGTAGGCCTTCCACAATTTTCATTGAAGATAAAATTAGACATGGTATTACCTTATTACGAGGGTATTTTGAAGTATTTTTCAAAATAGGTATAAAATCCTCATACTATGTCCAAAAGTATTTATTTAAATGACAGCTATTAAAATTAATTCTTGAAAAGTTTCTCTTTTCCTAATTAGGCACGAGAGCCATTTTTGTGAATTTTGTGGAAAAGAAGAATTTTTCAATTAATTATTTCATATTAATGAATATAAAAGCACAGATTCTCAATAGATTGGTAACCATAGCAGTCCTTTTATCTTCTAGACATATATTCTAAGATCCTGTAGATACTTGAAAAAAGCAAGTAGTTCTGAACCCTATGTGTAAAGTGCTTTCTATACATCTATACTTTTAAAGTTCACTTTGTAAACTATAAACAAAGCAGATATAATACAAACAAAACAGATATAAACTACAACCAAATCAGTATATAATAACTAAATGAAAATTATAGTATTATAATAAAGCTGTGTGAACACATTCTTTCTCAAAAGGTCTTTCTTGTGATAAAGTGGGATTTGGTTCATATCTAATAATATAAAATGGGGTAATTGACACATCATAGGCTACTGTATAAATGGTTGCTGGGATATGATACAAGTGCTCTGCTACCTTAACAGCCAGTCTTATCATTGTAATAGATACTAAGTGACTAATGTTAAGAGACGTATTCAGAACAGATACACTAAACAAAAGGGAGAGTCACATGTTTGTCAGGATGGAGCAGGAGGTATGAAAATTCAACATGTTACTCATGATGGCATGCAAATGAAAATATATGGATAAGTTTTCTACAAAATATTTATGAATATTTTCAGATAGCTGTTGACCACATTTAATTGTTATTATAGGAAGCAATTTTCTAACAAGTATACCTACAATAGTGAGTTATCTGTTATATGGCTTATGAAAACTTAAGGTCAAAGGTAACTATATAGACAATGTCTAGTTCGATGATAACAATGTTAAAATGGTCTACATATTTAACCTAAAATTATGTCTGATGAGGGAAACAAAATAATATCACATGCTATAGTCTAAGTGTTTTCAGAATTGATGTACTGCCTTATACTAGGAAAAAAATGAAGACCATGCCCAGAGTAATTTGTGTAGGTGTTTAGCTACACATCTGGTCATGCTTAAAATGGTTTTACAGATATTTCTGGTGCATAGAAATCTTGTACCTTCTAGCATATGTGACTCTTTTTGGCCAGTATTTCTTGTGGACTGGTTTAGGGCTAAGCATTTCATTGGAAGTCATTCCAGAGCTCTCTCTGTACAGGATATCTCTGTCTCTAAGATCTAGATGGTAGCTACTTACAATAACTCTGGAGATCAAAGGGCACTGGCAACACTAATGAATGGGTATTTGTCCAGGATGAATAAGAAATAAGTCATTGTGGGTTTAATATTTGAGGCACATCCAGTTAATCAACATGACCTGACAGGTAGTGTGAAAGAGATGTCTGTTTCAACTGCTAGAGACCACCTTCCTTTTCCATGCAAACTGGAAAACATGCAGAGACCAAGTCCTCATACATACCAAGGACTTGGTTTTATTTTCCCTTTGGAAAAAAAGAGGAAAAACAAACGAGATTTAAAAATAAGCAACAGCAATCCCCCCTCAGTTACTCCCCAGGCTCCTGTGGATATTTAAGTACTTAGTGGAAGATTGAAATCATCTATTTTAATTGCAAGGATATGTCTTTTATTTGCCCATCTTGAAGTTTTTAAATGACATGTGTCATATTTGTTTAAAAGCAAGACCCAAGTTTAAAAATAATTCTTGTAATGCTTTTCATTAAAAAAAAAAAAAACAACTTTGAATTCTTTCCACAAAACTTTATTCTTCAGCTCTTTATTTTTCTTTGAAAGAAATAGAGAAGAAAGAAAACAATTCTAAAGAACATTTCACTTGTCAATCTTATGTTTGGTCTTCAGATACATGGATGATATATCCCACAGTCCCCTCTTACTCCTGAAATTATTTTGATAGCTTCTAATATGTTTGATATGAGAAGCTCTGTTTCTAATGGATGATGAAAGGGGTCAAGTCTCTCTCTCTCTCTCTCTCTCTCTCTCTCTCTTACTATTTTTATTAGATATTTTCTTTATTTACATTTCAAATGATATTTCCCCTCCTGGTTACCACTCTGAAAAAATATCCAAAACAAAAACAAAAACAAAAAACAAACCCTGTTCCCTCTCCCCTCTCCCTGCTCACCAACCCACCCTCTCCTACTTCCTGGCCCTGGCATTCCCCTACACTGGGGCATAAACCTTCACTGGACCAAGGGTCTCTCCTCCCATTGATGACTGACTAGGCCATCCTCTGCTATACATAAGCTGCTGGAGCCATGAGTCCCACCATGTTTCTTATGAGAACATGAGGGAAACATTCTTTCCAGAATGCTCCACAGGGCTCTCATGTCTACTCAACCCAGAACCTGCCAGTCAATAGAGTTATGGTTTTCACTTCCCTGCTTCTACTTTTACAGCAATGTTAATTCCACTCCTGTTGAGCTGAGGTTTGGATATGTTTCTTGTTTTTTAAAAAAACATATTATAAGTGAATCAGAGGACTACAAAACCACTCAATACTTTTGGATGATCTCATTAGTATTGCCCATAAAGCTGTTCTTTCTTACATTTTATATTTCTTCCCCATCACTTGGTCTTACTTAGAAAAATGTCTCCAATAGTCTTTCATCCATCCTCCAATTAATCAAGTAGTCACTACAACTTTAATTTATTGGTAAACTAAAATGGAAGTAAATCATTTATTTGATTGGAACTTCTTAAAACTTTTAAAATACAAATGTCAAATGTTATATCTCTTTTGAGTATGGTAGCTAGACATGTAATATACATAATTACTCCATTAACTTTTATAATATTTTTAAAATTTAAATTCTTAAAACAACATTGACCAAACATACGATCATTTCCAAGCTAAAGTGCACTTATATCTTTAAATTTTTTTCTTTTTACTTTTTGAGATCATAATATAGTTACATCATTTCTAATTTCTTTCGCTCTCTCTAAATTCTCCCATGCACTACTCAGAACTCCTGAACTTATGGCTCAGACATCATTGCAGAAGAAGGAGAGAAAAGAGATTGTAAGATCCAGAAGAACAGGGAGTTGGCTGTGAAGTGTGTCTCCTAGGAGTTTCAGGTGCTATACATATAAAGTCTCACTAACATGACTGTCTAAATATCAGCTGAAGAATGACAACACCAATAGAGATGCTAATGGGGATGAGGTAAAGGCCAGGAGGCCTCAACCCCATAAAAATAGCTACAGAGAACTAAAGAATGCTAGAAGTGGAAAAATAGTCTTTCCAAGGGAAAATAATACCAACTGGCTATCTAATATGAAGTGGTCATCTTCAAAAACATATATACAAGTAACATTATACAGACTGACCAGGTTGTATTTATGTATTTAGGAATATATATGTATGTGCATATACATAAAAATATAATAATAATTAATGAAAAAGAAGCTATGAATTTGAAAGAGAGCAAGGAGTTATATTTTCCATTTCACCTTGAAGTTTTAGGAACTGAAATCTTAGCAGTTAAGCCTCACAAAACTCTAAAAATTAAGGTTGACAATGAACAGTGTTTCATGATAGTCCATCGACAGTAATTGTGTGTGTTGAGACTTGGTGTATTGAAAAGGCAGACGCTTTGCTTGGTAGATGACAGCAAAGCACTAGTAGCACTTAGAGGTCCCTGGAAATTGTCTAGCAGTGACATTTGCTTACTGGTTGCTATATTAAGGAAAAAGTCATTGATACTCTTACTATTATTGTTATAACAATGCTTCTGATAATAGAAGAGGAATTTTAATCTAGTTTAAAGAATAAAAGGAAAGAATCCTTCAAATTTTAATCATCTACTAGGATAATGAATGAATAATATTAGTTCCTTGAAACTGTCCCACAGTTTCATGAACCGGGTTCTGCCTTGACCAAAGGGAGAAAGGAGACCTGAAACATAGAGTTTGAGAACAAAAGGACACAAAGTCAAGTTGAGGGTTTACAATCAAGGCTCTTCTTTACTTTGTGGGTTCAGCATTTATATACAAGAGAGCAAACTGAATCTCTAGGTTACAATGACATTTGAATAACATACGGGATTCGGGAGGAGTCAGGAAGAGTCGGAACAAAGTCAAGGAGGAAGTCAAAGGGAAACCGGCTGCAGGGCTGAAGGTGGAGACTCAGGGCATCCTGCAGGTCTCAGCTCTGGGGAGTGGCTGGAGGCACAGTCCACAGTTGGGGAGGAGGTCAACAACAGATGTCCTCAGGCTGTATACGTGCCAGCCAGCAGGTGTAGTTTCCTCTGGAATCCTTGAAGGTGGAACTCATAGTAGTGAGCCTTTGTTTCAGGCACACCAGGCATGAGTTGAGTCTCCTGTGGCAGGCTCCCATGTTTTGCAGCTGAGGGACCCAACATCTCGCCCTTGTTTATTATATGAAAGCAGGGTTAAAGCCATATCAATGGGCACAGCTTTGCACGTGGATTTTTACAGTGCTTAGTCAGAATTAACCTGGATATTTGTTATCTCTAGCAGATATCTTTACCCGTCATCAAGGTCACATGCAGCTAGTTTGATTCTACAAACCAGGCTGTTTTCGTGTTTTTTCAAAAACACAGCCACTCGGCGCATGCTTCTGTCTTAGGTGGATATCTGCTAGAACCGTGGACCACAAATTTCCAAAATGCATCATTCACCCATGCATCTAGCACCAAGATATGCCTCAAATACTTGCAAAGTCCTGGACCACAAGTCTCTCTGGAGTCCATTCTTTCTGAAGTCCACTTGAAGCAGTGCCTGCAGCCATTGTGCTGGGGAAGGGTGTAGCCTCCTGACTTCAGTTGTAAATTACCAGTTCAGACTCAGGGAACCTAGAGATCAGGGCTCAATTCAAATGTAAATTGGTAGGGTTTGGCTGGTAACTTCGGGATGTACCAGCCTTTGGAATGTAAATACTGAAGTATTCAGGCTTTAGCTCTGGGCTTGAGCAAATGAGTTTGAATTGTTCTTTTAATTTCATGAGAGTAAGCTGGCATTTCCAGAATGACAGAAAAAAGGCTGTCAACTCAAAAACAAAAAAGAAACAGAAAAAGGAAAAAGCAAAAACAAAAAGCAAAAAAAAAAAAACCTTTTTTTTCAGTGCACATTTACTAAGAGGGTTGTGGCTCTGAGTCTATTTGGCGAATTAATCTTTCTGGGAGCCAGCGTACTCTGTCCTCTTTCTGGGAAAATATACACGCGGACCCTCTGCCCCAGAATAAAGTGGGGTTAAGATAATGTGTTAGTAAGTGGAGTGACATGCCATTCCATCATGGCATAAAAATTGAAAATGTGTGGATGCCAGTGGCGATCCATAGCAGACTGACTTTTAGTATCAGACTGTGAAAAATTATATATATTTTAAAACAAGCAAAAAGCAAAGCATATCTTAAAAGAGGCAAAAAAATGAAATATGCTTTTTAAAACAAGCAAAAAACAAAATGCTTTTGAAGTGGGGTGCATATTCCCCCTTCTTTTAATATTAAAAATTTAGATGTTCAAAGTGCGAAATGTACATTGAGTAAATATTGTCTCTGAGAAGTATAACTTATCTCAGTAATATGGATAACATTAGATTGTTAACAAAACATTTTAAATGTCTGACTGTAATAGTCAGTTTTATAATATGTTCTAATTTATTTAAGAACACCAAACATAGAAAATTAATGTAGGCAATGACTACATTTTGTTATTTTCTTGTTAAGACAATTTTAACTAGAAAAATTGAAAAGGTATCTATAGTTACATGTGTATATTTAATTTTAATTTTTAAAATCAGAAATTTTTTTCAAATATACCAAATTATCACCTTAAGCTATTATTATTTTGATGATATAAAGTCTGTAATCTGTCTGGGATATAAATTTGTTGTATCATTGTCTTAAGGGTCTTGTCTAGGCAGATTAAGATATCTAAAGACAGTTTTTTAAAGGAACAGTATTTTCTCTTAGCTTTAGTTGTATAAGCATGAACAACTGTAAAATTTGAGAATTAGTAATATTTAAAAAGGAACAACTCC
>NW_022196913.1:19330818-19343417 GCF_008632895.1 Mastomys coucha | reverse complement strand
TATATATATATATATATATATGTAAATTAAAAGTTTGATTTTAGCACTTTAAAAACAGTGACTATATATAGTACGTAATTTAATTATCTGTGCAGAGACAAATAAAGTCTTTAACACTACAAGGATGTAGAGGAGAAAGCAGTCTCTTAAAACACTATTTTCTCTAGGCCTGGTTTGTAAAACAAAAGGAATGCCTCTCAGGCTTTACAGAATCTTCTGTACTTTTGTATTAACTCAAATGTAAATATTTCACTGAGCAAACCACCTAAGTTACACCCAAAAGATTCTAAGGGCAATTTTGTTGTTAGAAAGCAAACTCAATTTTAAATAATTTACATTCTCTAAATTCAATATCAAAACCACTACATTTAGGCCACAAAGCCATTCAAGTGTCTCTCTGCCTCTGAATCGAAGTTAGGAAGTCTGGTTTGAAAGGCTGGAGAATCTTAGAATTTAAAATGAGAGCATTTAATACAAATGTATGGTGTATAACCTTTACCTAAAAGGACATGGAGGGCCAATGTAGCCAGCCAAAAATATAAAATAGCCAGTTCTAGGAACTGAGAGCCTCAGGGCTCTGGTTCCCGATACCTGCCCCTCCTGGGGGATCCACAATGAGGGCGGAACTAAGAATGAAGGTCTAGTGGTTTATGAGACTCTCCACCCTGTCAACCAGTAGATGGAGATTACATTCCTAGAATGAATATGTTCCCCTCCCTAACTGAACACCTTGGGTTCAGGTCCCTCTGAAAATTTCCACTGTTTTTACATTCTGTTTCCTTGGTAATTCTCTCTCTGCCCCCAGCTTCCCTTAAATACCCGACACTTCTTGTGTTCTTGGTCGAACTCTGGCCAGAATGGTCACGAGATCGACCCTGGTGTCGAACTCTGGCCAGCAAGGTCATGAGATTGACCCGGTACCGGTATCCCCAATAAACCTCATGTGATTGCAGCAAGTTCAGTCTCTCATGAGTCATTGGGTGGTCGCATCATCCCAAGACTTGAGTAAGGATATCCCCAGTTCTGGGGGTCTTTCAGGGTCATTCTGAGACAAATTCTCAGAGCACACAAGATCTCTAGAAAGTAAAATCATGGCACCAACTGATAAGCCACGTGTTACCTGAGTTACCAGCTTTAAACTAGCTTTCAGTTACAATGTTTTGCCATACCCAATACAGAATATATTTATATCTTTAAGCATAGTTAGAAACCAAATGAAACAGCTACACAAATCTTATAAATTTAGATCAATCAAAGAATCTAGAACTTAAGCTTCTGACCCGTTTTACAAGTAGTTTTTTAGTAGGCAACTTAAATCAGCTTTTGTTATGTCTTTCAGTTTAAATCTATTTTTTACACCATTTGTATGACTCAGGAATCTGTCTGTCTCTGCCTCTTCAGCAAATTTTATTGACATGCGCCACCACAATTGGTTTGTGAGTTTAGTCACGTCACCCAAATCACAGAGTGTTTGCCATGGCTAGGCCATTGTCTTGAAGGCCTTTTTAAAAAAAAATCTACAAATCCTTGGCCCAATGCTTTTCTCTCCTGCAACAAGGACAGACCCTCGGGGCAGCACCTGACTGCTGCCTGCTTGTGGCTCCTAATTTTTTTCTTTAGGGCAGTTATTTTTAAAATGATTCATACTTCTACATGTGAAACATTGTCTATTTCCCTGCCTTTGTGCCAGGATCTCTTGACCTGAGGTTTCCTGCAATGTAGTCTTATTTAACACTCTTACTTACTTCTTGAAGCCATGTGTATCAAGATTCTATCTCATCTGAGAGATTTTTTAATGTACCTTTTTCAACCCTGATTTCTTTTGTTATGAGCAACTTTTTTACATTTAATACCACTGCTTTCATCTC
This sequence comes from Mastomys coucha, assembly GCF_008632895.1. NCBI lineage: Eukaryota > Metazoa > Chordata > Mammalia > Rodentia > Muridae > Mastomys > Mastomys coucha. The sequence goes on along the minus strand of NW_022196913.1, from coordinate 19,341,549 downwards.
ATTCAAACTCATTGCCCTTAAGCTCCTAGGTGAAATTGAACGCCAGGTCAGCGTCAACTCAGCCTAGACCTGTACACTTCTTGTAACCACAATTCTACAATATTAAAATAAGGCTAGTGCTAGCATTGAAAATATCTACCGTGCAGAGTGGTGTACATCCTTTTACCTTTACCTTCTGAATTCTTTTAGGCAGGGCCCTGCTTCTTAACGGTGTCTCCATCTATCCTCCGTATTTGAGCTCCACATTGGGCGCCATTATGAAACTGTCCTGCAGTTTCATGAACCAGGTTCTGCCTTGACCGAAGGGAGAAAGGAGACCTGAAACACAGAGTTCGAGAACAAAAGGACACAAAGTCAAGTTGAGGGTTTACAATCAAGGCTCTTCTTTACTTTGAGGGTTCAGCATTTATATACAAGAGAGCAAACTGAATCTCTAGGTTACAATGACATTTGAGTAACATACGGGATTTGGGAGGAGTCTGGAAGAGTCAGAACAAAGTCAAGGAGGAAGTCAAAGGGAAACCGGCTGCAGGGCTGAAGGTGGAGACTCGGGGCATCCTGCAGGTCTCAGCTCTGGGGAGTGGCTGGAGGCACAGTCCACAGTTGGGGAGGAGGTCAACAACAGATGTCCTCAGGCTGTATACGTGCCAGCCAGCAGGTGTAGTTTCCTCTGGAATCCTTGAAGGTGGAACTCATAGTAGTGAGCCTTTGTTTCAGGCACACCAGGCATGAGTTGAGTCTCCCGTGGCAGGCTCCCATGTTTTGCAGCTGAGGGACCCAACAGTTCCTCTTTGAAATCATATAGTTTGATAAGGATTTGGTAGCAAGAGTCATTTATATGAAGAATGTAAGGCTGAACACCAACAATAAAATTGTGAAATGTTCTTTTTAAATTAATATTTATTCATGTGTATGTGAGCAGGTGGAGAGATAGATGGAGGGAGAGAGGGAGTACAAGGGTGAGAGACAGAAAGGTGTGCCACTGCTCTTGGATGGAGGTCAGTGGACACCCTACAAGAGTTTTCTCCTTCACTGTGTTAGTCACCAACTTTTGTCATAAGCAGTCTTACCCATAGAACCATTTTGCTTTCCCTGGACATTTTTAAACCATAACGAGTCAATCTACTGCACAATGAGAGTGCTCACCACTATTCAAGGATAGATCTGCTGGGCTCTAAGTGGAGGAGGAAGCTATCATGACCTCTTTTCTAACACTTAGAAAAGATTTTAAGTGTGTTGCAAACAGCTGTAAGAGCTTTAAGAACATTAAGTAAGTATAAGAACTTTCCTTTTAATGGATGAATGCAATGTGTGAAAAAGACCTGCTTGGATTTGTAAAGCAAGTGGGAGGCAGTCAAAGAAATGGTAGGTATGAACCCTTCACATATCTTTTTAATTTAATTATGATGGTTTCCTACTTTTAATTAAGCACTTGGTATTAAGCGACTTAAACAATGTACTTTTTCTTGAGCTAGAGTTTCACTATATAGCCCAATCTACCTGTAACTCACAATTCTTCTTCAGCCTCTGGGGTACCTGGATTATAGGCATGTACACAATCCTGAGCCAGCACATTCATTTCTAATGCACTATTAGCCATTTTGGGTCAAAGAGGAAACAGAAGTACAGAAACATTTTCTTAGACTCTCAAATTGTAGATTCTAGATCTATACAGATTTATATAGGTATCTAAAACCTATATATGAACCACATATGTACATACACACTTGTATGTATATGCATGTATGTCTGTGTGTATATGTCTATATATGTAAATTTATAGCAGGAGGGGAGTTGAGTAGGAGGCAACAGGAAGTAAATGAGATGGATATTAAGATGTTCAAAGTACATAATTTACTTGAAGGAGTCAGACTGTCTTTACGGAATCTAGCACTCTATAAAATGAATGGATGCCTGTAAAAAGTAAAGCTCTTATCTGTGAGAGGGAACAAAACACAAATAGGTGCTCAGATATGTTAAATGCTTGTACATTTCCCTTCAATATTATTTCTAAACATGGTGGAGTGTTGAATAGGCAAATAATAGGAAAAGAGAGCCTTAGAAATCAGAGAACTATAATTTTAACAACAGCAAAAACAAGCAAAAATAAAACAAAAACAACAAGACACTGTTGCAGAAAATATAGTTGCCAGGACAAGCCTGCAGTGAGCCAAATGAAACCTCCTTTTTCTCCTTCAATTTCACACTCCCTAAAAGGAACGTTGTCACTGACTGGAAACCATGGGTTAACACTAAAATGGAAAGTAAATTCCTTCTCTTAAGGGGAGCACAAGTGGGACCTTCTCCAGGCCAGGCTTGGGTGGGGAGCACCACCAGCTCTCAGCAGAGAGTAGAAATTCACCATGGTGGAGGAAGTTCCACATTGACAAACATTGAAACCTAAACTAAGCTACATGTGCCATGAGCTTTCTCACAGGAGACACAATGGGCTATCCATCTGCAGATTTGTACATGTAAATATATGTAAGTATATACATGGTAGCAGTGCTTGTCTTGGATAACTCTCCAAAGGAGATTTGACTTTAAAGACTACAAATGTGTGTCCATAGGACCTTTATGGTGTTTAACTCACTGTAGTGCTCAGCAGAAAGCCAGCACTTCAGTGTAAATAGATTTGGGACTTTGAGTACATTTAGACTAGACTGATTTAAGCTCTTATATTCAATAGGTGAGTATTAAACATATTTTTAAAAACTTACTATATTTTAAGTTTGCAATGAGTTAGCTGGGACATAAAACCTTTATGATTCAAGAAAAACTTGATTTTTGATAAGTGAATTTCTAGTTAAGCTTTTTAATATAATCTTATGTTAAGTCTAGCTATGGAATCATCCCAAGAGAATGTTGAAAAGAAACCATGCAAAGTGGCAAGATTCTTTGAAACTACCTGAAGAGATACATAGCATTTTGTTATGAACTATTTCTCTGCTTATAAGAACAAGCGCCAATGCTTGTATCTAGTTCCTAGCCATCTGTTGGCTAAAGAATGTCTCCTTAAAGAATGTTGAGCATCCCAAACATCCAGGTCATAGATATAGAGGTTTGGGTGATTTTAGACTGAAGTACCAATTTCCCTCAGAAACAGATATGACTTAAGGATTATGACTGACTTTTGTCTTCCCTGCTTCTGCATCCCCAAAGTAGAATGATTCCTGCAGTATGGAGCAAAATTTAATCCTGTGGTTAAGCACAACTGAATTGGCCCCTGAGGAATGTAGTCCACGAAGGAGGAGCTTCTAGCACACAGGCTGGATACACTAAGACCACAACGTCTACACTGTTTATGCCAGCCAACTGGATGACCACCTCTGTCTTCTCGGAAGAGGAAAGGGATGAACGTAATTAGGTGTGGATCAAATGGCTTTCCTCTGGACAAATCTTCCTGCTTCAGTTGATGTACTACAAAGGGAACATTTTTCTTTTTAATATTTCCAGCCTTCCTAGTTAGTCTTCTTTCTGTCAAATTGCACACAAATGCTCCCTTGAAGCTGGACACTTTTCAGACTCTGTGTTACATGTTGATTTCTCCTGCATAGAGTTCCATTCTGGGCCTGGTACCCACACAGATTTACACATGGGGGAAATTACCTCATAAATCATAGTGCTCAGAGGCTCCATACATAAATATAGTTTTTCTTCAAAGCTTGTATATGGTACAAAATGCATTGAGGACTGATTCTCTATGAGCAATTGTGCAATTTTATGCATTTGCAAGAACCAGGAACTTTAATAAATCAAACTTTTGGAGTCCTGGGAATATTTTTCTTTTTACCAAGGTCTGAATATTTTATATGGTTTGTGGTCATTTATTTTTTTAAACATTCTGGTCGGTTCTCAGTTTACTTGGAAATGTTGGCTTCAGATTTGTAATTTCTGCTAGAGTTGAATTTTCCACTCCCATCAGTTTTATAGCTCTCTAGTGGTGTGCAGAGGCGAGAACACATTTTTTGCTGGTTCAACCAACTTCATTGAGGCACTCAGAATCTTAAGGTAATAATCGGGATTCAGATCTTACAACCATCCCCACCAACTTGCCCAAAATCTGCTGCTTGCTTCATACGAATAACATTCTCCAGTTCTTCATCAGGGTATCTGGGAATATGCAAATGCATGTTCCACATGGCAGCACAAATGTTATCCCTCATCACTGAAACCATATCTCTAGGTCAATCAAATCCTTTGTGAGAAATGAAACATCCACAAAAACATGACTATCTTCAAGATTGCAACTGGAATGAAAGAATGTTTAGGGCTCAGAATTGATGCAGAATTGTCATTAATCCAGTAAACATGTTTACAAAGGGAAAAATAAAATAGCAGTAGGTTGCCTAGAAAGGATAAAATGATTTTTAAAAAATTTCTTTACTTTGTTTTAGAAGCATGATCTCAGGAGCATGACAGGAACCTAGGTGTCATTTAAGGATAGATAACATAAGGCATGACTTGCCTAATACCACAGAACAAGACAATCAATACTCAGCACTCAAGTCACTGTATATAATCCAGGCAGAGCTAAAAGTAAAGCTAATTATTATGCATGAATGGGCATTTTAAGTTAAGTTAATTCCATGGAGAAAATAAACCTTCAGAGAAGTTGAAGGAGACGAATTAGCAATACTTGAACAATATATGAGTATATGACCCATGCCTTACGTTCATGGAAGAACTATTTTACAAATGAGCCTCTCAAACAGAAAGAGAGACTGCAAAGTCATGTCTTTATAACCAGTGCATTATTCCTGCTTTGTAGACATCTCCTTAAACTCAAAATCATAAAGTTAAGTTTGGATTTTTAAACCAAATTTGGGAAACATCCATATGGGATTATTGGCACTGCTAACTCAACTGTGCTTACTTTAGAAGGGATTGTCACATAATGATTTCTCTTTACAGAAGTTTGTGGCATACATTGTGCTAAGGAACAGGGAACATACACATGGAATTTAAGATCATCCCTGTCTTCTAGAAGTTTGGAATCTAGATGAAAGGCACAAGATGACCAAACAATGAGACTTTAATAACTAAGTACTTTTTAAATACATTTACTCATGGTTGCATTGACGGTCATAGAAAACTAATTTTTCTAAAATATAATCTATATTTGAATGACTTTATGAAGTTTAATTATGTCAAGATGTCTATAGTAAAACATTTATCTGTTCATCTACCAAAATATGCATTGTGTTTGGTGCCACAGCATTCACTCTGGAAATGCTTTTGTTTTCCCAAATGAACTTGGTCTCTATCTAACTCTAGATTTGTACCTCATACCCAGCCCCTGTTACTACACGTAGACTTTGTGTCACAGTAAATATGACCACTCTAGGATGAACTTAATCATACAGTATTTTTTCCTTAAAAATAAATTTTATTGTACATATTTAAGGCAGGTAGCATGTTGTTGTTATATGATTCAAAACAGCTTCTGCTGCAATACAAACATCTTCATCATCTCACATAAGCACCATCCATACTCTGCCAGGGCTATAGTTTTAGAAAAACATCTGAATATATTATCTATGTTGTCTATGATATGCTAGATTCTCATAACTTTTGCTCTGCATACCTCTACTTTGTACCTTCAAGCTGTATCATGCCACTGGCTTCTTGTTTCTTTTCATATTTTTTAAACTTTTATTCTTCCCTCATACATTACCTCCCAATTAGAGTTTTCCCTCTCTACACTCCTCCCACTCCCTCCCCTCAATTCCCCTTTCCCCTAAATCAACTCCTCCCTTGTTTCCCTTTAAAAAAACAAAACAAAACAAAATAAAAACAAAGCAGGCCTCACAGGGATGGCCACAGAACATAGAGTAACAAGATAAAATAAGACTGAGCACAGACTCTCATATCATGGCTGGATATGGCAACCCAGTAAGAAGTAAAGGGTCCCAAGTTCAGACAAAAGAGTCAGAGTTACCCCATTCCCATTGTTGAGAGTCCTACAAGAGCACCCAGATACATAACCATAAAGTGTTCCCCCCTTTCCCTTCTCCTTCCCTATAACAGTAAGACTATACAATTATGTGATTTCTTTTATCCTGTGTTCAATTTCACTTAACACAATGTGCTCTGTGTCTATTCACGTTGTAATAAAAGGCAAAAATCTCCTTTGCAGATTGAGTTGAGTGATTTTATTTACTATGAGAATATACCCAGAGAGGGATTTTTGTTTTCTCTGGTGACTATACTTTTAGCTTGTTGAGGAACTCCAAGTTGTTTTTATAACAATTCTATCTATGTCCATTCCCAGAAACAGTGTTTGAGAGTTTTCTTTTTCCAATTTTTTTGTGCCACCATCCCTGCCATCCTGATAACAACCATTCTAAAGTATGAGATGTTATCTTATGGTGGCATTTTTCTACATTTCCCTGATGACCAGTGAGTTTGAGCACCTTCCAATACGTGCTGATCATTTATAACTCTTCCTTTGATGCATATAATTTAATTACTCCCCATTGCAAATCAGATTTTATGTTTCTTTGTTATTTAGTTAAAAATAAAAAAGTATTTCATGAATCTGGATACGAACACTAGTTTCTTACTAGGCACAAGGTTGGCAGATATTTTTTTCCTAACTTGTAGTTCCCTTTTGACATTGTGCCATTTTGCTGTGTAGCTTGAGGTAATCCTATTTGCTTATTTTTACTTTTGTAGTCTCTAATTTTGATATGATATTTAAGAAATATTGCCAAGGTCAATCTCAAGGAGCTTTCATTATATGTCTCTTTATGTGGGTTTTATAGAATTTATCATTAGTGTTCAAGGGTTTTAAACCCATTTTGATTTATGCATTATATAAACACACATATATGTATGTACTTATGCATATGGGTCCAATTTTCTCTTTCATATCACTATTTATCAAAGAGATAATCCTTTTGCCATAAGAACTAAACTTATGTCTCTTGTAGGAAAAACAAGTTATCTTAATGTCTGAGCCACCTCTGAAGCCCAGACAGGGTTGTAACAAGTAGCCCTGTTTGGCCTTGAAATTAGAGACGACTTGCTTCTGTCTCCCAAGTATTGAGATTAAGGACACATACCACCATGCTTGACATTATTGTGATTTTTTTAAAAAATCTGATACTGAACTTTCTTTATTGGTCTGGGGGGTATTGTGAATAATTGAAAATGCACATGTGAAGTTGAAACTTAAAGGTTCTTTGGAAAGTCAATTGTGTTAGATGGTGTTTTGCTAAGGCAAACACATGAACAAATGTTTTGATAAAGCAGACACAGGTGAAAGGATGTTCTGCTAAAGCAAGCAAATGAATGAAACATGATGAAGGATTCTTTAATAACAACACACATGTATTGGTCCACCTTACATTGCATAGTTTAGCTCTATTTGTTGGGACCCCATAGAAAGAAATGTACCAAAAAACTTCTAGTGGTGGGCTTCTTGCCACTTCCTCAGACTGAAGCTGATATCTGGCAGAGTGATATCTGTTGAGACAGACTCACATGCTCTGGCAAGACCTGTGGTGAGGTAGGACCTGTGGAGGACATGTAATGTTTGAAGAGAATTAAAAAGGACTTGACCGACACTGACAGAGGCTGATCTTGGCTTGCTTGCATAGCTAAACACTTCTTGGTCTCCTGTCATAGCTGATCTTCACTTCAATGTCTTCATGTTGGCCTTGGTCCCTCCTGTTTTCTTATGCTGTTGCTGAGGCCTGGCTATCTCTGCTACATAGTGCCACCGCTGCTTATTCATGTTTGTTATCCCGAGTCTACCAAACTGGACTGCTGGTGTATCAGTGAAGTGTTTGCAAGTGGATTGAGCTGCCACTGCTAACCTGTGAACTGAACTGCCTATTTCCAGACAACACAGATGGGATTTGCTCCAATGAATCATTTCTAAACTGGTTCAGTTCCCCTGTATTCTTTTTTGCCCACTACCTCTAGTGGGCTAAAAGGGAAGTTAAGGCTTTGATCTAGGATGGTTGTCCTCTGAAAGGCTTTGCCAGTGTCTCACTGAAACAGATGCAGATACAGCCAACCATCAAACTGAGCCAGAAGACCACAATGGAAGAGTTAGGGGAAGGACTGAAGGAGCTGAAGGGGGTTACAACACCATAGGAAGAGCAATAATATCAGCTCTCTGGATCCCTTAGAGCTTCTGAGATTAAGCCACCAACCAGAGTATATGCATGGATGGGTCCATTGCTCCAGCTACATACATAGTAGCAGAGGTTTGCCTTATCTGGCAACAATGGGATGGGAGGCCCTTGGTCCTGTGGAGGTTTGTTGCCCCAGCATAGGGGGACGCTAAAGGGGTAAGGTGGGAGTGGATGGGTGGGGGAGCATTCTCTTAGAGGTAAAGGGGTAAGGGGATGGGATAGGGGGTTTGCTGAGGGGCACAACGGTTGAAATATAAATAAAATAAGCAATAAAAGAAAGACATAGTTAGGAAAAGACATAAAATATAGACTTAGAGTGTGGAGAGCAGTAGAGCTGGAGAGGCATTCGCCTTGACAAGATGGAGCCTACATCCGCTGTCAACTCCTGGTAAACAACTGTTTGCGCATGTGTGTAGAGTGAAAAGGCGCCAAGTCATGGCCCATCCCAGGGCGTCACATGGGGTGATGAGCAAACAGCCAATCATGGGCGGACACGCCGCGCTGTGGTGTATATAAGCAGTGCCGATTAGTGGCTCGGGGTCTTCCTCTTCATGATGCAATAAATGCTTGCTGTAGAAGGATTCTAGTGTCTGCGTGTCTTCTTGCTGGCAAGACGACTGCACGGGCTACATTAGAGATCAGTTAATTTTCTGTTTTAAATATATGATCACACAATAGTAAATAAAATATAAAAATACAAAAAATAGGCTTTGAAAAAATTAAAGTTATACCCATGCCATTTTGGCTTTTGTCTCACTATGTAATTTATCTTGTTGATTGATTTGCACTTGTAAAGCCAGACTCAAGTGCCAGATATAAGTGCCACTTCACCATAGTGTACAATCATTGTAATATGCTTTGTAAATTAATTCAGCCATATTTTTAATATTTCTCCAATTGTCACAGATATTGAGCTGTGTCTTCTTTTCTGTAGTATGTTTGGTATTTTGATAAAGGAGATACTAGGCTCATTAAATATGTTAGGAAGTATAGTGTTTCTTCTAGTTCTGTTTATTGGAAGGTCTTGAGAAGTATTGGTATTATTACTTCCCTGAAAGTTAAAAAGAATTCAGCTCTGTTGCCATCTTTTTTTTTTAACTTTTATTGCATTATGATGAGAAAAGTTACATGATTTCAATTTATCTGAATTTGTTAATATTTAAGAATATATTTTAAATAAATAGAATTAAATCACATTCTTGTTTCCCTTTTGTACACCCACTCCTCCCAGAGACCCCCTTCAATACTTACAATATCTTTTTTTGTCATATTATTTAAAATTTATAAAATATTATAACAATAAAAAAATGAGTATTATAAAAGTTGTTTGATATAAAACAACAATCAATTTAACAGTCTTATGCAGATGCTCATCTATAGCAATACTGAAAATACATATGTTTTTCTCAATATTAATTTTAAATAACTCCAAACATATTAACTATATTTCAAAATAATGCATCACTACTAGTATTTTCTAAAATGAACATAAATATATAAAGACTTTTTGTTTGTTTTGTGTTTGGTAGAGCTTAAAATCTTGGCACTTACTGTGGTACAAGCCCAAAATAAGAACAATTTTTAGACATAGAATTTCACTGTAATAAGGCTGTATTTCAATGACCCTCACATCACACCATCATAGCTAAACTGAGAGTTGACAAGTCTGGTGCGAAGGAATGAATTGTAGGCACAATTTTTGAATACAGACTTCCTGCCATGGTCAAAGCTATTTGACTTGAGTGAGTGACTTTAATCTCAACCCGCAGAGAACAGGTTACATTTATGTAAGAAATGGTGAGTATATTAAGATGGTCTATCCATAAAGTCATTCACCAACTGTTTCAATGAACAATGGTTCTGCTTGGAGGGTGACACAAACATTAGGTATGGGTAAGAATATGGTTCATTGGCTGTGATAATTTGGAAAAGCACTCATCTCAGAGAAAGAGTAACTTGTAAAGTCCTCTTCTTCAAACTTGATACAAGAGCCACAAATGTCAAAGCAAAGCATTCAGTCTCACTCAGTGTTGTTCTCTTTCCTACAAGCCACCTCCCAAGTTAATTGTCTATGTCTCCCTTGGGTATATAAATACTTTTGAAATATGTAAGCTGTTCTGAAAACCATAGTATAGTGTAAAAACATGAAATAAACAATACTACTAGTAGAAAGGCTGAGATAGGAGAAGCAAAATTTCAAGACCTTATGTTGTACATAGCCAGACACTGTCATGAAGAAACAAGCTGAAAGTATATATAAATTGTACAATATTAGACCTATTTCTCCAATTACCAAATTAGAGAGACCATTGGATGACAATCAACAAATTTCTAATTCCTCATATTATTGGATTTCAATCCATTATGATATGTTGGTAATATTAGTTTTCATATTAAGATATTAAGAAAAGGTAATTGTCACTTCCTGTTGTTTTTGTTGTAAGAGGTGGAATTAAATTTGTGTGGATTTGTTGAAAGATTATTTTCTTGCTTCTTCTAGGGTGTAGCTTTGCTCCTTATTTTGATGTTTTCCATCTATTATCCTTTGTAGAGCTGGATTTGTGGAAAGATATTGTGTAAATTT
>NW_022196913.1:19330562-19330720 GCF_008632895.1 Mastomys coucha | reverse complement strand
TGTTTTCTCCATTTATAGTAATTGAGAGTTTTGCTGGGTATAGTAGCCTGGGCTGGCATTTGTGTTCTGGTAGGGTCTATATGACATCTGCCCAGGATCTTCTAGCTTTCATAGTCTCTGGTGAGAAGTCGGCCATAATTCTGATAGGCCTGCCTTTA
>NW_022196913.1:19316349-19329434 GCF_008632895.1 Mastomys coucha | reverse complement strand
TTCTTTGAGGGTGCTATTTATGTCTTTCTTAAGGTCCTGCATCATCATCATGATAAGTGATTTTAGATTTGAATCTTGCTTTTCCAGTGTGATGGTATGTTCAGGACTTGCTATGGTGGGAGAATTGGGTTCTGATAATGCCAAGTAACCTTGGTTTGTGTTGTTTATTTTCTTATGCTTGCCCCCCACCATCTGGTTATCTCTAGTGCTACCTGTTCTTGCTAAATCTGACTGGAGTCAGTCCTTCCTGTGATCCTGGTTGTATCAGAACTCCTCAGAGTCAGGCTGTCTCTGTGATCCTGTGATTCTGGGATCCTGTGACCCTGGGCTTGTTAGAGCACCTGGGAGTGCAGCAGATTCCTCTGGGTGTTGTGTGACTGGCTGTGGAGCCTGGGCCCAAGGTCTGCTCAAGACAACAGCCCAGAGAGACCAGAAGGAACCCAAGCCACTCTGCTGGTAGAGTTCCTGTGTGCCTGGTCCCACTGGTCCCAGTCATTCTAGGTGTTGGAACAGATGTTGGGTCATCCTCACCTCTGATCCTGAGAGTGTCAGAGTGCCTGGGAGTGGAGCTTCCTGTGGGTGTTGTGGGACTGGCTGCAGAGCTTGTGTCCAAGGTCCACTCAGGACTGTGTTTTCCTTAGTTCTTGAAGGGATTTTTGTGTTTCCTCTTGAAGGGCTTCTAGCTCTTTACCTGTGTTCTCCTGTATTTCTTTGAGGGTGCTATTTATGTCTTTCTTAAGTCCTGTATCATCATCATGAGAAGTGATTTTAGATCTGAGTCTTGCTTTTCAGGTGTGATGGTGTGTCCAGGACTTGCAATGGTGGGAGTATTGGGTTCTGATGATGCCAAGTAATCTTGGTTTGTGTTGCTTACATTCTTATACTTGCCCTGCATCATCTGGTTATCTCTAGCACTGTCTGCCCTTGCTAAATCTAACTGGAGCCTGTCCTTCCTGTGATCCTGGTTGTGTCAGAACTCCTCAGAGTCAAGGTGTCTCTGTGATCCTGTGATTCTGGGATCCTGTGACCCTGAGCTTGTTAGAGCACCTAGGAGTGGAGCTTCCTCTGGGTGTTTTGGGAATGACTGCAGAGTTTGCACTCAAGGCCTGCTCAGGGCACCGGCCGACCCAGACAGACTGGAAGAAACTAGAACCACTGGGCTGGCAGAGTTCCTGTGTGTCTGGGTCCTACTGGTCCCAGTTACTCCCGGTGTTGGGACAGATGTTGTTTCCTCCTCACCTCTGATCCTGGGTGTGTTAGAGCACCTGGGAGTAGAGCTTATTCTGGGTGTTTTGGGACTGGCTATAGAGCTTACCCTCAGCGTCTGCTCAGAGCAACAGCCCAGACAGAGCAGAAGAAACCTGAGCCTAGAACACATCTTAAGTACAATGATAAAAGAAATGCCCATTCAGATATAAGAGGCACACAGAACCCCAAATACAAAGTACTAGAAAACAAATTTCCCATGCAATAGTATACTTAAAACACTAAATATACAGAATAAGGAAAGGAGATTAAAAGCTACAAGAAACAAAGACTAAGTCACATACTAATTTCAGACTTTTCAGAATACCTGAAGGTCACTCAATAGAAACTCCAAAGCTAATAGAACTGGGAGCAATGTGCTTCAGGTTTAGAAAGAATACAGATGCCAAACCTATGTTACCTGGCAAAACTTCCCATCATAAATGAAATAGAAAAAAAATAGCATGAAAAAGCATTCTAGAGGAATTCATGACCACTAAACCAGCCTACAACAACTTTTGAAAGAAATATTTTCTATTGAAGAGAGGGATAATTGTACCAAAGAAGGGAATTGGTGTATACGTAGAACCTTCATCCTCATGTTCCAGTGTCTGTAGTATGAGAAGGTGTTGTAAAGGCTACTAATAGAAAAATGTGAGCCCAAACCAGGCACAAAACCTTTACTCTACAGTCCTGCTTACAAAATACGCTAGGGCAATGTTGGCACAAAGTTTGTGGGAATAGACAACCAATGTCTGGTTTGACTTAAAGTCCACTCCATGAGGTTGAATCCATACCCAAAACTGCTTTGGATCACCAAGAGTCAGAGACCAGATAGCCCAGAGACCTAGGGCAAAACCAAATACTACTGATCTAAAATAAAAATAACAATAAAATGACTTCTACTGCCATTCTTCTATTCTAGTAGATAGTGTCTTATTTAGGCATCATGAGAGAGGCTTCTTCCTGCAGCAGATTGGAAATAACATAGAGACACCATAGCCTGAAGAGAGAAATAATCCTGGTAACATACAGCCTTAAATAGGAGGTGTTCCTCAAAGCTCTTTCCTCAGAGCTCAGGGAATCTCTTGGAAGAAGAGTCAGGAAATTTTTAAAAGAAAGAAAAGATTCATGAAAATACTACAAAGTGCTCAAATTAATACTTTAGTGATGTTCCTCAAGACTTTGGGAAAACAAAGACAAACTAATCTCCAAGGCAGTAGATGGAAAGAAAAAGTCAAATAAGAGAGAAATTAATGAAATTGAAACAAACAACCAAACAAATACAAATATTCAATGAAATGAGTTGTTGCTTCTTTGAAAATCTAGAAAACATTGACAAAGCCTTTGCCAAACTAACTGAATGGTAAGGCCAAGTTTAATACAATTAGTGGTATCTAGGGAGATGTCAGAAGGCTTACCTTAAAAAGTATATTGTAATGATAAGGAATACAGAGGTGTGCAAAGGCTTCACTGTGGAGCGCTGCTGCCGAGCCTTAAAGATGGCGCCTGCCATTCTTCTGCTAAGGAGTAAACAAGTCCTTATTTGGCAAGAGGGTTGCACCTGCCAGTCGTCTGATCTTTCGTCATGAGGCTGTAGCCAATGATAGCACAAGACGTGGTATGAAACTATTCATACAGGAGAGAATTGTATGAATGTCAGGAATGTCATAAAGCCTTTATGTTATGGGATCCACTGATATACAACAGAACTCATACACCAGAATAATGCAAATGATAAGAATTTATTATAACTATGTCACTATTGATCAATCAGGGCCACAAAAATATTCCCAGAAGCTTTGCTGCAATACTCCATCCCCACTGTGAGCCAGGAAGTTTTATAGTTTCTAAACTTGAAAACCACAAACACCAGTGCCCAGTTACATCTTCATTTCCCCCCATCATGAATTTTTATGTTCTTAATCTATGTCAAATGCTACAGAATGTAAATGTTAGGTCTGATACAGAATGTAAATTTTATGATAGGTCCAGCCTATCATAGCCATTTGTTCATGTATGGTTTGGAAAAGGCATTAAATTTTGATGAATAATAAAAAAAAAAGTATATTGTAATTTTGGTTGTGAGTCTACCCTTTAACAGCTGAGTCATCTCTCAGATCTAAAAGAAATGTATACATTTCTAGAAATATTGACACTTGAAAGTAAATCAAAGTTGAGATCAATAATTTTAACAGATCTATAACATAGTAATACAAAATATTTCCGGTAAAAAAAAGCCCAAGTCCAGGTGGATTCTCAGTAGAATTCTAAAAAAAAAAAAAAAAAAATTAAAGAAGTACAACCAGTGATTCAAAAATTATTGTACAAGACAGAGACAGAAGTAACATTTCCAAACTCATTTTGTGAAGTCAATATTACTCTAATACCAAGACCAGATAAAGATACAAAGAGAACTACAGACCAATAACTCTAATGAACATATGGATGGAAAATTATCAACTAATATATGCAGATCAAATACAAACACAAATCAAAAGGATAATTAATCATGATCAAGTTGGCTTTCTCCAAGAAAAAAAGGAAAGGTTCAATATATAAGTCAATCAAATAATAAGTCATATATAAATATATTTAATATGTAAAAAGCAATATGCAAAAATCATATGATCATCTGAATGGATTCAGAACAAGTTTCTTTTTAAATCCAATATGCCTTCATGATAAAAGTCTTAGAGACAAGGTTGGAGAAAAACAAACCTCAGTATAGTAAATGATAGTCACCATTATTTCAAATGAAGAAATACCCTGAAAATCAAGATTGAAACAGCTGTCCACTTTGTATACTCCTATTCAACATAGTGCTTAAAATCATAACTAAAGAAATAAGACAAGGTAAGGAAAGTATAGGGTTGAAAATAGGAAAAGAAGTCAAATCATCTCTGCTTTCAGATAATATGACACTTTATGTAAGAAACACTAAATAGTCCACCATAAAACTTTTAGAACTGATACACATTTTCATAGTGCAGGATGGAAAGTCAAAACTCAAAAAGGAAAAGAAAAAAGAAAATCAGAAGCCTTTCTATGTAGTAGTACAAACATGATAAAATAAACAGAAGAGCAATCCCATTTACAAGTGCCAGAAGAAAAGAGAATAAAATACCTCAGATAAAAATTACCACAGAAGAGAATGTCCTCTACAAGGGGAAATGTAAACAATAAAGAAAGAAATCACAGACAACCCAAGAAGACAGAAAGACCTCTTTTATTCATGGATTGGTAGAATCAGTATTGTATAAAGTCTTGTTCTACCCAAAACAACTCACAAAGAAATTTTTTTAAACTTTTATTGCATTATGAGAAAAGTTACATGATTTCAATTTGTCTGAATTTGTTAACATTTAAAAACATATTTTAAGTAAATAGAATTAAATCACATTCTTGTTTCCATTTTGTACCCCAACTCCTCCTAGAGACCCCCTCTTCAATACCTACAATATCTTTTTTTGTCATATTCCTTAAAATTTATAAAATATTATAACAATAAAAATGAGTATTATAAAAGTTGTTTGATATAAAACAACAATCAATTTAACAGTGTTATGTAGAAATTTTACCAAAAATCCCCTAGCACTTTTCACAGAAAAAGAACTTAGAACATAGGTGAAGATGTTCCAAATGAAAATCTAGTTGGTCAGTAAATAAGATCAACAATTGAAAAATCAGACCTTATAAAACTTTAAAACAAACAAGCAAACAAACTCTTCACAGCGATGGAAACAATCAAATGAAGAGGCAGAATGAGAGAAAGAACTTTTCTGCTATCTACTCAACATATTCATACTTAGAATGCCCGAGCGAAGAAAGAAAACTACTCAAGAAAACAAACAGCCCACTTAAGAGTGGAATGTCTCAGAATTCTTACAAGAAAAACTGAATACTCAATAAGCACTTTTTAGACTTCGAAGTAAGACCCTTGTAGCCTGGTGTGTTGCAGAGACAGATAACCAACCACTGAGCCCTTACACAGCCTCTTCTACATTCTGGCCACCTTGTAGCTGCTTAGCTGCTTACCAGCAGTTATGACATCTACCGATGCCTTCCCCTCCCTTTGGGACTCACCAGAGTCTGACCGTCAGAGTCTCTTCAGCCTACTCACTTGATACAGAGACAAAGATAAAGCTGTAGCACAGACAGCCAACTCTGGTGGTTGCTTGCTAGGGATCCTGACTGCTTAACTACACATTTGTCTCTTTTGGGGACCCTAGCTTCACAGACTTATTCATATAAGGGACTCTTCAAGATTTTCACTTGGCATGGAGACAGTGCTCCCAGCATAGTCTCATTCTCCCATGCCATCCTTTCTCTTGGGACTTCATGAAAGGGATTATGACCTCCTTAAGGCAATCAGAATGATTGGGGTCTCTGAAAGAAGGAAACATATAGTACTGTGATATAAATAATGGGACAGAAAAGATTAAATATGATGCGTGCTGGGAAGATAAGTTAGAGGACGGAGTATAGGGGAGAATTGCTAACAAAAACATTTTGAAAGAGCAATATTGATGCTTACTACTGAATGATATTCTTAAAATATATGCATAAAAGTACAAAAATAATTTAAATGCAGTTAGGTTATAACAATGAGGCAACATCCTTATTAGGCACAACATAATATGTGTAAATAAAAACACTGAGTACCAGAACTGGGTTACTTCATTTTGAGTTGTTAGCCAATACCATTTAATAGATATCCAAGCATTATAGGCTACTGCTACTGCTCTTAGTTACTCTTCAGAACTTAATGACTAAATCTTTTTGCTAAAGAAATGGTATAGTTGAAACATGGGACAATGGAGAAATCAAACTTGTATTCATTTGGAGTGAACTGGCTGGCATTCATTGTGCCAGAAAATTGTATGCAGTGTCTCATCCCTACACAAAGAACTACAGGCAACCAATGACTGATGTAAAAAGAAGTAGTCTCTCCCAGATGTGAGACCCATTATTGGTTTCTCAGTGCAAAGTGACCAACCTTAAAACCATTTACAAACAAACGAAATTTGGAGAAAAGTAATCGTTAATGTCATGCTTTGAACTCTGCAAGCTACAATACCCACTGATCTGGAACAATATGACAACTTGTGCCATAGTGACAGGAATGTCATGGAAATAACAAAACACCAGGTGCTCTAACAGGCCCAGGAACACAGGGTCCCAGAATCACAGGATCACAGGCACAGCTTGACTCTGAGGAGTTCTGACACATCCAGAATCACAGGAAGGACAGGCCCCAGTTAGATTTATTCAGGGCAGGTAACACTAGAGATAACCAGATGGCAGGAGGCAAGCATAAGAAAATAAGCAACAGAAACCAAAGTTACTTGGCATCATATGAACCCAATTCTCCTACCACAGCAAGTCCTGAATACACCATCACACCAGAAAAGCAGGATTCGGATCTAAAATCCCTTCACATGATGATGATGATAGAGGACATTAAGAAGGACACAAATAACTCCCTTAAAGAAATACAAAAGAACACAGGTAATAAGATAGAAGCACTTAAAGAAGAAACAAAAAAATCCCTTAAAGAACTAAAGTAAAACATAACCAAACAGGTGAAGGAAATTAATAAAACCATCCAGAATGTAAAATTGGAAGTAGAAATAATAAAGAAATCATAAAGGAAGACAATCCTAGAAAAACCTAAGAAAGAGATCAGGAGTCATAGATGCAAGCATCACCAACAGAATACAAGAGATAGAAGAGAGAATCTCGGGCGCAGAAGATACTATAGAAAACAATGACACAACAGTCAAGGAAAATGCAAATGCAAGGAGGTCCTAACCCAAAACATCCAGGAAATCCAGGACACAATGAGAAGACCAAACCTAAGAATAATAGGTATAGAAGAGAGGGAAGACTCCCAGCTTAAAGGACCAGTAAATATCTTCAACAAAATTATAGGAGAAAACTTCCCTAACCTAAAGAAAAAGATGTCCATAATCACAGAAGAAACCTACAGAACTCCAAGTAGACTGGAATAGAAAAGATATTCTTCCTGTCACATTATAGTCAACTACCAAATGCACAAAAGAAAGAAATAATATTAAAAAGCATTAAGGGAAAATGTCAAGTAATATATAAAGGCAGACCTATCAGAACTACACTAGGCCTCTCACCAGAGACTATCAAAGACAGATGTCATACAGACTCTAAGAGAACATGGATGCTAGCCCAGACTACTATACCCAGCAGAACTCTCAATTACCATAGACAGAGAAAACAAGATATTCCATGTCAAAACCAAATTTTCACACTATCTTTCCACAAATCTAGCCCTACAAAGGATAACAGATGGAAAACTCCAACACAAGGAGGGAAACTACACCCTAGAAAAAGCAAGAAAGTAATCTCCTTTAAAAAAAAAAACTAAAAGAAGACAGCTACACACACACACACACACACACACACACACACACACACACACACACAATTCCACCTCTAACAACAAAAATAACAGGAAGCAACAATCACTATTCCCTAATATCTCAGAACATCAATGGACTCAATTCACCAGTAAAAAGACATAGACTAACAGACTGGATACATAAACAGGACCCAGCATTTTGCTGAATATAGGAAATGCACCACAGTGCATTTAGAATAAAAGGCTAGAAAAAATTTTCCAAGCACATGGTCCCAAGAAACAAGCTGGAGTAGCCATTCTAATATAGAATGAAATCGACTTTCAACCAAAAGTTATCAAAAAAGATAAGGAAGGACACTTCATATCCATCAAAGGAAAAATCTATCAAGATGAACTATATTCTCAATCTGTATGATCCAAATGCAAGAGCACCCACATTCATAAAAGAAACTTTACTAAAGCTCAATGCACTCATTGCATCTCACACAATATTAATGGTAGACTTCAACACCACACACTCAGCAATGGACAGATCATGGAAACAGAAACTAAACAGAGACACAGTGAAACTAACATAACTTATAAACCAAATGGATTTAACAGATACCTATAGTACATTTCATCCTAAAACAAAAGAATGTATCTTCTTCTCAGCACCTCACGGATTGGCCAGATTAGTATAGTAAAAATGGCCATTTTGCCAAAAGCATTTTACAAGCTCAATGCAATCCCCATCAAGATTCTAACTCAATTCTTCATAGAGTTAGAAAGAGCAACTTGCTCTTCATTTGGAATCACAAAAAAAAAAAAATCCCAGAATAGGAAAAACTATTCTCAACAATAAAAGAACTTCTGGGGGAATCACCATCCCCGATTTCAAGTTGTATTACAGAGCAATAGTGATTAAAAATGTATAGTATTGGTAGAGAGACAAGGAGGTAGATCATTGGAATAGAAATGAAGATCCACAAATGAACCCACACACCTATAGCCAGTTGAGCCTTGAAAAAAGGAGCTAAAATCATTCAGTGGAATAAGGACAGCATTTTCAACAAATGGTGCTTGTTCAACTGGTAGTCAGCATGTAGAAGAATGCAAATCAATCCATTGTAATCTCCTTGTAAAAAGCTCAAGTCAAAATGGATCAAGGACCTCCACATAAAACTAGGCACACTGAATTTAATAGAAGAGAAAGTGGGGAAAAAGCCTCAAATACATGGACACAGGGGAAATTTTCTTGAACAGAACACCAATAGCTTATGCTCTACTATCAAGAATTGACAAATGGGACCTCATAAAATTGCAAAGCTTCTGTAAGGCAAAGAACACTCTCAATAGGACATAACAGCAACCAACAGATTTGCAAAAGATTTTTACCAATCCTACATCTGATAGAGGGGTAATAACTAATATATACAAAGAAATTGGGAACATAGACTCCAGAGAACCAAATAACCTTATTAAAAATGTACAGTGCTTAACAAAGAATTCTCAACTGATGAATACTGAATGACTGAGAAGCACCTAAAGAAATGTTCAACATCCTTAGTCATCATGGACATATAAATCAAAACAACATTGAGATTCTACCTTACACTGTGGGAAGCCCTGCTGTGCTCTCGGAGATTCTCAAACCGAAACTACAAGTTGACAGCTAGTCTCTGCGCGCTGGGGGGTTGGAGCCCATGCAAATGACTCAAGAACCAGATACCTGTTTCTTTCGAAGCCGTGATTCTTTGATCTTTCTTCCCCTTCCTGGATTCCTTTGTATCCATACTGAGCTTTGATGTCTTATTATCACCTAAATGCCAATTGCTTACCTGTGATGCCTTTGAGTATAAATCCTCTCCCGTCACTAAGTAAAGTGCACCTTGATGAGAAACGTCTCTTGGTGTGTGCGTCCTTTTCTCTGCTTTCCCCATACTGCAGGTCTCCCACATTCCCGGTTCGTGGAACCCCACGCAGGTAGGAGCTGCGGGACGGCTTCCTACATTACACGAGTCAGAATGGCTAAGATCAAAAACTCAGGTGACAGCAGATGCTGGGGAGGATGTGGAGAAAGAGGAACACTCCTTCATTGCTGGTGGGATTGCAAGCTGGTACAACCACTCTGGAAATCAGTTTGGCAGTTCCTCCAGCAATTGGACATAGTACTACCTGAGGAACCAGCTATACCACTCCTGGGCATAAACCCAGAAGATGCTCCAACATGTAATAAGGACATAAGCTCCACTATGTTCATAGCAGCCTTATCTATAATAGCCAGAAGCTGGAAAGAGCCCAAATGTCCCTCAACAGAAGAGTGGATACAGATAATTTGGTACATTTATACAATGGAGTACTACTCAGCTATTAAAAACAATGACTTCATGAAATTCTTTTTTTTTAATTTAATTTAATTTTATTTTTTTCTTAGATACTTTATTTACATGTCATATAATTTTTCTTTTCCTAGTTTCCCCTCCCAGGAACAAACAAACAAACAAACAAACAAAAAACACCAAAAACAAACCCCTGTTGGCTCACCCCTCCCCATGCTTGCCACTCCACCCTCTCCCACTTATTGGCCCTGGCATTCCCCACACTGGGGCACAGAACCTTCACAGGACAAAGGACCTGTCCTCCCATTGATGACTGATTTTGCAATCCTCTACTATACACATGCTGCCAGAACAATCAGTCCTACCATGTATACTCCTTGGTTGGTGTTTGAGTCCCTAGAAGCTCTGAAGGTACTAGTTAGTTCACATTGTTGTTCATCCTAAGGGGCTGCAAACCTTACAGCTCCATTGGTCCTTTCTCTAATTCCTTCACTGGGGACCCTGTACTCAATTCAAAGGATGGCTGTGAGCCTCTTCATCTGTATTAGTCAGGTACTGTCAGAGCCTCTCAGGAGATAGCTATATCAGGCTGGCTTGTTCTTCCTTCAGTCTCTGCTCCATAGTTAGTTGCTGCAACTCCTTCTGTGGGTATTTTGTTCCCCCTTTTAATAAGGAATGAAATGTCCACATTTTGGTCTTCCTTCTTCTTGAGTTTCTTGTGGTTTGTGGATTGTTCTTCCTGTATTCCAAATTTCTGGGTTAATAACCACTTATCAGAGAGTGCATACCATGTGTGTTCTTTTGTGATTGAGTTATCTCACTCAGGTTGATCTTCTCCAGATCCATCCATTTCCCTAAGAATTTCATAAATTCATTGCTTTTAATAGCTGAGTAGTACTCCATTGTATAGATGTACCACAATTCCTGTATCCATTCCTCTGTTGAGGGACATCTGGGTTGTTTCCAGTTTCTGGCTATTATAAATAAGGCTGCTTTGAACATGGTGGAGCATGTGTCCTTACTACATATTGGAGCATCTTCTGGGTATATGCCCAGGAGTGGTATAGCTGGGTTCTCTGGTAGAACTATGCCCAATTTCTGGAGGAAACACCAAACTGATTTCCAGAGTGGTTGTACCAGTTTGCAATCCCACCAGCAATGAAGTAGTGTTCCTCTATCTCTACAACCTCTCAGACATCTGCTGTCATATGAGTTTTTTATCCCAGCCAATCTGACTGGTGTGAGGTGAAATCTCAGAGTTGTTTTGATTTGCATTTCCCTGATGACTAAGGATGTTGAACATTTCTTTAGGTGCTTCTCAGCCATTTGGAATGCATCAGTTGAGAATTCTTTGTTTAGCTCTGTACCCCATTTTTAACAGGGTTATTTGGTTCTCTGCAGTCTAACTTCTTGAGTTCTTTGTAGACATTGGATATTAGCCCTCTATCAGATATAGGATTGGTAAAGATGTTTTCCCAATTTGTTGGTTGCCGTTTTATCCTGTTGACAGTGTCTTTTGCCTTACAGAAGCTTTGCAACTTTATGAGGTCCCATTTGTCAATTCTTGATCTTAGAGCAGAAGCTATTGGCATTCTCTTCAGGAAATTTTCAACCTGTGCCTATTTGCTCGAGAAGGTTCTTCCCCACTTTCTTTTCTATTAGTTTCAATGTATTTGGTTTAATGTGGAGGTCCCTGATCCACTTGGACTTGAGCTTTGTACAAGGAGATAGGAATGGATCGATTTGCATTTTTCTACATGCTAACTGCCAATTGAGCCAGCACCATCTGTTGAAAATGCTGTCTTTTTTTCACTGTATGGTTTTAGCTCCTTTGTCAAAGATCAAGTGACCATAGGTGCATGGGTTCATTTCTGGGTCTTCAATTCTGTTCCATCGATCTACCTGCCTGTCACTGTACCAATACCATGCTGTTTTTATCAAAATAGCTCTGTAGTACAGCTGAAGGTCCGGGATTGTGATTCCACTAGAGGTTCCTTTCCTGTAGAGAATAGTTTTGGCTATCCTGGGTTTTTTGTTGTTCCAGATGAATTGGCAAATTGCTCTTTCTAAGTCTGTGAAGAATTGAGTTGGAATTTTGATGGAGATTGCATTGAATCTGTAGATTGCCTTCAGTAAGATGGCCATTTTTACTATATTAATCTTGCCAATCCTCGAGCATCAGAGATCTTTCCATCTTCTGAGATCTTCTTCAATTTCCTCCTTCAGAGACTTGAAGTTCTTGTCAAACAGATCTTTTACTTGCTTAGTTAGAGTTTCACCAAGATATTTTATATTATTTGTAACTATTGTGAAGAGTGTTGTTTCCTTTATTTCTTTCTCCGGCTGTTTATCCTTTGTGTAGAGGAAGGCCTCTCATTTGCTTGAGTTAATTTTGTATCTGGCTACTTTGCTGAAGCTGTTTATCAGATTTAGGAGCTCTCTGGTGGAAATTTTGGGGTCACTTAAGTGTACTATCATATCAGCAAATAGTGATAATTTGACTTCTTCCTTTCCAATTCATATGTTTTTGATCCCCTTTTGTTGTCTAATTGCTTTGGCTAGGACTTCAAGAACAATATTGAATAGGCAGGGAGAGAGTGGGCAGTCTTGTCTAGTCCCTGATTTTAGTGGGATTGCTTCAAGTTTCTCTCCATTTAGTTTGATGTTGGCTACTGGTTTTCTGTATATTGCTTTTTACTATGTTTAAGTATGGGCCTTGAATTCCTGATCTTTCCAAGACTTTTATCATGAAGGGATGTTGGAGTTTGTGAAATGTTTTCTCAGCTTCTAATGAGATGAGCATATCGTTTTTTCTTTGAGCTTGTTTATGTAGTGAATTACATTGAAGTATTTCTGTATATTGAACCATTGCTGCATCCCTGGGATGAAGCCTACTTGATTATGGTGGATGATCGTTTTGATGTGTTCTTTGATTCGGTTTGCTAGAATTTTATTGAGTATTTTTGTATCGATGTTCATAAGGGAAAATTGGTCTGAAGTTTTTTTTTGTTAGGTGTTTGTGTGGCATAGGTATAAGAGTAATTTTGTTTCTATTTGGTTGATTTCAGCCTTGAGTTTGATTATTTCCTCCCTTTGACTCCTCTTGGGTGAATTTGCTTCTT
>NW_022196913.1:19314273-19315350 GCF_008632895.1 Mastomys coucha | reverse complement strand
TGTCTGTCTTTGTCACTGAGGTGGGTTTCCTGTATGCAGCAAAATGTTGGGTCCTGTTTATGTACCCATTCTGATAGTCTATGTCTTTTTATTGGGGAATTGAGATCATTGATATTAATAGATATTAAGGAAAAGTAATTGTTGCTTCCTGTCATTTTTGTAGTTAGAGCTGGAATTCTGTTCATGTGGCTTTCTTCTTTAGTTTTGTTGGAAGATTACATTTTTGTTTTTTCAGGGATGTAGTGTTGCCGCCCCTCCGTCCAGTGGAAATAAGGAGGCAACAACGAACGAGCTCTTCTCCCAGCAGTTTAACCAGGAACCTTCATTGTTACTTCTTCTTACTCATCCCAATAATCATAATAATCCTCTTTTCTCAGCCTCCCTAGTAGCTGGGACTACAGGCGTGCACCACCACCGCCCGGCTCATAATAATCCTCTCTTATCCCCCAGCCCTTGCAGGTTAAATATTTTCCCTGGTCCCAATCAGCATCAGCTACGTGGCAAAGCATAATAGGCTGTAGGAAATTCATGCCATCTTGCATCACAAACTGGAGGCACTCAGCTTCTCCAACTAAGGGCTTGATTATCAATGCTCTCTGCTCTGGCCGGAGACCAGGTATTCAATATATATATATATATATATATATATATATATATATATATATATATATATATATATATATATATATATATATATGGTGGCAGCTGTGGCTCCCCACAATGTAGTTACCCTCCTTGTGTTAGAGTTTTTCATTTACTACCCTTTGAAGGGCTGGATTTGTGGAAATATATTGTGTTAATTTGGTTTTATCATGGAATACTTTGGTTTCTCCATCTATGGTTATTGAGAGTTTTGCTGGGTATAGTAGTCTGGCCTGGCATTTGTGTTCTCTTAGGGTCTGTATGACATCTGCCCAGGACCTTCTAGCTTTCATAGTCTCTTATGAGAAGTCTGGTGTAATTCTATTAGACCTGCCTTTATATGTTACTTGACCTTTTTCCCTTACAACTTTTAGTATTCTTTCTTTGTTTTGTGCATTTGTTGTTTTGACTATTATGTGGTGGGAGGAATTTCTT
>NW_022196913.1:19279047-19313717 GCF_008632895.1 Mastomys coucha | reverse complement strand
TTTTTGCTTTCTCTTTAAGGGCTTGTACCTCTTTACCTGTGTTCTCCTGTATTTCTATAAGGGAGTTATTCATGCCCTTCTTAAATTCCTCTGGCACCATCGTGAGATATGATTTTAGATCCAAATCTTACTTTTCCAGTGTTTTGGGATATCCAGGACTTGCTGTGGTTGGAGAACTAGGTTCTGATGAAGCCAAGTAGTCTTTGTTTCTGTTGGTAGGATTTTTGCCTTTGCCTTTTGCCACCTGTTGATCTCTGGTGTTGGATGTTCTTGTTGTCTCTGACTAGAACTTGTTCCTCCTGTGGGTCTGTAAGCCTGTTTCAGCACTCCTGGGAGATCAGCTCTCCTCTAGTAAATCCTGGGTGAGTAGATGGGTGAGTCCCTGGGTTAGAGCACTCCCTGGAGGCAGGCTCTCCATGGCAGGGAAGGGGCCGAGAGGATTGCAGATCCACAGCTGTCACTCAGAGGCTGAGAAAATCCTCTTCCTGCTGCCCTGCGACTTCCCTGAGACTCCTGAGGCCTGTGCCTCCTGGCTGGTCCCTCCTTAGAAAGTCACTGAGTCCCAAAATTCTTATGCAAATGGAAGGAACTAGAAAATACCACCCTGAGTGATGTAACCCAATCACAAAAGAACACACATGGGGTATGCACTCACTGATAAGTAGATATTATCCCCAAAGTTGGGAATACCCTAGATACAATTCACAGACCACATGAAGCTTGAGAAGAAGGAAGACCAAAGTGTGGATCCTTGGGTCCATCTTAGACGGGGGAACAAAATACTCATGGGAGCAAATGCAGAGACAAAGTGTGGAACAAAGACTGAAGGAAAGACCATGTAGAGACTGTCCCACCTGAGTATCTATCCCATATGCTGTCACCAAATGCAGACATTATTGTAGATACCAAGAAGTGTATGCTGACAGGAGCCTGATATTGCTGTCTCCTGAGAGGCTCTCCCAGAGCCTGACAAATATAGAGGCAGATGCTCGCAGCCAACCATTGAACTGAGCAAGGGGTTCTCAATGGAAGAGTTAGAGAAAGGACTGAAGGAGCTGAAGGGGTTTGCAACCCCATAGTATGAACAACAGTATCAATCAACCAGACCTCTCAGAGCTCCCAAGCACTAAACCACCAACGAGTACACATGGAGCGACCTATGTCTCCAGCCACATATGTAGCAGATGATGGCCTTGTCTGGTATCAGTTGGGAGGAGAGGCCCTTGGTTCTCTGAAAGCTTAAATACCCAGTGTAGGGGAATTCCAGGGCAGGGAGGCCAGAGTGGGTGGGTGAGTGGGGAACACCCTCATAGAATCAGAGGGAGGGGTGATGGGATAGGGAGTTTCTGGGGATGGGGGAAAATTGGGTAAGAGGATACCATTTCAATGTCCAATCAAATATCCAATTAAAAAAAGAATAGAGAGATGGATATTAAATACATACATGTTTTTCCTGTAGGATAAGTCTTTTTTAGTTAAATTTTTATTGAAATTAAATGTTATCTTTCTCCTTTCCTTTCCTCCTTCCAGTTCTTCCCAGCTATCCCCCACTAAACCTCTCCTATCCATCCCCACTCAAGTTAATAGCCTCTTTTATTTTATTAATATTGTTTAATATATGTATGTATGCATGTATATGTATGTATATGCACAAACACATAATGAAACCTACTGAGTCCATTTTGTTGTAGGTTTACAAATCATATCAAGGCTGACCACTCTGGATTGGAAAACCAATAAAGAGTCTCATACTTGAGGCTGGATTGGGGGTAACTCTCCATCTTCCAGCAGTCATTAGTTGTCTGTAGTTCTTTTTCTTGGTGTGGGACCCAGAAAACTTTTTTCCCTTCCACATTAATGTATTCATTGTTACTGACAATGTTCCAGTCTTCTTTTTCGAAACATTTCTAGGAGAGACTGCTTCACATTCTGGCTCTTATAGTCCTTCCATGAAGTATTCCCTGAGTCACAGATGAAGGAGCTCTGACATCAATATACTCTTTGGGGCTGAGTTTCCCACCAAATGATTATTTTTGCATTATGTCCAGGTACTGTTTTCTGGGAAGAGAGGCTTTGATAAAAATTGGGTAGCTATGCTTATCTGAGGATATAAAGATAAGATTTAGAATGACTTAGGAATTGGTCTAGCAAAATAGATATAGTAGATTCTTTTCTAAGGTCCATGAGCCCATTAGCCCTGGGAAGTGTACTAGGTTTCTAGTACTAGACATGATTTCCCTTGTGTTGAGTGGCCCCTAAGTCTTATTAGACAGCAATGGTTGCCACCATAACATAGAAGTATTCATCATCCTTAGTAACTAAGGAAATACGCATGAAATAACTTTGAGATTTCAGCTCACCATGGTCATAAGATCAACAAAGCAACTGATAAGGAATGCAAGTGACAGTTGTAGGAAAAGGAAACCCTCATTCATAGTTGGAAAAAAATACAAATTTGTGCAACCACTCTGAAAATCTGTATGAAGGTGCTTCAAGAAAAGAAAAAAAAAACCTTAAGAAATAAATTTACCATATAGCTTAGTGTACTGGCTGGTTTTGTGTGTCAACTTGACACAGGCTGGAGTTATCACAGAGAAAGGAGTTTCAGTTGGGGAAGTGCCTCCATGAGATCCAGCTGTGGGGCATTTTCTCAATTGCCCATTGTGGGTGGTGCCATCCCTAGGCTGGAGGTCTTGGGTTATATAAGAAATCAGGCTGAGCAAGCCAGTAAGGAACATCACTCCATGGCCTCTGTATCAGCTCCTGCTTCCTGACCTGCTTTAGTTTCAGTCCTGACTTCCTCTGGTGATCAACAGCAATGTGGAAGTGTAAGCTGAATAAACCCTTTCCTCCCCAACTTGCTTCTTGGTCATGATGTTTGTGCAGGAATAAAAATCCTGACTAAGACACTTAGGTATACCACTCCTTGGCATATGCTCAAAGAATTTAAAATCCTATTCCACAGATACTTACTCAACAATGGAAATACTATAATTGCCTTCAAAAGATGAGTGGATAATAAAAATGTAGCAACTTTTACACAGTGGAATACTGCTCAACTGTAAGGAAAAATTGTGAAATATTCCACTTAATAGGTATATCTAGAAATGATTATATTGAGTGTGGTTACCCAGACTCAGAAAGACAAATAGCACGTGTTCTTTCTCTTCTGAAGTGCCCAGCTATAAACCCTCAGATATGAGTAGCTGGATGGATCCAGAAACCAGGAAAGTATAAAGGGATCGTTGGTGAGAAGAGGCTTGGGAACAGCTAGCAGAATACAGGATACAGAATAACAGGAGGGAACTCCAACTGTGGCAAAGATAGTGGGGTCAATACAGAAAGAAAATTCTTGTTTTAATTTATTAAATTGTTTTATTTATTTACATTTCAAATATTGGACCCCTTCCCGGTCAGGAATAATTCTGAGTCAAAAAATTGAAGATAGATGGGTGGTCCCATCTCCTCACTGGGGGATCTGTCTATCTACTGGAGGTGGTCTCTTCAGAGTTCATCTCCCCACTGCTGGGCACTTCATCTAAGGTTATCTCCATTGAGTTCTGGGAGCATCTCACCTCCCAGGTCTCTGGGACTTTCTAGAAAGTTCTATATAACCAAAATAAAATTGTTTTTATATTTTTCATCCATTATCTTAATTTCTTTCTATTTAAATCTAGAGATTTAAATATGATCACCCCTGTGCAAAACTGATATTTAAATGATATTAGTAGAAGTAGGTCATTTTTCTTTTTCTACTACCCTCCATTTCAAGTCCAAAGACCTCCTTTTAGTCCTGATGCCACCTGCCAGCAGAAGCCCTCATCTCACCCTCACCTTGATTCACTGAGGACTCTCTCTCTCTTGGGGTGGATCCAGGGTCTCCTTGTCCTTTCTGTCTACCCCATTCAGGTTTCTAGGTCATTTCCCTTCCTACCCACTAACAGGATACCCCAGGAAACCCCAGTGGCCACACTAGTCTGATACTCAGGAACCACACAGCTACCACATTTGGTTAGGTTCCAGAATAGGGAATAGCATTCAAAAATGGAACATAAAGAAACTCTTCAACTATTATAACACCAGATGCCTGTACTCTAGTGCAAAATCACAAACATGAACAACCAAGACAATATGACTCCTCCAGAAGCCAGCAACCTTATTACAATAGGCTTTTTAAAAAGCAGTTTAGCTGAATTACAAGACAAGGACCATAAAATATCATTTATGAGTATATGCACGGACCTTGCAGGGGATGTGGATAAATGCCTTAATGAGGACCAGGAAAACATAAACTGTTGAATGAAAACTATTCAAGACATGAAAGTAGAATTTAACAAGAAACAGAATCATTAAAGATCACCCAAACTGAAATAAAATTGTAAATGAAAGACTCAGAATGCCAAACAAAACCTCAGAGATAATCCTCATCAATAGATTAAAAGACATGCACAAGATATCCATGAAATCTCAAACACTATAAAGAAAATAACAAATTATGAATAACAGAAATAGAATAAGGAAGAGAAATCCAGGGCAGAAGCACAGGATACATTTTAACAAAATCATAGAAAAAATTTCCAACTCTAAAGACATAAAGGTACAGAAATCATATAGAATATCAAAATTTGAGGATCAGAAAATAAACTCCCTAAGACACTATAATCAAAACAGTAAATTACAGAACAATGAAAAATAGAAAAAGCTTCAAGGGAAAAAGACTAAGTTATATATAAGTGCAGACCCATTAGAATAACACCAGACTTCAATATTGTTTCAGGAAGCCCAAAGGACCTGAATGGTTAGTCTTCAAGATCTAAGAGTCCACAAATGCCAGCCAAGACTATTATACCCAGCAAAGTTACCAATAACAATCATTAAAACATTCTATGATAAAAAGTTAATTGAACCTATTTTTATCCACCAATAGAGAGCTACAGAAGGCACTGGGCAGACATCTTCAGTCTGGAGAATCCCAGGACATTTATCAAAATAGGGACCACTACCACCACAACAAAACAATAGCCATTAGTAAATACTGCTCATTAATATTTCTTCATACTAATGGCCTACTAGCAGATTTGGGTTAGAAAACAGGATTTATCTTTCTGTTGTATCCAAGAAACGTACTTCACTATCAAGAATACAGATTACCTTAAGATAAAAGGATGGAATAAGGTTTTCCAAGCAAATGGAATCAAGAAGCAAGCACATGTAGCTCTTTTTATAACTGACAAAACATATTTCAAACCCAAACTAATGAGAATAGATAGGAAAAATCCATCAAGAGAATGTTTCAATTTTCTACATTTAGGCACCAAGCAGAGGGACATCCAAGTTCATAAAAGAAGTTTCTACAGCTAAAAGTCACATAGTGACCCTAAAACAGTGATAGTGGGAGACTTCAATACTCTATTATACAGATCATCAAGAAAATACTAAGAAGAGAAACATTGTAGTCAAATAACATCATGACCTTAAGAGACATCAATAGCATATTCTACCCAAACACTGAAGAGCATACTTTCTTCTCAGAAGATCTGGAACTTTTCACAAACTGATAACATAGTAGAACATAAAACTAGTCTCAACAGATAAAAGATAACTGAAGTAACACACTGTATCATATGTGAGCAACATGGATTAAAGCTATATATAAACAACAAAATGAAATCAGACACTATAAAAACTCAGTGACATATTCAATGAAAAGTGGTTCGTGAAGGAGGACTGAAAGGAAATTTAAACTTTCAAAAACTGAAAGAAAACAAAACAAAACAAAACAACATACCCAAATCTATGGGACTCAACGAAGACAGTTCTAATAGGCAAACTCGTACCATTTATTGCCTACATCAAAGAAATAAAGTACATTGCATAAATGGGTTTCCAATATTTTAAAACAAATTAACATTTAGAAAACATGCCTCAGCCAATCATAATATATTATTTATATCTTGTTGGTGGACTCAGTAAACTAATATCTTTTATTGAGAACTTTCATGTGTATGTTCCTAAGATAATGATAAAAAAAAGAAGATCTTGTATTTGTGTTTAGTAACTTAGTTTGTTCTGTTTTTTAAATAGGGTTCATTGGCTTAACAGATTTGCTTTAACAAATTTAACATACTTCATTTTATTCTGTTTGCTGTGAGAAACCTGATAAAAATCTGAGATGCATGTTTCATTCAAACATTTGACAAATTTACCTATGAAAGTATGTTGGCTTAGCAAATTAGATTTAGAGCATTTGACATAAATAATCTGAGAAGATTAGTTCTCAGAGTTGTAAGATCATGCTGACTACCTATTCTGTCTTCCTGTGCAAGCTTTAATTACTCACAGGCTTTGATCAATCAGATTTTTGCTGAAGTTACTAAATCTGTGCCCTTACAGGTGCTATTGACCCTTCTCATGAGAAATCCACTGAGTACTTGTTTCTATATAGGCAACATATTATTGCTCTTTTTCTGGATGGGTTTCAAAATATTTTCACTTTTATTTTTCAATAGTTTTCTCATATGTTTGGGAATAAAATATCCTCTATTTTATCCATATTTTCTTTTCTTCACTTCTATAATCCATAGGATTGAATTTTCTACAAAATTTAGGAAGTTTTCTGTTAACCTTTTTCACATATATTTGCTATCAGTTCATCCTTAATTTTGAGGAGAACATTACATCATTTCTGTTATTTTTGTTATTTCCTGAGATAGTCTTCATTTATCTCTATCTTTCTTATTCTCTTTTGCCCAGATTGGACGTTCTCTGTTAGCTTGTCTTCTAATTAAATATACTCCAGTTGAGTCTATCTGTTGGATCATTTCATAAATACTTTTTCAGTTCTAAAACTAAAATTAGGTTATTTTTATCTTTTAATTTGTTCAAATATTCAACACAAATACTTTTTCCAACAGTATTTTCAATTGCTAGTTTGTGTGTTGTTACAATTACAATTTTTCAGCTTTTCATGTAATTCTAATGTCTCTGTCAGCTTAGTCTTTGCTAAGTTGATTGTATTTGACCACATGCTACAGTTTTCAAAGGCCAAATATAATTTTATCTTAGAAGTTTTAAACAGTTTCTAGGTCCATAAAAATATAGGTCTTTTTTGGAGACAGAAGGTAGTTGAACTTGTATGGATAAGTTTGAGAGTTCCAACCTACCTTCTGTGGAAGTTGGTTCCAATGACAGGGTAATATTAAAGATTTTGTAGAGTTCTTCATATTAGTTCTTGGTATCCACATTCCAGACTACATTCTATGTTTTGGATAGCAGATTTTTCATAGTTCTCAAAGGATTTTGATGCCAATTAGGATCATGCTCATTTGAGCCTAGGCTCCCCACAAATTATAAGCAATTTTGGGGGACGAATGGATTTGAGAGTTTTATCATCATGGTTTCCTCAGAACTTTCCAATTCTGGTGCATGTATTTTCTTTTCTAACACTAGAAACTTTGTGATACTTCTTAACTTTGTGTTTTACTAGGTAGAGACCAGCCAATAGGAGGAAAGGAAGAAAGAGGGCAGTAGGGACTTATGTCTTTCTTGGAACTGCAGTTTTACTGGATAGAGATATCTGTCTGTCTACATTTTATACTAGCCAGGGCTCTTCAGAAAAAAAAAATCTGTATAAGAATGTATGCTGTTTTATTTTAAGGCATCGGCTTAGTGATTGTATGATTGGCTTGTCAAAATCACAGGCTAGGTTGACAACCACAAAGGTTGTCAACCTTTGAAACCTAGGTTGAAATCCACAAAGCAAATAACTTTTATTTCAAATATAAAGCAGCATTTGATGTGGGGAGGCATGACAATACTCTTTCAAGAGTCCATGTGTCTTTTAAAGCCTTCAGCTAACTGTACTAAAGATGACTCATACACTGTCACATAGGATCTGCTACCTTGACCTCCACTGCATTAGATGTTAATCTCTCCCAAGAAATTACTTTTACAGTAAATGGATACATGCTTGATTATTGTGGCTAAATTAGGCTTGTATGTAAAATTAAACATCACAAGCCATTCCTTGTTTATTAGGCACATATACATATCTTCTTAAGCCATAATTAATGTCTAAATAAAGGCAAAAATAAGATTATACTCCAATCTAACATGATACACCAACCAAAATGTAATGATTCTTTTCCCAGAGCAATATAAGAATATCCTGCATACTATGTTGTAAAGTTAGAAACACTTATCTAATAATGTAATATCTGCAATGTAAAGTCATGCACATTATGTTATATAAGTGAATGAAAGAGAAAAGAAACAAGGATACTTACTTGTCTAATGCACATGCACATACAACAAAAATACAAAAACTCATGCCAACACTCAGAACTTTTTTATAGAGTCAGTTCCTTTATGTTCTCGCTGTAAGTTACTATTTCTGCTGCTTTGGAATTTTGAGGGACTGTTTCAAAAGAGGGAACCACATAACATTCATTTTACATTCATTCACTCATTCTTTCTTTCTTCATTATTCATTATCATCCTCTTTGTCAATCTTCCTTTCCATTTCTCTCTCCTCTCTTATCCCTCTATGCCCTGATAGTTTATACTATGTTTGGAGGAAATATGAAGGAAAGACTAGGAAACACTGAATGAAGGAGAATAGAAAGTTCAATGATACTAGTATACTTCCCCAGTATTTCTGCTACTCTTTTCTTTTATAGATGCTTAAACAAGTCTTAACATCATGGCCATATTTTATAGTTATGTTCAGATGGAGAGAAAGGATGAAAGAAGGGAAAGAAAGAAAGAAGGAAAGAGAGAAAGAAGGAAAGGAAGAAAGAAAGAAAGGGTGTATAGGATGAGTTTATTGTACCAAGAATCAGGACCTCTTACCTGTTTTTTTTTTTTTTACCATAGGTAATATGAATTCTAGTAATAATTTTCACTTTATTTATTTTATGCTTTTATTGTTGTGTGGCTAAGAATTGGGCCAGGGGTACATACTCGACCAATAAGCATTTCACAGCTCAAAAACTATTTTATTTTTATGTTTATAATATCTATTGTATTTTCACTGGTAAATGCAATTCTAGAAGTTTGGTAGCAATTAAAAATATTTTATACAATTAGAATTTAGTATTGACTTTGAACAGACATTTTGCTCAATGTTAAGATAGCATGCTACACAAAATAGTGTCTTTTATCATAGGATATGCTAGTCAACACACTTTAAATAAGGAATGACATATCTAAAAGTATTTCATTATAGTGACAATGAGCACCAGAAGGAAATAAGAACCATGTTATAGAATCGCTAAGCTAGGGCAACAGCCTTGAAGGAAAGCTGCGAAAAGTTTTCCTAGAGAAGTGTGACATTAAAGTGAGTAAGAATTTCCTGAGTGAAGAGAAGGAATGAAACTTTCCTGGCACTGCAAACCACCAATAGAGATTTTAAGCAGAAAGAAATTTTCAAGGAGAATTAAGGTTAGTTTAGTAAGGGAAAGCATGAAGCCCATGCTAATTGATTGGAGTGCTGTGTCTCAGCAAGACCTAAGAAAGGCATATCCTTGGTGAATACTAGGAGTATAGGTTTTGTACATCATTATCACTCTGGGATCCCTTTCTCAGAGAAGTTACGTTCAGAGAAATATGCCATAACACTTCTTGGGAGTGTTCAGAGAACCTAATACATTTATTAAGTGTTTCCTTGATGTCTTCTCTTGAATCTACAAGTAGAAAAGCCTCTGATGAAGGAAGAGGGAAGGGGAAATAAATGAATAATAGAAGAGAGAAGGGGAGAGGATGAGAGGTGAGAGGTAAGAAATATCCATCCATAGCCACCCTCCTGCCTCATGTCACTTGATTATAGCTAAGATATGGATAGAATAAGCAAGTTTGAGAGGTTTTCTTCCTGATTTAGGGGATATAATAAACCAGTTACTAAGGTATATGATGAAAAATGGTGAAGCATACAGTAATTTGAGATTAAATTCAAAATAGTTATGGAAATGTATAGCAGCAGTACTAAGAGAGTACCTATACACACCCCGCGCCCCACCTACTATCCATGAGAAGCAAGAGGGTTAATTTTCAGGAGGCTTTATTTCCCAAGCTTGGCTCTTACTGGTTCAGAGTCAAGAGGTATTTTTGTCTTTATTATTTATTTTCTTATGTATAGCCAAGTTACTCTCCCAATGTGAATCTCCTTTTTTTGTGACTAATCCAAAATCAAAGGATAAGATTCCTTCTGAACCATTTCTTACACTCACCACTTGCATTTGAATAGGGCTATTTTATACAAGTAAATTTTAAGAATTAGCTACTCTCATATTTTTATGATAAACTTCTTTATTTTGCCTGGATCAATCTTCTACATTTACATCACCAATTTCTAAAATTCAGAAATTTTACACTGCCTTTAGTAGATACTCTCATCCAAATGGTGATTAAAGAGGACAAAGGAAGTGATGGGAGCATTGGGGCTTTGCTCTCCATGACATCACTGTAGCTGACTACAAGGTATTTGGACACTAGTTACAATTTTCTCAGCCCAGGAACAACAAGGCATTTTCCTGAATTACAGCAGCTATAACTGATGATCAATACATATATTCATAACCAGAACAATGAAAAAGTCTACTCCAAGATGATAGTTATAGGATGGTTAGCTGAAATTGATGAGTGAGTTTGCCATGGGTTTATTTAGTAAGTGGTGAAGTTTAAGAAGTCATGGGTAAACTTTAGTGAGCCAATGTTTATCTCACTACCTTGGTCAGTACTCACTACCCACTGTCTTAAGCAAATGAGAAAGGTATTCCTAAATATTAAATATGCCAATATTTGATGGTCTTGTTTTCATAAATGCTTTTCATTTGCTATTTAAAAACCAAATATGTAATAGAAAGCAACAGTCTGGGGTTAAAAGTTATTTCTATAGAACTAACATCGGGTAGATGTTTGAAAGTGGATCATGGTCTAAAATACTAAGCAAAACATTGGCGTTCATGACTACAGGCAAAAGGGAAAGTTGCTATAAATCTAAGCTGGCCAAGAAATGTGGCAGTTCTTCCTGTCACTGATCGGAGAAAAGACAAATGTGCCACTCATATGAACAAGGGCCAGAATGACTCAGATGTTTTATAGGGCATTTCTTTCTTCTTCCTCTAACTCCTACTCTTCTGGCCCCAGAATTGCACCTATACACATGTGGAAGCCATTGTAAATTTTGGTTTTGTTGGCAATTTTATGAGGTAATGCCAAGTAAAACAGAGTCAAGACTAAAGTGGAGATTTGCTCTAGCAAAGGCTGAGCTCCTAAGTGATGCTCTAGCAGAGACTATGCTCCCAAGAGATTCTCTAATACAGGCTGAGCTCCCAAGAGATACTCTAGCACAGGCTGAGCTCTGAAGAGATGCTCTAGCACAGGCTACAAACACAAGAGATGCTCTAGCATAAGCTGAGCTCCCAAGTGTTTAAGCAGAGTTTTTCTCAGAAAAGAGGACTGGAAACAGATAAATATTAGGGATGGCTAAACACCCTAAAGACCCACATAAGGAAAAGGGATAGGATTATTTTCAGCAGCTCTAGGACACAGAATATTCTTGGGCTGCTTTTGATCACTTGCTTCACCATCTTGTACCAGAGAAAATGTCTTATTTGCTAGGTCCTCATACTGTAATCTAAAAAATACAAAACACAAGCTGAACTGGTGGTCGCTTTGACAAGATATTTCATTTTCCCCTTTTATGTGTTTATTTTGCCATCTGAAGGTAACATGGCATCATTCCTACTGGAATCATTGTTGCCATTACTTAGAAAATTACATTCCTTCCATATATTTTATTTAAAACCACATTATATTATTAACCATTATTTTATTACACCAATGTTCTATAGAAATTTCTAGGAAAGTATAACTTCAACTCTAAGGGAAAACCAATGTAGACACAAGAAATGCCATTGAAAGGTTGTGTTGAATGAACATGTTCATGTAGACAAAGAGACCTGCCACTGAATCTCCACATACTTAAATTCACTTTATCTTTAAAGTTTAAAGATTTTGTTTCTTAGTGGAATATGTTCATTATATGAATATATTATATATAGTGAGTTTGAATAAGGATAGTATCTTTAAAAATCAACTAAGTATTCAGTTTCACCTCACATATCCTCTATGCATCCTCCCTCCACCTTCCCCTACCTTGTAATGTCTTTTTCCTATTCCCAGTTTCCTTTCACTTTTTTATTGGATATTTTCTTTATTTACATTTCAAATGTTATCCCCTTATCCAATCTCCTCTCCCAGAAACTCCCTAATCTATCCCACCATCCCTGCTTCTATGAGGGTGTTCCCACACACACCCACTCACTCCCAATTCCCCGCCCTGGCATTCCCCTACACTGGGGAATTGAACCTTCACAGGAGCTAGGGCCTCTTCTCCTATTGATGTCCTACAAGGCCATCCTCTGTTACATATGCAACTGGAGCCATGGGTCCCTCCATGTGTAATCTTTTGTTGAAGGTTTAGTCCCTGAGAACTCTGGGGGGTCTGGTTGATTGATATTATTGCTCTTCCTGTGGGGTTGCAAAATCTGTCAGTTCCTTCAGTCATTTCTCTAAGTCCTCCATTGGGGACCCTGTGATCAGTCCAATGATTGTCTATGAGCATCTTCCTCTGTATTTGTCAGGCTCTGATAAAGCATCTCAGGAAACAGCTATATCAAGCTTCTGTCAGCATGCACTTCAGGGATCCATAAGTGTCTGCGTTTGGTGACTGTATATGGGATGGATCCCCAGGTGGGGTAATCTCTGGATGATCTTTCCTTCAGGCTCTGTTCCACACTTTGTCTCTGTATTGGCTTCCATTGAGTATTTTGTTCCCCTTTCAAAAAAGGACCAAACTTTAGTCTTCCTTCTTCTTTAGCTTCATTTGGTCTGTGAATTGTATCTAGGGTATTCCAAGCTTTGGGACTAATATCCACTAATCAGTGAGTGCACATCATGTGTGTACTTTTGTGATTGGGTTACATCACTTGGGATAATATTTTCTAGTTCCATCCATTTGCATAAGAATTTCACGAAGTCATTCTTTTTAATAGCTGAGTAGTACTCCATTGTGTAGATGTACCACAATATCTGTATCCACTCTTCTGTTGAGGGACATCTGGGTTCTTTCCAGCCTCTGGTTATTATGAATAATGCTGCTATGAACATAGTGGAGCATAATAATAATTCTTTATTATATATTGGAGCATCTTTTGAGTATATGCCCAGGAGTGGTATACCTGGGTCCTCAGGTAGTACTAGGTCCAATTTTCTGAGGATCTACCGGAATGGTTTCCAGAGAGGTTGTACCAGCTTGCAATTCCACCAACAGTGGAGGAGTGTTACCCATTCTCCACATCATCGCCTGCATTTGCTGACACCTGAGTTTTGATGTTAGCCATTCTGACTGGTATGAGGTGGAATCTCAGAGTTGTTTTGATTTGCTTTTCTCTGATGACTAAGGATGTTGAGCATTTCTCTAGATGCTTCTTAGCCATTAAAGTTTCCTCAGCTGAAAAGTCTTTGATTAGCTTGGTACGCCATTTTTTAAATATGGTTATTTGGTTCTCTGGAGTCTAAGTTCTTGAGTTCTTTGTATATATTGGATATTAACACTCTATCAGATGTAGGGTTGGTAAAGATCTTTCCCCAATCTGTTGGTTGCCAATTTGTCCTATCCACAGTGTCCTGTGCTTTACAGAAGCTTTGCAATTTTATGAGGTCCCATTTGTCGATTCTTGGTCTTAGAGCAAAGCCATTAGTGATCTGTTCAGTAACGTTTTCTGTACTCATGTGTTCAATGCTCTTCCCGACTTTCTCTTTTATTAGTTTCAGCGTATCTGGTTTTATGTGGAGGTCCCTGATCCACGTGGACTTGAGCTTTGTACCATGAGATAAGAATGGATTGATTTGCATTCTTCTACATGCTGACTGCCAGTTGAACCAGCACCATTTGTTGAAAATGCTGTCTTTCTTCCACACGATAGTTTGTGCTCCTTTTTCAAAGATCAAGTGACCCTACGTGTGTGGGTTCATTTTTGGGTCTTCAATTCTATTCCATTCATCTACCTGCCTGTCTCTGTACCAATACCATACAGTTTTTATTACTATTGCTCTATAGTATAGCTTGAGGTAAGAGATGATGATTCCCCCCAGAAGTTCTTTTACTGTTGAGAATAGTTCTTGCTATCCTGTTTTATTTTATTTTATTTTTGTTATTCCAAATGGATTTGCTGATTGTTCTTTCTAACTCTACGAAGAATTGAGTTGGAATTTTTATGAGGATTGCCCTGAATCTGTAGAATGCTTTCAGCAAGACAGCCATTTTTACTGTATTAATCCTGCCAATCCATGAGCATTGGAGATCTTCTCTTCTTCTGAGATCTTTGATTTCTTTCTTCAGAGACTTGAAGTTCTTGTCCTACAGATCTTTCACTTACTTGGTTAGAGTCACACTTTGGAGAAGGTGCCATGAGGTGCTGAGAAGAAGGACTATTATTTTGTTTTAGGATGAAATGTGTTATATATACACACATATATATATACATATGTGTGTATATACATATACATATATATATGTGTGTATGTATTCCATTTGGTTCATAAGTTCTGTTAGTTTCACTGTATCCCTGTTTGGTTTCTGTTTCCAAGATCTGTCCATTGCTGAGAGTTGGGTGTTGAAGTCTCCCATTATTATTGTGTGAGGTTCAATGTGTGCATTGAGCTTTAGGAAAGTTTCTTTTATGAATGTGGGTGCCCTTGCATTTGGAACAGAGTTCAGAATTGAGAGTTCATCTTGGTAGATTTTTCCTTTGAGGAGTATGGAGTGTCTTTCCTTATCTTTTTTGATAACTTCTGGTTGAACATCAATTTTGTTTGATATTAGAATGGCTATTCCAGCTAGTTTTTTGGAACCATGTGCTTGGAAAACGTTTTACTCTGAGGTAGTGTCTATTTTTGTCACTGAGTTGAGATTCCTGTATGCAGCAAAATGCAGGGCCCTTTTAAGTATCCAGTCTGTTAGTCTATGTGCTTTTATTGGGGAATTGAGCCCATTGCTATTAAGAGATATTAAGGAATAGTGATTGTTGCTTTCTGGTATTTTGGTTTTTAGAAGTGGAATTATGTTTTTTGTGGCAATCTTCTTTTGGGTTTTTTGAAAGAAGATTACTTTCTTGCTCTTTCTAGGGTGAAGTTTCTGTCCTTGTGTTGGAGTTTTACATCTATTATCCTTAGTAGGGCAGGATTTGTGGAAAGGTATTGTGTAAATTTTGTTTTGTTATAGAATATCTTGGTTTTTCCATCTATGATAATTGAGAGTTTTGCTGGGTATAGTAGCCTGGGTTGACATTTGTGTTCTCTTAGGGTCTGTGTGATATCTGCCCAGGATCTTCTATATTTTATAGTCTCTAGTGAGAAATCTGGTGTAATTCTGATAGGTCTGCCTTTATATGTTACTTGACCTTTTCCCCTTACTGCTTTTAACATTCTTTCTTTGTTTAGTGCATTTGGTGTTTTTATTATTATGTGACCAGAGGAATTCCTTTCTGGTCCAGTCTATTTGGAGTTCTGTAGGCTTTTTGTATGTTCATGGGCATTTCTTTCTTTAGTTAGGGAAGTTTCCTTCTATAATTTTGTTGAAGATATCTACTGGCCCATTACATTGGGAGTCTTCACTCTCTTCTATACCTATTATTTTTATATTTGTTCTTCTCATTGTGCCTAAATTTCCTGGATGTTTTGGATTAGGAGCTTTTTTGCATTTTTGTATTATCTTTGACTGTTGTGTTAGTGCTTTCTATGGTGTCTTCTGCAACTGCAATTCTCTCTTCAATCTCTTGTATTTGGTTGGTGATGCTTGTATCTATTACTCCTGACCCCATTCCTAGGTTTTCTATCCCCAGAGTTGTCTCCCTTTGTGATTTCTTTATTGTTTCTACTTCCATTTTTAGGTCTTGCATGGTTTTGTTCAATTTCTTCACCTTTTTTATTGTGTTTTATTGTAATTCTTTTAGGGATTTTTGTGTTTCCTCTTTAAGTGCTTCTAGCTGTTTACCTATGTTCTCCTGTATTTCTTTAAGGGAATTATTTATGTCCTACTTAAAGTCCTCTATCATCATCATGAGAAGTGATTTTTAAATCCAAATCTTGCTTTTCTGGTGGGATGGGTTATCCAGAACCAGCTGTGGTGGGAGAACTGGGTTCTGATGATGCCAAGCAACCTTGGTTTCTGTTGCTTATGTTCTTGCCCTTGCCTCTTGACATCTGGTTATCTCTAGTGCTTCCTGCCCTTGATGTCTCTGACTGGAGCCTCTCCCTCCTAAGATCCTGGTTGAGTCAGAACTCCTCAGAGTCAAGCTGTCTCTGTGACCCTTTGATTCTGGGATCTATGATCCTGAGATCCTGGGTGTGTTATAGCTCCTGTGAGTCAAGATGCTTCTGGGATCCTGAAATCCTGTTGTGACCAAGCTCCTGAGATTCTATGATATTATGATCCTGGGCATGTTAGAGCACATGGGGGTCGAGCTTCTTCTTGGTGTTGTGTTATTCACTGTGAAGCTAGCACCCAAGGTCGGCTCAGGACACTGGCTCAGACTGGAAGGAACCTGTGCCACTGGCTGGAGAAGTTTCCTGCATCCCTGAATCCCAGGGATCCCAGTTACTCCTGGTGTTATGGCAGATGTTGAGGCCTCCTCACCTATGATCTTGAGAGTGTTAGAGCATCTGGGAGTTGAGCTTCTTCTGGGTGTTGTGGGATTGGTACAGAGCTAGCGCCCCAAGGTCTGCTCAGGGTACTGGCTCAGACCGGAAGGAAATTCACATTTTCAAATCTCAATTTTCTTTAATGTTGCTGAAATTTCTTATTCTTGGATGAGGACATGCATGAACACAGCCAAAATGCCTACTCTTAGGTTTGAATAGACACTGAAGTGTTTCTAAATTAACCTTTGGTTTTGAGAGGAATTAATAGTGTCTGAGAAGCTTGTGCATACACCTTTCTTGACTATATCTAAGATATCAGAATGTCAGCAAATACCTTTCTTACCCTGAACCTAAGTATTCTTTCAAGGTTGAATGCTTGAAAGTCCCACTAACTTCCAAATGGCCAAAAATCTTTGCATAGAATAGGCAGAGACAAAGCACACCATTTGGGTTTTGTTTTAGGCTTCAGCCCAAGTCTGAGTATATTCTAGATGCTTCTGGGAAAGTGACCTTCTTGTCTGCAACAGAAAAACAAGTTTTCCTACCCCAGTATTTACACTAGCAAATGGCTTCTGGGAAAAATATAAATGACCCACCTGTGGCAGAGAGTAGGATGTCTCTGTAAATGATTCATGGTGATGAGTCCCTTGTGGTTGTTAACATGTAACTTCCAGTCTACCTCTAATTGCTGGGTGGACAGCCAAACTAGCTGATGACTGCTTCTCTGTCCTTGCTTGGACCACAGAATCTGTCTCTTCCCTGAACTTTGAACTCCACTGTGGTAAAGATTTGGTCTCATTTCTCTTGCATCCAGAGTGTTTAACCCACTTCCTTCCTTCAATAGACACTAGAGAATATTTATTGACTGAACCTTGAACCCAAGATAATGGGGTAAGATACTAGTCTTTCCAGTTGTCTCTAAGGACATAGCTATATATGTGCATTTAGTACTAGTAAATTTCTAGAGTGACACTAGAAATATACACACCAAGGCTAATATTTCTGGATTAAGTTGCTTTATCTAGAGCAATAAAACCTCATTTTTAAGGAACTCTTAGAGGCCACTGGTCACTCAGATCGTCTGTATTCATGTCAACTTTTCAAAAAGGTACAGACACCATTTCTCTCAAGGAGGGATCCTATTTGATTGAATAACATATACTTGAGTTTGTAAATAAATTCTAAGTTGTGGTGGGAATTATTTTACTACCCTTTCTGTTTCTTATTAGAAAAAAAGCATGAAAGAAATATAAAGTGTCTCACAGTGATCTTCAATCACATTACTTATGATATAGAAAATTTTGGATTTTTAAGTTAAATCAAGAAAACTATATGCACATACCATACTATCCGGTACATATAATACATATGCACACATAAGTTGAGTTGGTAATCAGCATTATTTACTACATGGCATCTTTCCCTTATTTACAGAGAAAAAATAACTGGAATATAATTGAAGTATGTATGTGAAACTATAGTAGTGGTTATATAATAAGAAAATATAAAATACAAACTGATACTAATAAAGGAAGGAAGACTAAGCCAGAAAATGTCAAGAAGAGAAATCAAAACAAAGAGTTTTCCTTGAATACATAGAACCTTATTTGTTCTTCTGTTTCCATGGTAATAGGCTTCAGAATTTTCCACAAACACCAAAGTATAAATGTGTTCAAATGCCTTTAATATAAATTTGTGGCATATATACCACATACACCCTTCCATGTTCTTTAACTCTTGTATAGATTACTGATATCTCATAAAATGTAAAAGTTATATAAATATTTTTCAAATTT
This sequence comes from Mastomys coucha, assembly GCF_008632895.1. Taxonomy (NCBI): domain Eukaryota; kingdom Metazoa; phylum Chordata; class Mammalia; order Rodentia; family Muridae; genus Mastomys; species Mastomys coucha. The sequence goes on along the minus strand of NW_022196913.1, from coordinate 19,295,217 downwards.
AACTAAGGAAGACAGAAAAGAAAAAAACTATGAATACCATTTTATCCTGGATATTCTCAATCTATAGTTGGTATGCATAGATACAGATGAAGAAACTTTGGAGACAAAGAACATAAGACAAATTTCTTTTTTTTTCTTTTTTTTCCTTTTTTTTTTGACTTTTATTGTTTTAAAATATTTATCTATATATTTATTTATTTACACTCCAGATTTTATTTGCCCCACCCCAGTTCACATGCCACACCTCCTCCCCATCTCCCTATCGCCACTGGGAGCTCCCCCGCCTGACCTCTAAACTCCCTGGGGCCTCAAGAGACTTCAGTCTCTTGAATTGCATCATCTCTGAATGAACACAGACCTGGCAGTCCTCTGCTGTATGTATGTTGGGGGCCTCATATCAGCTGGGGTATGCTGCCTGTTTGGTAGTCCACTGTTTGAGAGATCTAGGGAGTCCAGATTAATTGAGACTGTTAATCCTCCTACAGGGTCACCCTTCTCCTCAATTTCTTTCAGCCTTTCTGTAATTCAACAACAGGGGTCAGTTGCTTCTGTCCATTGGTTGAGTACAAGTATCTGCATCTGACTCTTTCAGATGCTTGTTGGGTCTTTTGGAGAGCAGTCATGATAGGTCCCTTTTTGTAAGTTCTCCATAGCCTCAGTAATAGTGTCAGGCCTTGAGGCCTCCCCTTGAGCTGGATCCCACTTTGGGCTTGTCCCTGGCTCTTCTTTTCCTCAGGTTCTTCTCCATTTCCATTTCTACAGTTCTTTCAAACAGGAACAATCTGGGTCAAAGTTTTGACTGTGGAATGGCAACCCCATCCCTCACTTGATGCCCTGTCTTTCTGCTGGAGGTTGGCTCTACAAGTTCCTTCTCTCCACTGTAGGGCATTTCATCTAAGGTCCCTCCCTTTGAGTCCTGAGAGTTTCTCACTTCCAAATTCTTTTGTATATTATGGAGGGTCCCCAAACCTTCTTCCTCCTGAGGTTGCCTGTTTCCATTCTTTCTGCTGGCCCTCAGGGATTCAGTCATTTTCGCCTACCTAATACCAGATCATGTTCCCCTCTGCCCTCATCCCCTTGTGGTTGCTTTCTTCTCCCTCCCAGCAGTATCATTCTTGGGAATATACCCAAAAGATGCCCTACTATCTCACAGGGGCACACGTTCAACTATATTTATAGCAGCCTTATTTGTGATAGCAAGAAGCTGGAAATAACCCAGATGTCCCACGACAGAAGAATGGATACAGAAAATGTGGCACATTTACACTATGGAGTACTATTCAGCTTTTAAAAACAATGACTTCATGAAATTCTTATGCAAATGGACAGAATAGAAAATATCATCCTGAGTGAGGTAACTAAGACCCACAAGCACATGCATGGTATGTACTCACTAATAAGTGGATATTAGCCCCCCACCCCACCCCAAAAAAGTACAGAATACCCAAGATAGAGTCTACAAAACTGGAAAAGGTCAAAAAGCTGAAGGGCCCAAGTGAGGATGCCTCAGTCCCACTTGAGAGGGAGAAGAAAGCAATCACAACAGGAATAGAGGGATCTAGGAAGGGAAGTGGATGGGGGCGGATAAGGGGAGGATGGGAACCTGGTCTGGTAATGGGTGAGGGAAAAGGGCTGAAGCCCTGATGGCCAGCAGAAAGAATGGAAACAGGTACCCCCCAGAGGTGGGAGGTTGTGGGGACCCTCCAGAATGCACCAGAGACCTTGGAGGTGAGAAACTCTTAGGACTCAAAGGGAGAGACTTTAAATGAAATGCCAAACAGTAGGGAGAGGTAACTTATAGAGCCCACCTCCAGCAGGAATACAGGGTATCAAATGAGGGTAGAGGGACTATCCCACAGTCAAAGCTCTGGCCCATAATTGTTCCTGTCTGAAAGAATTACAGGGATAGAAATAGAGGGGAGCCTGAGGAAAAGAAGGGCCAGTGACAGGCTCAAAGTGGGATCCAGCTCAAGGGGAGGTCCCAAGGCCTGACACTATTACTTAGGCTATGGAGTGCTCACAAAAAGGGACATAAGATCAATTTCAATAGCAGTGTGAATTTCTGAAATTCTTTCAGGGAAACTGTTCTCAGATTACCATCCTTTCTTTGAGAGCCTAAACTCCTCAAAAAAAAAAAAATCAAAATGTGAAATTCACATCCTTTATCTATTCCCCTAATGTTATCCTTGATTCTCTACTAGTCAACTACATATCAAGTCATATGTTGTACATAACCTGGCATTTTAGATCAATTTTATAGAAATATCTTTTAGAGTTCATACTGGCTAATTTTATGTCCACTTCACATACTAGATTCATCAGCTAGAAGGAAGCCTCCATATGATAAGGCTGGAAGGCAGGCTTATAAACAATTTTCTTTTTTTTTATTAGATATTTTCTTTATTTACATGTCATATGATTTCTCCTTTCCCAGTTTCTCCTCAAAAAAAAAAAAAAAAAAAAAACAGACCAACCCCCCCCCAAAAAACAAGAACAGACCCCTGTTGCCTCCCCCTCAGTGACTTATTGTTGGAGTATCCACCCCATTATAGGTGGTACTATACCTGGGCTGGTGGTTCTGGATTCTACGTGAAAGTAGGTTGAGAAAACCATGAGGATCAAGCCAATAAACAATACTCATCCAGCTCCCAGCTCTGGGCTCCTGCCTGCCCTGCTTGAGTTCCTGTGCTGACTTTTGTTTATGATTGGGAAGCTTAAGTTGAATAAACCCTTTTCTTCCCAAGTTAGTTTGGTCATGGTAATTCATCACAAAAAATAGTTACCATAATTAAGATAGTATATGTGTGTGCATGTTAATGTGCATGTGTGTATATGTGTATGCATGTATGTGTATGTGTATGTGTGTGTATGTGAATATGTTGCATGTGCAGAGGTTAAAAAAAATCAATTCTTATCTATCATAGTGGGTACCAAAGATCAAACTTGAGTTCTCAAGATTGTATGGCAAGAAATTTTATCTACTGTGCCATCTTACAGACCCCAGAACAAATTCTGAAATATCAGTTTGAATGTATGATATAGGGGTGGCTTGATTTTTGAAATATTGGCCGTGAAAGTCTTAAAAGCCAAAATGGGGTTAAATTCTAGAAAATTAGTGGTTTTTGTACAGCCCAGACTTTGTCAATTCACATATTCATTACACAGAACAATACTGATCTAGCCCTGTTAGATTTCTCAAGTGTTGTCATCAGCACATTGCCTTTACCTGTGAGAAATTAGATCATGCTACAAAAGTCAATACATTAGTTAAGACACACAAAGCCCAGAATTTCACAACAATTAATACTACATCACCCCCTCAGGATAGTCAAAAATAAAATTTCATAGGAATATTCCAATTAGGAAATCCTAAAGACATATACATTTTGCTCAAGCCCTCATATAACACTGTTAGTTCTATAGTCTCAGCTTTGAGGACATTCTTCATATTTTACAAAATGAGCCAAATAAATATTACATGTTTGAACTAGGCATTTAAGGATGCTCTCAGAGTCCACAACATTCTTAACAAAATATGCAAAGGTGACACAAAGTGGCATGACAATGTTCATTGCCACCTTCCTTACTACTCAGAAAGCTTCTGTTACTTGCTAACATAATTTTGTTTGAGAAGTCCCACATAAAGATATACTGACATGCACAGGTGGCTTGCTTCTGCACTTTTCCACAGAAGTTCCCCTTCCCCCAACCCCAGGCTCTATCCTACAGCAAGCACAGTGGGGTGCACAGGCACCTTGCTTCTATGCTTTCCTGAAGAAGTTCTGTTTTCCACAAACCCTGCTCCCACCTGCAGCAAACATGGGGCTTCCTCCCCTGCCCTGGTCACTCTGAGAGAACTCAAGGAACCACAGGTACAAGCTTGAGTGAGATGGATGACAACCTCCCTAGCCTCTGTAACACTGAGGCTAACACTCTCCCTAATAACCGGCTGGGCACTTCCCAGGTACAGATGGTGCTTGTCCTTGGAAAAGGGAGATTAGAGTCCCACATTTAAATTATAAAAGGGAGGTGATCAGAAGTAACAGACAGTTATGGGTGTCCATAAAACTAGCTCCTGCTAACCCCATAAAGAATCCTTAGGGCTTCCGGTCTGTCTGGGCCAGTGCCCTAAGCAGAACTTGGGCACAAGTTCTGCAGACAGTCCCACAACACCCAGAGAAATCTCCACTCCCAGGTGCTCTAACACACCCAGGAGCATAGGATCAGAGGTGAGGAGGACATACCTGTCCCAACATCGGGAGTAACTGGGACCAGCAGGATCCAGGCACACAGGAACTCTGACAGACCAGTGGCATGGGTTCCTTCTGATCTGTCTGGGCCAGTGCCCTGAGCAGACCTTGGGTGCAAACTTGCAGCAAGTCCCATAATACACAGAGGAAGCTCTACTCCCAGGTGCTCTAATGGACCCAGGAACACAGGATCCCAGAATCACAGGATCACAGAGACAGCTTGATTCTGAGGAGTTATGACACAACCAGGATCACAGGAAGGACAGGCCCCAGTCAGATTTAGCAAGGGCACTTAGCACGAGATAACGAAATAACCAGATGACAGGAAGCAAGCATAAGAAACTAAGCAACAGAAACCAAGGTTACTTGGCATCATATGAACCCAATTCTCCCACCATAGCAAGTCCTAGATACACCATTACACCGGAAAAGCAAGATTCAGATCCAAAATCACTTCCCATGATGATGATAAGGGACATTAAGGACATAACTCCCTTAAAGAAATACAGGAAAACACAGGTAAACAGCTAGAAGTACTTAAAGAGGAAACACAAAAATCCCTTAAAGAACTACAGGAAAACACAAGGAGGTGAAGGAAATGAACAAAACCATCCAGGATCTAAAAATGGAAATAGAAACAATAAAGAAATCATAAAGGAAGACAACCTTGGAGATAGAAAACCTAGGAAAGAGATCAGGACTCATAGATGCAAGCATCACCAACAGAATACAAGAGATAGAAGAGAGAATCTTGGGCGCCGAAGATACCATAGAAAACACTTGAAACAACAGTCAAGGAAAATGCAAATGCAAAGAGTTCCTAACCCAAAACATCTAGTAAATTCAGGACACAATGAGAAGACCAAACCTAAGGATAATAGGTATAGAAGAGAGGGAAGACTCCCAACTTAAAGGGCCAGTAAATATCTTCAATAAAATTGTAGAAGAAAGCTTCCCTAACCTAAAGAGAGAAATGCCCATGAGCACACAAGAAGCCTACAAAACTCCAAATAGACTGGACCAGAAAGGAAATTCCTCTGGTCACATAATAATCAAAACACCAAATACACTAAAAAATAATGTTAAAAGCAATAAGGAGAAAAGGTCAAGTAACATATAAAGGCAGGCCTATCAGAATTACACCAGACTTCTCACCAGAGACTATGAAAGCTTGAAGGTCCTGGGCAGATATCATACAGACCCTAAGAGAACACAAATGCCAGCACAGTCTACTATACCCAGTAAAACTCTCAATTACCATAGAAGGAGAAACAAAGATATTCAATGACAAAACCAAATTTACACAATATCTTTCTACAAATCCATCCCTACAAAGGATAATAGATGGAAAACAGCAATATAAGGAGCAAAACTACACCCTAGAAAAATCAAGAAAGTAATCTTTCAACAAACCCACACAAACATAATCCCACCACTAACAACAAAAATAGCAGAAAGTAACAATTACTTTTTCTTAATATCTCTTAATATGAAAATTAATATTACCAATATATCCTATTCAATTCAAATTCAGAAGTATGAGGAATTGGAAATTTATTGGCTATCATCCAGTAGTCACTCTAATTTGGTAATTGGAGAAATAGGTCCAATATTGTACAATCCATATACACTTTCTGCTTGTTTATACTGACAGTGTCTTGCTGTGTACCACAAAATGGTCTTAAAATCATGCTTCTCCTATCTCAGCCTCTATATTAGTAGGATTGTTTATTTGATGTTTTTATACTATACTATGGTTTTCAGAACAGCTTACATATTTCAAAAGTATTTACACAGCCAAAAGAAATGTAAACAATTAACTTGGGAGGTGGCCTGTAAGAGAACAACAAAGAGTGAGATTGAATACTTTGCTTGATATTTGTAACTATTGTATCAATTTTGAAGAAGAGGACTTTATAAGTTACTTTTTCTCTAAGATGAATGCTTTCCAAAATCATCACAGCCAAAGAACCGATTCTTACCCTCATCCAATGTCTGTACCCCCCTCTAAGCAGAGCCATTGTTCATTGAAACAGTTGGTAAAAGACTTCATGGACAGACCATTTTAATATATACACCATTTCTTAAATGAATGTAACCTGTTCTCTGTGGACTGAGAATGAAGACAATCACTCCAGTCAAATAGCTTTGACCAAGCAGGAAATCTGTATCCAAAAGTCATACCTACAATTCACTCATTGGTGCAGCAGAACTGTCAACTTTTAGCTTAGCTACTATGGAGGTGAAATCCTTTGATGATGTAAGGGTCATTGAAGTCCAATGGAGTTATTACATTGAACTCCAATGTCTAAAAATTGTTCTTATTTGGGGCTTGTACCACAGTAAGAGCCAAGATTTTAAGCTCTACTAAAAATAAAGCAAACAAACAAACAAAAAGACTTTATCTATTTACATTCATTTAAAAAAACTAGTAGTGAAGCATTATTTAAAAATCAGAGCTAATATGTTTGGAGTTACTTAAAATTTATATTGAGAAAAATGTGCATTTTCAGTATTGCTGCAGGCAAGTAGCTACATAAGACTGTTCAATTGATTGTTTTATATCAAACAATTTTTATAATACTCATTTTTGTTGTTATAATATTTTATAAATTTTAAAGTATATGAGAAAATTTGAAGAAGGTATGGCAGGTATTGAAGGGGGGTCTTTGGGAGGAGTTGGGGTACAAAAGGGAAAGAAGGATGTGATGGAATTCTATTTACTTAAAATATGTTTTTAATGTTAACAAATTCAGATAAACTGAAATTATGTATCTTTTCTCATCATAATGCAATAACACTTAAATCAATAAAAAAAAAAAGATACTATTAGGTGGGAAGAATTGCCCTCTCAGCCAAGCGATTCCCCCCTACCAAATGGTATCATGTCTGAATTATGACTTGCCTCACCTACCTCCCCCCATCACCCTAAGCATTCAAAGAATCTCTAACTATGCTGTATGTAAGTGGCAAGCCTTCCAAGCTCATGGTCGTACTCTTGTCCTGCACTGTGGGAAGGTTTGCAATCTGAGTCTGACTCAAAATTAAAAAGACTCTCTTATGTATAATTGCTGCGGACTCTGTAGTTCTTGAGCTCTCCTGGGTTTCCCATGGAGTCAGGACATAACAATACAGTCTAGAAAACAGGGGAGCGGGGTGAAACTAAAATTAAGATCCTGGAGAAATAGAAAAATGTGCTTTGGAGAACTGCTCCTGTGGGTGAGGATGTGACAGACAGCAAATACAAGCAAGCCCCCTGAGTCCCAGAGCCCGTATCTGACTTCCAGTGCCATGGCTATCAGCTACAGCTTTTTAATTGCAATGTGTTTTCAACACAATATATTTGCATATGTACTTGTATGTGTATGCCTAAGTATGTATACTGTTTGGGATGCTTGTTTAGACATTTATAGACTGCAACTACCTATGCAGGCTCTATCCGAGTTAAATAAAAAGTCTTAAACTCACTGAGAGTGAAGTAGAAGAGTGGAAGGAGGGAGAAGATAGAGAAGCAGGGACGGAAAGACGGAAGAAAAAAGGAAAAAGGGAAGAAAAGGAGGAAGAGAGAAAGAAGGAAGGGAGGAAAGAGGAGAGAGAGAGAGAGTGAGAGAGAGAGGGGGGAGGGAGGGAGTGTGTGTGTTTAAAGGCATCTTCCATGCCAGCAACAAAACCTTCAGGAGGGCAAGGAACAGTATTTTTTCCTGACATTTCATTTCATTCTACCACAATTACATGGCATGCATTTGATACTCAATATTTATCAGGTAAGCAGAGGGCAGAACAGATAGACGGATGGACAGATGAATGCAGGGAAAAATGCCTGCTGTGTCTTCACTGGTTCCTTTTGTGGGAGATTTGAATATTGAAATCTGCTTCTCGCTCCCACAATGGATTAACACAGAGAATGATTTCAGCTGAAGTCTGCAATACATTTTGGGGTTGTAACCAGAGAAACAATAGAACAATTACAATCCACCAAATGCTAGTAAAATGTATTCAGGCAGAGACTCATAACCTTGAAGTTGAAGAGAAAAGAAGTTGTTGGCTAAGAGGCAAAATTATCTTGTTTGAATGATTTGATTTCCTTGAAATACAAGGTCACATATGGCCAATTTAATTCTTTCTACTCATAAAGAAGCCCAGATCAAAACAACTAAATTGAACTCTAAATTCAGAGTTCTTTTCCCTGGAGGTCTTAGCTCAGAAGTCCACAGACTTCAGTGACCCATATTTTTATGGCAAACACCAGGCTTGGCATAATGGTGTCCCTAGTTAGTTTAAGAGCTTTTCATCTGTGATATAACAGTTCTGTTGTTGGCAGTGCTCAGTGACATCACAGTCATAAAACTCTGCAACAAAAAGAAGATTGTTTTGGTGTCAAAGTGAGAATTTTGCTGTGGCCAGTATCACACCATCTTGTGTTCTTTGTTTAAGCTCAATATCAGGGCTGGGTTAACTGCAGCCTGCTGCCTGCTGTCTGCTATCACTTATACTTGAGAGCTGCTCATTCTTCACTGATACTTCCAACAGTGAAACAGAGTTTGCCCCTGACACTTGAAACCAACCTTCTCCTCTACTCTTACCTTTATAGTATGTAACTTAGGAGGCTACATCTATGAGAGTCATTCATGAGTCTCTAAGAAGGCCAAACATAAAAGATTACCCTAGAAACGTGTCCCTTTAGACACAGACAGCAGTCACCGTTTCAATACACTAAATAAAATTTTAAACACTAAGAAAAGCTCATTTGGTTTGTAAGGGAATGTGAAGGCTGGCAGAAATGTGGGCTGGAATCACTTGATCCAGTTTAAACTTTACTATGGCAAGATCCCAAAGTACGTAACCCAGTCCTGGACCAAATACGTAAGGCTCATGCATATCAGATACTGGATGGCTTGTTCAGTAAGCCAGCTTGAGAAGAGGCACACCTAGCAGTGTCAAGAAGAAGCACTTGGACATCATTTATGAACCATCAGTACTTGAGAGAAAAGTGTTCAAATGCATGTTATTGAAAATAACCTCTAAAGGAACAGAAGAAATGACCATAACTAGGCCAGTTGTGGGAGAATATTACTATACAAACCTGCAGATAACAACTAAAATATTAGTCTCCCTTGGTACTAAGCAGACATGAAAATGGCATTAACAGGAGGAAACTATGTAAAGTCACAGCTTGGTACATTGGAAGCTTCACACTGAAAATACTCTTTAGAAAGGGATGCCTTGAAGAAGATGGTCTGGGTCTTTGTTTCAGGATTGTTTACAATTTAAAATATACATATATACATATATGTGTGTGTGTGTGTGTGTGTGTGTGTGTGTGTGTGTGTGTGTGTGTGTGTATGTATGTATATATATGGGGTTTCTTTTTCTTTATGGCTCCCAAACAGCCAATTTCATTTTCAAGCTTGCATCTCCGTAGTTTAATGGAGTGGTAGAGGAATTCAAGTTTTTCTATTGGGGAAAGATTTCCTCCTTGTTACACAGTCATGATTTCTGACTGCTGTCTTCAATGTCTCTCCACTGAATTCGTGCCAGCAACTCTCCATTTCCTCACTTATATTGTCTACAAGGCTCACAAGGCTTGTCTTTCCTCACAGAGATGCTATGGCTTTTAATTGCTCTTCCAAGTGTTTCTAAAGTCCTGAGAAGCCACCCCTCAGGAGATACTCACAGATTGTGTCTCTCCTATCCACATTTGCCTGCTATGCATGGACCAAAGTTCTGTGTGGCAGATGAAGTGGCACTAGATCTTCCAGAATATTCCATGGTGAATTATTTGATCTACCAGCATTCTTGAAATAACTTGTTAAAAAGACTTATTTGCTTATTACTTGTGTGGTGTGTGTGTGTGTGTGTGTGTGTGTGTGTGTGTGTGTGTGTGTGTATGTGTGCCTGGTGGAGATAAATGCCCTATATGCCTGAAAATACCACTGGAGGCCATGACAAGACTTCAAATCTCAATGAACCTAGGGGTAGAAAAGACCTAAAGTGGATGCTGGAAATAAAACTTGGGTTCTCTATAAGAGTAATAAGTGTTTTTTATTGGATATTTTCTTTATTTACATTTCAAATGTTATCCCCTTTCCCAATTTCCCTTGCCCCCCGAAATTATGATCCCACACCCCTCCTCATGCTTCTATGAGGGTACACCTCTGCCCACCCACACACTCCCACCTTGCTGCCCTCATGTTCCCCGACACTGGGGCATCGAGCCTTCACAGAACCAAGGGCCTCTTCTCACATTGATCCCTGACAAGGCAGTCCTTTGCTACATATGTGGATAGAGCCATGGGTCCTTCCATGTGTAATCTTTTGTTGGTGGTTTAGCCTGAGAGTACTGGTTGGTTGATATTGTTGTTCTTCCTATGGAGTTGCAAACACCTTCAGCTCCTTCAGTCTTTTCTTTAACTCCTCTATTGGGGAACCCGTGATCAGTTCAATGGTTGACTGCAAGCATCCGCCTCTGTATTTGTCAAGCTCTAGGAGACAGCTATAACAGGTTCCTGTCAACATGCACTTCTTGACATCCACAATAGTGTCTGTGTTTGGTGACTGTATCTGGGATGTATCCCCAGGAGAGGAAGTCTCTGGATGGCCTTTCCTTCAGTCTCTGCTCCACACTTTGTCTCTGTATTTGCTCCCATGAGTATTTTGTAACCCCTTCTAAGAAAGACCAAAGCACACACACTTTGGTCTTCCTTCTTCTTGAGCTTCATGTGATCTGTGAATTGTATCTTGGATAGTCTGAGCTTTTGGGCTAATATCCACTTATCAGTGAGTGAATATCATGTGTGCTCTTTTGTAATTGGGTTACCTCATTCAGGATATTTTCTAGTTCCATCCATTTGCCTAAGAATTTCATGAAGTCATTGTTTTAATAGATGAGTAGTACTTCATCATATAAATGTAATAAATTTTCTGTATCCATTCCTCTCCTGAGGGACAACTGGGTTGTTTCCAGCTTCTGGCTATTATAAATAGGGTTGCTATAAACATAGTAGAGCATGTGTCCTTGTTATATCTTGGAGCATCTTTTGGGTACATTCCAGGAGTAGTATAGCTGGGTCCTCATGTAGTACTATGTCCAATTTTCTGAGGAACTGCCAGACTGATTTTCAGAGTGGTTTTACCAGATTGCAATTCAACCAACAATAGAGAAATGTTCTTCTTTCTCCACATCCTCACCATCATCTGCTGACACCTGAGTTCTTGATCTTCACCATTCTCACTGGTGTGAGGTAGAATCTCAGGGTTGTTTTGATTTCCATTTCCCTGATGACTAAGGAAGTTGAACATATTTTAGGTGATTCTCAGCCATTCGAGTTTCTTCCCTTTTCTGAATTCCTGTGTTTTCTCAGAATTCTTTGTTTTGCTCTGTACCCCATTAAAAAAAAGTTATTTGGTTCTCTGGAGTTTAACTTCTTGAGTTTGTTGTAGATATTGGATATTAGCCCTCTGGATATTTACCATCCTCAGATGTATGATTGGTAAAGATCTTTTTCCCAATCTGTTGGTTGACATTTTGACCTATTGACAGCATCCTTTGCCTTACAGAAACTTTGCAATTTTATGAGGTCCAATTTGTCAATTCTTGATCTTAGAGCATAAGCTATTGGTGTTCTTGTCAGGAAATGTTCCCCTGTGCTCATGTATTCAAGGCTCTTCCCCAAACTCAAACAAATCTGTACCCTTCCTATACTCAAAGGATAAACAGGCTGAGAAAAGATTTAGGAAAACTATACCCTTCACGATAGTCACAAATAATATAAAATACCTTGGTGTGACTCTAACCAAGCAAGTAAAAGATGTGTATGACAAGAACTTCAAGTCTCTGAAGAAAGAAATCAGAGGAGACCTCAGAAGAAGGAAAGATCTCCCATGCTCATGGATTGGTAGGATTAATATAGGGAAAATGGCCATCTTGACTAAAGAAATCTACAGATTCAATTCAATCCCCATCAAAAGCCCAACTTAATTCTTCATAGAGTTAAAAAGATAATTCGCAAATTCATTTGGAATGACAAAAAAACCAGGTTAGTGAAAACTATTCTCAACATTAAAAGAAGTTCTGGTGGAATCACCATTTCCTAACCTAAAGCTATAATACACAGCAATAGTGATAAAAAAAAAAAACAAAAAACAAAAAACAAAAAACAAAAAACAAAAAACAAAACTGTATGATATTGGCACAGAGACAGGCAGGAAGATCAATGGAATAGAACTGAACACCCAGAAATGAACCCACACACCTATGGTCACTTGATCTTTGAAAAAAGAAGCTAAAACCATACAGTGGAAAAATGACAGCATTTTCAACAAATGGCACTGGTTCAACTGGCAGTCAGCATGTAGAAGAATGCACATCAATCTATTCTTACCTCCTTGTACAATGGTCACATCTAAGTGGATCAAGGACCTACACATAAAACCAGATACACTGAAACGAATAAGTGCTTTTAGTAGCTGTGTCACCTCTTCTGCTATTGCTTAGATTGCTTAGTTTGAGTCACCTGCAAAGAGGAATCTCATTTGAAAAATTGCCTCCATCATGTTAGCCATTAGGGTATTCTAAAGAGAGCTGTCTTGACTAATGATTAATGTTGTAGGGCCCAACCACTGTGGGAGTGTGAACCCTGGGCATTTGGTTCTGAGTTGTATAATAAAGCAACCTGAAAAAGCCAGTAGGAGTAAAGCAGTAGCCAGCTTTCTTCCATGGTCTCTGCTTGAGTTCCTGTTATGGATTTTTCTAAGCTGTTAAAATAAACTCTTCCTCTAGTGTTTGGTCAATATTTTATCACACATCAGGGAGGCAAAGTAGGACATCAATCTAAATGTGCTAGATTTTAAAATTGTCATCAATACATGTATTTTTTATTAATTACTTCATTCATTTATATTCCAAATGACATCTCACTTCCTGGTTTCCTTTCCACAAACCCCCTCTTAACCCCCCCCCCGCTTTTGTCTATATGAGTGTGCTCCTCCACCTACTCATTCACTGTTCTAACATCCCCCCTACACTGGTATCAAGCCTCTACAGAACCAAGGGCCACCCCTCCCACTGATACCAGATAAGGCCATCTTCTGCTACATATGCAGCTGGAGCCATGGGTCCCTCCATGTGTACTGTTTGGTTGTTGGTTTAGTCCCTGGGAGCGATGAGTGGTCTGATTAGATAATATTGGTTTTTTATGGGGTTGCAATCCCCTTTAGCTCCTTAAGTCCTTCCCCTAGCTCTTCCACTGTGGTCCCTGGACTCAGTCTGATGGATGGCTGTGAGTATCTGCATCTGTATTAGTCAGGTGCTGGCAGAACTTCTCATGGGACAGCCATACCAGCCTCCTATCAGCAATTTATTCTTATCATCAGCAATGGTGTCAAGGTTTGGTGTCTACAGCTATGATGAATCCCTATGTGGCTCTGTCTCTGGATGCTCTTTTCTTCAGTCTCAGATCCATTTTTTTTCCTGTCTTTCCTTTGGACAGGAACAATTCTGGTCTAAAATTTTTGAGCTAGGTGGGTGAATCCCCTCTCCCTGAACCCTCTACCTGTTATGCTACAGCAAGGCACATTGAAACAATCAATAGTCCTACCCAGCTATGATGTATAGAAACCACAAAACCCAGCATGGCAAGGCAACTCTAAGAGTAAAGGAGTAGCATGCATGTCTTGGTGGTAATCAACCTTGATGAGCCCCCCCCCCCGCCAAACACACACATCAGCATTTGTTACTTGGTTGGGAATTGTTGTTTGTTTGTTTGTTTTATAATCTTAGCCATTCTGACTGAGGTATAATCACATCTCAAACTTATTTTACCCTGATGATCAAGTGTAATGAATTCCTTTTGAGATAGTTCTTGGCCATTTTGATCTTTTAGTTTGAGAATTCTATTTTTAAATGCATAATTTTAGTTGAGCATTTAATGTTTTTTAAAAGATTTAAGTTTTTATGTTATTTTTATGTGTGTTTTGTCTGCATGTACACATGCACACCAGAAGAGGGCATTGGATCACCTGGAACTACAGTTATAGATGGTTGTGAACTGCCATGTGGGTATGAGAAATTGAATTCAGAACATCTGGAAGAGTAACCAGTGTTCTTAACTACTGAGTCATATCTCCAACTTCACTAAATGTTCTTGACTCTTTTCTTTTGAACTATTTATATGTTGTAGATTTCAATCTTTTACTGAATATATTGCTGGCAAAGATTCATTCCAACTCCATGAGCTTCACCATCACTTCATTGTTTACTATCGTGCAGAAGCCTTTTAGTTCCATGAGGTTCCACTTATCAATTATTGACTTTAGGTTTAGGAAAATGAAATCTTATTCAGAAAATCCTTCCTTCTATCTGTGTCTTGTAGGGTACTGCTTACACTTTCTTCTAGCAGTTCATGTTTCATATTGGGATATTTCATGCATTTGGAGTTGATTTGGGTGCTACATGTTGATATTCATTTTTTACAAATCATTTTTGCAGATGCTGTCTTTAGTGCATGTTTCCAGAATCTTATCAAATATCAGATGAGTGTCATCATGTGTACTCACCTTTGGGCTTCTGTCATTCTGTCTACTTTTCTGTTGTGTGCCACTACTAGTCTGTTTTTATTACTGTAGTTCTTTAATATATCTTTAAATCTGTTGTGTGTTCTTTTTCGCCAGGATTATTTTAGCTATCTAGGGTTCTTTTGGTTCTATATGAATTTTATTATGTTTTTTTCTATTTTTGCCAAGAATGTTGTGGAAATTTTGATTGTGATTACATTGAGCCTCTAAGATGCTTTTGTTAAAATAATAATCTTCATAGTATTAATTCTGTCAACTCATGAGCATGGGAAATATTTCCATTCTCAAGTTTCTTCCTCAATCTCTTAAGATATTTAAATTTTCATTGTAGAGGTTTTTTTAGTTTCATGATTATGTTTCTTCCTAGATAATTTTATTTTATTTGAAGCTATTGTGAATTGAAGTGTTACCATGAACTTTCTCAGCATATGTGTTGTTGGCATATGGAAAAGATACGTACTTTTCTAAGTGGATTTGCATCCTGTCATTTTGTTGAAAATTTTCATTACTTCTAGAAAATTTGTGATATAATTGTTGGAATATCTTATATATAATATTATATCATGTACAAACAGGGATATTTAGAATTATTTTTCTATTTGTATTACTTTCATTTTTCATTCTTGCCCTACTGTTCCAGTTAGTGCCTTTAGCTGTATTGAAAAGCAAAGGGAGGAGTGGAGTGGACAGCCCTACTTCATTCCTGTTGTTAGTGTGATTGCTTCAATTTTTTTTCCATTGGAGAATATATTGGCTATGGGTTTGCTATGTATAGCCTTTATTATGTTTGGTTATGTTCTGACCAACCTTACTCTCTAGGACTTTCATCAAAAAGGTGTACTTTTTGTTAGAGGGCTTTGTGTATGTGTTGCAGCAATCATGTGATGTTTGTCTTTAGGATTGTTTAGACTATTTATCACATGTATTGACATTTCAAGTTGAGTGATCTCTGGGATAAGACCAATTTGATTATAGTGTATGACTTTTTTATATATACATGTATTTGGTTTGCAAGTATTTTAGCAAGGGTTTTCACATGTCTTCATCAGAGTTTTGGCCTGTAGTTTTCTTTTTTCATAGTGTCTTTACCTGGTTTTGTTCTTAGGGTATTACTGCCATTGTAGAAGGAGTTTGAAAGTGTTTCTTCTCTGTATAATTTTATTAATACAAGAAGAAATAGCTGTTGATGTGTTTATGCACACTTGGTAAAATTCTGCTGTGAATCTATTCTGCACTTGCTTGTTTTGTTTTTTACAAATGAAAGGGGACTTTTATCACTGTTTTATTTCCTTAATTTCTTGTCAGTCTACTTAGTTTGTGGACCTCTTCTTAGATTGACTTTGTAGTT
>NW_022196913.1:19255311-19279037 GCF_008632895.1 Mastomys coucha | reverse complement strand
CCAGGTTGGCCTTGAACTCAGAAATCTACCTACCTCTGCCTCCCAAGTGCTGGGATTAAAGGCATGAGCCACCATGGCCTGGCTTCTGGATGACTCTTAAAAGCCATCCATTTCTTTTAAAAAAAATGTCACCTATTTCTTTTAGATTTTCCAACTTACTGAAGTACAGGACTTAAAATATATCTTTGTAGTATTCTGTGTTTCTTTCATGTTTCTTGTAATGTATCTTGGCTCATTTCTGACTCTATTAATTTGTGTCATCTCTTTCTCTTAGTTAATTAGGCCATAAAGTCTGTGCATACTAATTCCTCCTAGCTCTTTGTTATTGTTGTTGCTTCTGTCTTATGTGTGATACAGATTCCTTTATAGAAAAAAAGTTTGTGTAGCTATTAGCCATATATATGACCTAAATTTAAATTAATTGAATACTGATAAATATTCAAAGTATAATTTCTTGGTATTATCTGTGTTTCACTGTATTGTTGGTTTCTTGTGGTACTAGTAGCCATATTGGGAAGAGTAGACACAATAATTCCCAACACTGAATAAGCTGTTTGTGGTTAGTGTTGGTAATATATATATATCTTGTATACAATGTCTTCTTCATGAGAATAAATGTAGAACGTTTTTATTTGCTACTCTAGGCTTCAGCAAGAACAAAAAGAGCATTAAAAGATGAAAGATATCAATACCATCAAATGTTAGAGCTAAAGGAAGATAAAGACTATGCCAGACTTTTCATGGGTTTTCTGAACATTTCTTTGGTGAGTTATTTCAACATAGTTGTGATGGTTAGGAAACTGATAAGGGTGTTATAAATTTTAGGAAAATTAAGGTTGAGATAAAATATGCCAAATATTCAAGTAAATTTATGGATACTCTAATAGATAAATTAGCTGGTAGAATAAAGATACTATGTAATGAAAAAAGGAAATAAGTTTTCTTTTTAAATAAGAAGGTACAGAATCAGAATTTAGAAAACCTGTATATAGTATATAAACATTACCCAGGTCACTAAAGTATAATCTTATCAAGACTTAAGAAAGATATGTAAGATTGTGTAGAAGAAAAATTGATAACAATTCTAATGTAGTATCTCTCTTTTAACTCAGGCTCAATGAATTGCATTTCTGTGTTACAAACAGCTGAAGTGTATAATTGAAGAAAAATTTATGCAAAGGAGAAATTGCAACAGATTCTTTATACAGAAACAAATTTTCTGTAAGCTAAAAACCACAAATTTTTTTTAAATTTTAATAAGATAATTCCTTCTAAATTGAATAATTTAAAGATAATAGAAGCAATAGAAATAATAAATATTGCAGGTTTAGTAAAACTGGAATATACAACTATTCAAAACACACTAAAGATATTAAGTATATTAGGCAGCTGGAAAAGTACTTTTAAACTGAAAGATGGATTTGAAAATACAGGAAAAATGAATATGTGGGTTGAGAAGGGTACGGCAAATATGAAATAATTTAAAGATCATGAAAATTACTTCTGCTTTTAGGCAAAAAGAAATAATAGGGATCATATTTCTTTCTTCTTTTTTACTTGAGACCATTTTAAAATACAAAATTTAAGAATAATGAGACATATGAAGTGGTAGGAATTAAGAACATTGATTCCTGAAATTAAAGAAACTGTCATGATTTCCAAGTCATGACATGGAGAAGAATATATAAGTAGAGCCAAGTAGTATAATAACAGGGGGGTGGAGAAAGAGAGAGGCGGGGAGGAAGGGAGAGAAAGAGAGAAAGAGAAAGAGAGAGAAAGAGAGAGAAAGAGAGAGAGAGATACACAAAGGGAAAACTTCAAGTATTCAGCTGAGTGTCCATCAGTCCATGCACAGAAATGAAATACCCTGCCAGGCAGTGGTGGTGCATGCCTTTATTCCCAGCACTTGGGAAGCAGAGGTAAGCAGATTTCTGAGTTCAAGGCCAGCCTGATCTCAGAGTGAGTTCCAGGATAACCAGGACTATACACAGAAGCCCTGTCTCTAAAAACTAAACAAAACAAAAACAAAAATCAAAAAAAAAAAACAAACAAATAAAAGAGAAATGAGATACCCAATAAGGAAAAAAAGCAACATAAAAGGAGAAGAAATAAAGTATCTGGCCAGGATAATACCTTTTCTCACATGTATGTCTCATTAGTGGAATGGCTATTTAACAAATCTAATCAACAATATCTCCTAAATCCAATATTTTTCTAGTAAATTATGTTTCCTTCAGATAGTCATGATAAAAACACACACACAAAATCTGCATTCTAGAAGGCAAAATTCATCCTGTCTCTAATTCAATTTCAAGGAGGCAGTTTTAATGCCTCCTTAAGGAGATAGTCAATTGTGGTCAAACTAGAAGTCAAGGTCAACAAAATGACTATAATCCATTTCTTCAACACATTAAGTAGAGTAATGCAGTATACAAAAACAAAAATGCCAACTCTACTTCCTAGAAGTAAAAATATTGTCCCTGTAAGAAAAACAGAGAGAAACATGAACAAAGAAAACTAGTCAATTTCTTGTTAATGCTGTAAAGTGTGTACAATAGATCCTAGAATCATCATAAATCCAGAGTTTATCAAAATAAATAAGAGTACATCAAGACACACCAGACATAAGATGATCAACATCAATCTTGAAGAGAAAAACCTTTAAAACTACAAGGGACAGAAGGCAAAGAAATGTCAGACAGCATACAAGGAACAAAGGATGAGAGCTTAAAGCAATAGCTTTCTAAAGGACTGAAATAAAAAAATAG
Organism: Mastomys coucha; assembly: GCF_008632895.1. Taxonomy (NCBI): domain Eukaryota; kingdom Metazoa; phylum Chordata; class Mammalia; order Rodentia; family Muridae; genus Mastomys; species Mastomys coucha. Next base: position 19,276,269 of record NW_022196913.1, on the reverse strand, counting down.
CCTTGAAAATAAAGACTAAATAAATAAATATTACAATAATCACCAGATACCAAACAAACAATTACTAAATGTCCATAAAGTCAAATCTTAGTCTATATCAGAAATAAAAATGGTGATCAAATATGTAGGAAGAAAGTTACAAATAAAATAATATATATTGAATAAGTCATGGAATGAAAAGAAGAGACATACTAAGATCATTGCTGTAACCCAAACCTTACAAATAAACACATTACATATAAGCAGTCCATATACACCAAAGCAGGAGACCTAATTATGTTACAAATATTAAAACACATACTTTAGGTAGGAAATAATATATTCTTCTAATCAAAATTGGTAAAACTTTCTATATTGGTTTCAGAGTAAGTTTTGAGCAAATAACATTGCAGCAAAGAAAAGAAGTCAATTTCATGAAGAAATTCCATACTATCCAGTAAAAAGATATGAAATATCTTTATGAATATAATGCTGTTTATTCAACCATAAAAGAATTTAAAGACAAGTACAGCAAAAGCTGATAGATCTTGAAGGTAAAATGGAATCCAAAAATAGAGTGCAATATTTTTGCCTCAGCAACAGAAAACAAATAGAAAGAATCCAAATAAGGATGTAGCTATGCAGAACTATAAGATACTTTCATGCAACAAAAGAACAATTCTTTTCAAGAACATACAGATTGACAGTATTCTGGATTATAACACAGATTTCCATAAGCTTAAAAGAATTGAAATCATGCATTATGCTCTGTTAGCACTGCGAATTAGTCCTTAGAACTTCAGTGTTGCAGAGATACTGGAATGTTACAGGTAAACAGGCCAATTACCTTATCTTGAGCTAGCTTTAGCCCCACGATGAGCCATTAAATGTCCTTCTCTATGTCAAAATTAGCATCCTGTGATTAACAGATTAAAAGCCTTTTACATCTGTGAACTAATCAGGCCACTAGCTCCCACCAATCCAAAAAGCTAAGAATAGCATCAGGTAGCATCTTAAGCCTATGGAAAAGCTTCCTTCATCTTACTGTAACAATTTCTCTGATGTGATTTATAACTTTTATATACCCCTGAATTTCACTGCAAATTTCCCTGTAGCGAGGTTGCGTTTGAGGGTGATGATGAGGCCTGTGTGTATGGGAACAATATTATTGCCTACTATGTGAGCAAAGAGGAACTGCAGTACTCCAGAGGCAAGTCTCGGATGATTCAGTGGGGAAACTTTGCTGATAGTGATAAAACTCCTCCTGCCAGAATTTGTGTGTTCTCCACCTTAGGAATCACATATCATAACAAGCAGGTCACTGAAAATGCAGAGGAGGAAGAGAGGGGAATCACAGGACTGCTGAATGCTCACTTAAATGTAAAAACTTTTCTGGGAGTGAATGAGTGACACTGGCTGATATTATTGTTTTGTATTCCCTGTTGTGGCTCTGTAAACATGTCTTGGAGCTTTTTTGCCAGATTTTTCTCCAGTACCAACTGCCGATTCCTCAACTACACTCACCAGCCCCAGTTCAGAGATGAAGTGGTTTGAGAACGTGTTCTGTTTAGATTTTAAGAAGTTTTCAGAGAGCCAGCCTAAAATGGATACCACATGTAAAGAAAATGGTTCATGTGAAGAGAAACAGAAGATGCAGGCAGAGCAGAAAGGAAAAAGGCTGAGGTCCCAGCTACAGAGGACAGTGAATTTTAATAGGAACTGGGTATTGATATCAAGGCCAAGGACTTTTAGGCTCACTTGCTCTGGTAGTTTAAGTAGGTATGGCCTTCACAGTCTCATGGGTCTGAATGCTTGGCCCATAGGGAGAGGCACTCTTAGGAGGTTTGGCCTTGTTGGAGTACATGTGATCTTATTGGAGGCCTTCTGCTGCCTCTAGATCAAGATGAAGAACTTTCAGCTCCTTCTCCAGCATCATATCTGCCTGTATGCCGCCATAGTCACAACAGGAAAATAATGGACTAAACCTCTGAAAGTGTAAGCTAGCCCTAATAAATGTTTTCCTTTGTAAGAATTGGTGTGATCATGTCTTTTCACACCAATAAAATCCAAACTAAGACACCTGTCCAAGTGTACCTTTATGTTCTGTGAGTTTGAGGGTAAGTGCTCTAATGAGGACATCTTCTTTGTAGCACTTCTGTATTTTGTTGAGAACGATTGAAATGATGAGTCATCCCTATGGTGTGCTGGGGTTCCATTTCCCTAAAGAGCTCACTCAGACCTTCATTATTTGCAGCCTCATCACTTGAATATTCCAACTATTGGACAAATTGGGTAAGAATATGTTTTCCAGTGTTATCTTGTTTATAGCCAAGAACAGAAGCTTCATTTCTAGATTTAACTTGTTTGATGGCAAGAGATTGCCATTCTGATGCATCAAGATTGTCAGGCAGACCAAAAGTTGTGTACATGGTGGAAACTGTATTGTGGTATCCAGGAGGCAAGATTCTGGCTTGAGAGTACTTTTTTAGGGGAGGAGACCTTCAAGCAATTAAGCAAAGCCTTCAATCAAGGCAAAACGTTCAGTCTTCAAGAGAACATCTCTTGCCATGACCCAACTGCCTACACTCACCCCTCAAATAGATGAGTCAGTCAAGGGAACTAAATTTTGAAAAAGTAATTTCTGATTTAATTTTACTATAGTGTTGATACAACAAAACAAAACAACACCATGTTCACCTTAAAGGGACAAAAAGTCTATCTGAACCATTTTGAATGGCTTAGCCAAAGTAGAAGAGTATGATGATGTCAGAACCCAGCTGTACAGAGCATATGTGAGGGCCTTGAAGATCCTATGGTTTTCAAGATAAGTACAGAGTCCTAGCCACCATGGTGCTACAAAGAGAAAGTCAGTAGGGCTGTTACTCATCCAGAAATTCCTGCAAATTCATGTTCTTTAAACAAATTAACTGCTGTTACTCATATAGTTATATATATCTATGTGTGTATATATCTATATGTAGATTCACAAATATAGAAATCCAACCTTCACAGTCTCTGTAATATTACTTGTATGTGTATTATCAGGAACGATTATTCTGATACATTCTGATATCTAAGGCTCAGGCATTGCAAGAGGAAGTGAAAGACTGCAAGGTCCAGTAGGATCATAGTGTTTGCTAACACTGTGCTATCTTAGAAATCTTAGAAATCTTAGAAGCTATAGTCATAAAGTCTCAAGAATGCAACTCACTAAACCTGAGCTGAACAAGGACAACAGACATTGCAAACAAGAGCAGGGAAAGCCTAGGAATCCCTCAGTCCTACAGTGAGAATGGCAGGAAACCAAGGAGTGCTAGAAGAAGGAGAGATAGGGAAGAGCGCAACAATTGCCTATCCAGTACCAAATTACCTATCCAGTATCCAGGCCAGCCCTGAAATTCTCAATAAAAAAAAAAACTTTAATTTTTCTATAAATATTTATAAATGAAACAATTTACTTCTAAATAATCTTTGAGTCAAAGCAAGATTTTAAAAGCCTTTAGAACAAAATGAAGTAAAAGTACAATATTTAGAACTTTATAGATTATTGCTAAGGCAATATTTAAGAAGGAATTGCACTAAATACATATATTAATAAAGAAGAAAATTCTTAAGTCAATGAACAATGCACATTAAGATATATATATGTATATATATTACTATGTATATGTGTGTGTAAATGTGTGTATGTAACAACATTAATAAAAGAAAAGGATGCCAACAATTTAATGAGGACCAAAAGGCATGCAAGGGGTTGGAATGAGAGGACATAGGAAGGTGGGGTTTAAAGGGTTCAAAGACGGATAAGAGAGAAGGGAGTGATGTAATTATACTTCATTTATAATTTAAAAGAAAAAGACTATAAAATGAACACAGATAATTTAAAGTAGAAAGGGAGATAAAAAAGCAGCACCACACTAGAGAAGAGCAATGGTTATTTTATATTATAGTCCACAATTATAAACATCTAACTAGTCTCATCAGGGGAAAAGGTGAAAAAAACAAATTACCAAGAGCAGGTATATGAAAAGTGACCCTTCTCAGTGACACTTATACCTTGGGAAGAGGGTAAACAACAGCTGTATAATTGGACTTATGACCTATTCAGTTATTATTCCTATAACTGTATGTCTAATCAACTTCCTCTGGCTAGTGAGGCTATGTATCCTAGTGAAGATGCTGTTGCCACGTTCCTAAACCAGTTAATTCTTAACTGCATTTTAAACACATAAATCCATAGATGAGTGAAGCTTTTCCCCCCTCATCTAAGAAGCTTCAGATGTAGACTAGGACAGAAAGTAACAACTGTCACTATCTGAGAATAATGTGGTGTGCAGCTTCATTTGATACACCTACAATATGCCCCTTACACATAAGGCTTAGGGAATATTGTAGAAGAGGATGTAGAAGGATTGTAAGAGCCAGAGGACTAGGACATTTTCTGCAAAATCCTGTCTTCTATATATTACAGGAGTTGGCATGCATGAATTCTTCACAATATGATCACGTAAACAAGACATGTACAATAACATCAGTGGACATGCAAGGTTTCACCCTCAAATGAAAATCTATAGACAACTAATGGTTGTTAAGAGAGGGAGAATTAGTTTGTACCAGTGATGAGCTTCAGATGGGTTATCCAATTCCAACTAGTCAGCCCTAAACACATGTACTTATGAGCAACATCAGAAAGATTTAGCACACTTTATTTATATATGGACATGTATTCATGTATATGTTATGTTGTGTGGTTTTAGAATAATAATTAAAGAAGGAGTGATAAATTTTAGAGGGAGTAGGGAGAACATGAGAGGAATTAAGTTGGGAAAGGTGAGGTGATAAAGATGTAATATAGTATTTGTGCATTACATTCTCAAAGGCCAATGAGTTAGTTGTAAACCAAAAGGAAAATGAAAACAACAAAAACAAATAAAACCCAAAACTCCAAGAAAACAAACAATCTAATTAAAAAGTAGGTTTTGCAACTGATCAGAGAGTTCCAAAGAAAAGAACTACAAATAGCTACATTTTTTTAAAAAAAAAGCAGGATTCCCTTAGCATTCAGAAAGATGCAAATTAAAATTCCTTTAAGGTTCCACCTTACTCAAGTCATAATGATTGGGATTAAGAAAATAAAGACAACAAATGCTGTTGAACTAGGGAACTGTCATGCACTGTTGGTGAGACAACAAGTTGGTGAAGTCATTATGGAAACCAGTGTGATAATTCCCAAGAACACTAGTAAAAGACTCATTGTATGAACTAATTTTACTACTTTCTGGTTATATAAAGGACAAAGGACCCCATTTCCTGATACAGACATACACAGTCAACCACGCTCATAGCAACTTTATTCACAATAATTAAGACTTGTAAGGAGCCTTACATCCAATAATCTTGAAAGCTGACTGACTGAGGGACTCTAAACATAGAAAGATAAATGTCTGATATGTGGACCTTAACATCAAATCTTATGATTTGCATGTTTAATTTGCAGTATACCTATAGTAAACAAAAAACTAGAAAATAACTGTCAGTGGGGGGAAGGGGAAGATGGATCCTAAGAATGGAGAACAGTAGAAACTAAGTGATATGAAGTGGAAAGGAGGAATATTGGTTTATATGTATATAGATATATATGTATAAACACATATATACATATGTGTGTGTGTGTGTGTGTGTGTGTGTGTGTGTGTCTGGAGATGTATGTGAGATTAGATCAGAAGAAGGGAGGGATAATTAACACTAAGGATGTTTTAAAAGCAATATGGAAAATTTGTAAACTTCTTTTTTTTCTTTTTCACACTTATTTTTATTTTTTTCATTTTTTCTCCCCCACCCACCCACTCCCATCCTCCCACCCTGACATTCTCCTACACTGGGGCATGGAAACATACTCAGGACCAAGGGTGTTTTCTCCCACTGATGTCCAACAAGGCCATCCTCTGCCACATATATGGTCAGCTTCGTGGGTGGCTCCATGTGTATTCCTTGGTTGTTGGTCTAGTCCCCAGGAGCTCTGGAGGGTCTGGCCTGTTGACACTGTTGCTCCCTCCATGGAGCTGCAAACTCCTTTAGCTCCTTCAGTCCCTTTTCCAATTCTTCCACTGGGGACCCCCGAGCTCAGTTGAATGGTTGGCTGAGGGCTTCCACCTCTATATTTGTCAGGTTCTGGCAGATCCTCTCAGGTGATAGCCATATCAGACTTCCATCAGCAAGCACCTCCCAGCATCCACAATAACATCCAGGTTTGGTAGCTGTTTGATGGATCCCCAGGTGGGGCAGTCTCTGGATAGCCTTTCCTTCATTCTCTGTTCCATACTTTGTCTCCATATTTCCTCCTGAGAGTATTTTGTTCACCCTTCTAAAAAGCACTGAAGCATCCACACTTTTGGTCTTCCTTCTACTTAGGTTTCATATGGTCTATGAGTTGAATCTTGGGTATTCCAAGCTTTTGGGCTAATAGTCACTTATCAGTCATTACATACCATGTTTGTTCCTTTGTGACTGAGTCACCTTACTCAAGATGATATTCTTAAGTTCCATCCATTTTCGCAAGAATTTCATGAAGTCATTGTTTTTACTAGCTAAGTAGTATTCCACTGTGTAAATGTACCATGTTTTCTGTATATTCCTCTGTTGAGGGACGACATCTGGGTTCTTTCCAGCATCTGGCTATTATAAATATGGCTGCTATAAAGATAGTGGAGCATGTGTCCTTATTACATGTTGAATATACATATATGTGTTCCTGCCCTGGGTGTGTGTGTGTGTGTGTGTGTGTGTGTGTGTGTGTAGTTTAAAGGAGTTTCACAAGGGATTTTAATCAGTTTAGAAGCCATAGGTTACCAAACAAAAAGCACATTGCAGGTGAGTTGTAGATTCTTAACTTCCAAGTCAGTGGGATGTTTGCTGTGCTTCTATTCGTCCCCCTGGAACCAAAACTTTTAAGCCTAAATAGCATAAGTTTATAGAAACAGGAAGGAAAAAGTTTCCTAATGTGTCACTAGGGGTGACAGTGAGTGAAACCATTCTCCCTTCCCTCTGCAAAAAATAACTGATACCAATAATTGGTTCATGGGTTATTGCTGGGGCACACCTGATTGTGTTTTGGGGAGGACTGTATAAAGGCTTTGGAACTTTAGGTTAGACAAATATTGGGCTTTCATTGTTGATTGTGCTATTGTGGGAACTTAGAAGATAATGCTGAGAGCAGGTGATAGAGGCCTAGATTATGACATTTAAGAGGGAAGCAAAGACTCTACCAGTGCCATTTATGTGACATTTTGAATTAAAATTGCAAAAGTGAAATTTTTGGGAAGATTGATATTGGTCACCTAGGGCTGTGATTCAAAATCAAAGACCAGAATCATCAAGAGGAAATTTTCTGGAAGTGTTTCTCAGGGCCACAACACAGAATCTGGGGTCCAAATGGATGACAAAGCAATTCCTTCTACTGGCAGTCAAGCTTGATACTGTGTAAGAGTGCCCTATACTAGTTTTGAAAACATGAAGATGTCAGAAAGAGCACTGTAAGAGATGAGGTAAGGCCATTGATGACACTGTGAGAGACAAGTGGAGACTATGGATGACACTGCAGCCACAGTCAAAATGGAAGCCCCCGGATTAAAAAATGACCAGGGAGAAAAATTGAAGCTTGGCACCATGTGGAAGAGTCAGAATCTCTGAAGAAAGCCCAGAAGGAGTCATTGGTGAATGATCAGTAGAGACCACAGTATTTTGGAAATGTCAGTGCCATGGGAGAAGCATCAATGACAGCAGCAGCACTGAAGGGAAGCCAGTCTGGCCTTAGAAGATAAGCTATGTGTGCCAAAGAGGGAAGAACCTATGGGCAGAGCTGAACTGTGACTGTGGAGCCTAGATTATGAGATCACAGAAATGGCTGGACTCTGGCTTTGTTTTAATTTGAAAGTATCAGTGCCTTGATTCTTCCATTTTAGAATAAGAAAGTATTACTCTTTTTAAAACTATGCACCCACAGTTAAAAGCCTTTGGAGAAACTTTGAACTTTGAAAAAGGTTGGGATATTTTAAAAAGATTGAACTGTTAGGGTTTGAAAATTTGAAAACTCCAGGACTTTAAAAAGTTGGAGTGTGTTGGAGTATTGAGATATTGGCATTAATATGAGGCATAGAGGATAAAGAAAACAAAAGAGGGGTTATGGTTAATAGTGATGTATTGGTATAGCAAGCTGAAAGGGGGTTGACTGTCCTGGTTGGCTTCTGTCAGCTTGATACAAACTTAAGCATATCTAGGAAAAGGCAATCTTAATTGAGGAAAAAAAATAGTACATTGGATTGCCTCTAAGTAAGTCCTTTGGGCATTTTCTTGATTAATGATTATGCCAGAAGGTCCAGTCCATAGCTATGGGTTGTACCAACCATGGAAAAGTGGCCCTGAGTCTATCAGAAAACATTACAAGCAAGTCATGGGAAGTAGAAGCCTGTCAGCAGCATTTATCCATAGCTCTGCTTCACTTTCTGCATCCTGGGATACGCCTTGAGTTTCTGTCCTGACTTTCCTCAGTGCTAGAGTGTAAACTGACAGTTGTAAGAAGAAACACTTTCTCCCCAAGTGGCTTCTGATAAGAGAATTTTATCATAATAATAGAAACCTAAGACACTTATCCTAGACATCAGGATTAATTTTACACATACACACACACACACACACACACACACACACACCTCTTTAGTCTGCCACACTAATGTGTACTTATCATTTTCAAAAACAGGCCTTAAAATACCCCAAATATTTCCCTATCTCAGTGATTTTCCAGATGTTACTTCTATCTAAAACATTAGCAATAATGGTGTGTTTTAAAGAGGAAATATTTCTCATAGGTTTATGTATTTGAACATTGGGTCCCTAGTTGATGGAGTGGTTTGGGGATGTATGGAACTCTTAGGTTGCCTTGCTGAAGGAAGTATGTCATGTGGGCTTTGAGAATTTATAGTCTTATTCCACTTCTAGTTCACTCTTTTCTTTTTTTAACAGATGTGCTGGCAAAATGTGATCAGTCAGTTTCACTTTCTAGCTATATGTTGCCATGCCATCCCTACCTCTATAACTGTAATTCAAAATAAACTTTCTTTGTTGTTTATGGTTATGACATTTTATCATACCAACAGAAAAGTTAATAAATTGACTCATGAAAACCAATGCCTAGAATGCAAAGTGGAATGTTACCCCAAAAGTCACAGATTGCTTAACTTTTGCTATAAATAACTGAAGCAAGTCTGCACAAAAGCTTCCTTGATGATAGGACCAAGGTCTGGGAAAGAGAATTTTAGAGACTGTTATTGTTAGGGTTTCTATTACTGTGGTGAAACTCCAATGATAAAAAAGCAAGAGAGAAAAGAGCTTATTTGGCTTGCACTTCCACACTGCTGTTCCTTATTGAAGGAAGTCTGAACAGGAACTAAAACAGAGCAGAATCCTAGAGGTGGGAGATGAAGCTTCCCCTGGCATGCCCAATCTGCTTTTTTACAGAACACAGGACCAGCAACCAAGGGATGACAAAAACCCAACCAATATGAGAACTAAGACGCAAATGTGAAACTCTAAATAGTGTTACCTCTAATATTAAGATGTGACCATGAGCAGAGAGTTGTATATCAGAGTTCCATATGCACTAAACGTTACCCATCCCCAATGCTTTACCAGTTTCTAATTACTCACAATATTAATTAACTTGAACTGGGCTACATCTTTTTGAATAGAATTTGACTTAACCATAAACACAAAAACCTTGCTGAAGATTGAAATTAGCACTATAGGATGCAAACATGTCATCATGGCTCTAAATCTGATGCTGTAAATATTCTGTTAAGCTGGCTTTTCTCAGTCTCCCAGGACATCAAAACAAGAAAGGAAAAATGAAAAAGGATTGCAACAAATGGTATCTGACTCCCTTTCATGTTTCTGTGCTACCTATGGCACTGTTATGATCTACTGAAGATATTCACTATGATTTTTTTCCAAACTTTATTTGTGGACCCTCTACTGTTTTCCAAAGGAATGTGATGTCTTCCAAAGTTGGAATACAGCCCATTGCCACATATTGGTGGATTTTATTTGTAAGACCTGTTCTTGGTGCTGACTAATGTTGAAGGAAAATTAATGCTCTGTGCTGAAGAAACATGAAAGGGGAAGATGCTTGGGCCAGGTGCATTAGTTTTCCACTGCATCATAACATAGGACCTCAAGCTCAACAGTTTAGAGTAACAGGAATTTATTGCCTCACAGTTTTGATGGGTGAAGAATCTAGACATAGCTTAGCTAAGTTGTTTACTTATGACTATAGGATTCTATAATTAAGGGATTGCCTGATTTCCATCTTGAAGCCCTGCTAAAGAAGAATATACTCATGTTCTTGGTGTAATCAGTCCCTGGTGATTGGACTAAAGGCTGTGACCTCTTCATGTCTATCAGTTGGGCATACCTTAGCTAGTAAAGACATGGTGGTATGTGTTTCTTCTAAACCCAACTTTCTACTCTATCAGGCCAAAATCAGAAGTCTCTAAAACTTCATTAACTCAAGACATGAGTAAGAAATTATTTTTGCCTAACACCAGATGTATGACAATGTGCTCCTTCCTGTAAGAATATATAGAGAAGATTTTTTATATAAACAGGCTAAGGTAAGCACACATTTTCATACATTTTGATAAATGAAAAATGTTCTGGAACTAGAAAATTATGAATATACAATTTCATGAATATAATATAGTAAATGTGGAAAAATTGAATAGTAAAAGGATAAAGTTTCTGCTGTGCAAATTGTATTCAACAATAACAAAAATAGTCCCCAGGATAATAAAATTTCAGATATGCTAGGATTTTTATAATGTACTTTCATGAATCCCTTCTTAAGAAGCTACAAAAAAAAACATGCCTTAGGAAAACAGAGGATCCCACTAAAGGAGATCACAAACTCTGTGAAACCACAAAGACAGAAAACGTGTGCCAGGACAAGAGCTGTAGCTCTACTACAAAAATGAAGTTTACAGTGGTTCCAAAATTCCCTAAATGGGTGAGTGACAGGCAAAATTCCTAGAACAGCCAGTGATGGGTAAGTTCACTACAATAGCAGTGTTTCTAATTCTTCAGGTCTTTCATAGCTTAGAGAACTCCACTGAGAGTGAGGACTTTCTCTTCCTTTTAGAACCATCCAAAAAGTAGTTGTAGAACAGGAACTAGAGAAACTTTGCTTTCGGCATATGACCTTAATCACTTGAGGACTGTAGAACTTTATCCATAGATTAATATGGCAATTTTTTTACATTTCTTCTTTTAACATTATAAAATGAAGCATATTTGATCTTCAAAGGGATCAAGAAATATTCTGCCCATGATTTTCAGTAAAAACTACTTGTTTAAATGTTATTGGCAGAAACCGTTTTATAGCTAGGTGGGCTGAAAGAGCAGGCAAATACACATTATAGAAGAAAGTAAAAAAGATAATACCCACAGGATTGAACAAAATCCAACATTTGAAACAATACCTCAATTACGTGAAAGAATTCAAAATACAATTATAAAACACATTGGTTTTGCAACAAAGTTAGTGTATTTAGTGTCACTAAACCATGTGCGGAAAATGGCCAAGAGGTAACATTTATGCTATAAAACCATTACTTAAAAAATGTTCAAGTAATTGGTTAATTTTGGGCTGGAAATAAGTAATATTTCTGGTTGTTTTGTTTTAGTAAACCCCTCTGTTCCATTTAGGTTTATTAGAAATGTACATATGATATTTTGATAAAAATAAAATAATTAAGTTTTACATCAGGTAAAATTCAATTATGCCTCATGTAATGAGAACAATACATTATGAAACAAGCTTTATTGTGTTGTCATTCATATACTGCCTTATACTTAGGTGATACTGATCAAATGCTTGATGCAGGTTTTTGTGCAGTCAAGAGATGAGGTAAACATTATATATGAGACCACTGTGGACCTGCACAGTATTAATGTAGATGTAATATAGAGGTGTGTATGTGAATGTGCAATATGGATGCTGAATAGAAACACAATGTGTCATACTTACTAACCCTATTCTCAACCCGAGCCTTTGACAAAAGTGTTATATAACACAAAATGTCAAGTGATATCTTATCACATATGATACACATTTATTCCTGCACAGTAGCCAGCTCATGCTGAAACTGTTGATGCCATTGTAGTAATGTATACTGTTTAACAAAATATAAGTAAGACTCAGAAAAAAATCCATCAGGTACTAACAAAAATCTGGCTTCTCCTTGTGAGTAATTTTGAGTAGTAGGTGACACAGCAGAAATCCATGTTTTAGGAAGATTGAGAATGAAAGCAGGAAGGGTACGGAAAATCTGGAGACAGAGAACATATTAAGATCTACTACAGGAACCTAGCCATACATCATCATGATGAGTTATGTGTCAGAAGACTGTGTGGGACAACATTGGGGATTAAATACTAGAAACATTTCCAGGGTATGGAAGGGCTCTCTTTTTCGGCTGAAGCATGGTCACATGTTTTAAAAGCTATACTCAAAAACTATTTCTCCCTTCCAATGCAAGTTTGTGCCTTTACAATTCCTTCCAAAGTGCCACTCCATAGGAGTTGCCGCATGAGAACTACTCTGCGGGTGTTAGATGAAAGCAGCCAAAATCGGGTCTTTAATGACTGATGTTTTTAAGAAGTAGAGGGTAGGAGGAAGGGATAAATGAATCAGCTCTAACTGAGCATCCAATCCCAACCATGTCCCTAAGGCTTCTCAGTAGGTACCTAGAAGCATGGGTTTCCATGATAAACTATCTCTTAAGTCTTCAGGGCAGAACAAATACCTTCTCATTTGGTAGAAGATGCTTGCTCCCTGCCCAGCTCCGAACCATGGTGTACCACAGTCTCTCCTCAAGCAGTGCACTCAGCTGACATATTTCTCAGAGTCCAGTCCACCTTTCCAACTGCCCTTCATCATGCGGAACAGAGTTCTTTGTGGTTCTCAGTCTGATTGCTTTTGACTAATACCAGACAAGTCCTTGGAAGGTTTTGTGCTGTGCAGTACAGCTGTGGAGACGGCTCTTTGGGGGAAATCCAACTTGCTGAATCACTCATTTCCTGTTCTTGATCTGAGAAACTTCTATGTGATGTTTCCGTTTCCAAAAAAGAGCCATAATTTTGTAAGAAGCAACATTTTACATAATGCAGCTTTATGTGCCAGGGCATTAACACCAGATAATTCTGATGATGCCTAATCATTATAAGTGTTTTCATTGGAAACTTTCTGGTGTCCTAAGGATGCTGAATGTTACTGGGAGTATCCTCATTTCTGTTTATAACATGAAGTAGAAGACATTGCTCAGCTTGTCGGTAATAAGGCGGGAGAGGCTATTATTTGTAAAAATGTCAGAACAGTTTGCAAATAAAGCCTAGGACTCAGGAGTGTGGGTGTTGCGAATTCTCTGAGCACACTGCTATTTGATGCTGAAAGGCAAATGAGTCTATTTTCATTCCTTCTTTAGTGGATTCCCTGCCTTTCTCAGGGATCTTGGGAACTTCAGCTTTCTCGTTGTCTCTCCTAAAATTTGTCCTTGTTGGTAATCTTTCCCTTTGACTTCCTACCTGTTGTATCTGCTGCCTCTCTCCACTCTGCAGCAAAATAAATGTGGAAAGATAGGAGCTGCTCATAAATTTTTGAAAGTATCATTCACACAAGGTGGCACTTAAAAAGAGTAGAAGTAAGGGATACATGGCTGAAAACTGCCCAAGACTCCATTACTTTTTTTTTTTTTTGTAAAAGTTTTTGTCTTAATAATAGAGAAATTGATAAAAAACTGCTTTATGTTATGCTTTGAATTAATTGAACACTAGCAACTAAATGGAATGAATAAAATTGCTGGAGTATAGGTTTGGACAAATGGCCATAAATAGGGGATTCTGGTGGTATGAATTTGATTTTTCAGAAAAACTAAGCATTATTTTTTGACTTTTTTATTATTGGATATTTTATTTATTTATATTTCAAATGTTATCCCCTTGCCCCTACTTTTCTCCAGAAACCCCTATCCCATCCTCTCTTCAACTACTTCAATGAGGGAACTGACTCGCCCACTCACACACTTCCACCTCCCTACCCTAGCATTCCCCTACACTGGGGCATAGAGCCTTCACAAGACCAAGAGCCTCTCCACCCATTGATGACCAACAAGGCCATTCTCTGCTTCATGTGCAGCTGGAGCCATAGGTCCCTCCATGTGTACTCTTTGGTTGGTGGTTTAGTTCCTGAGAGCTCTGGGAGATCTGGTTGGTTGACACTGTTGCTCTTCCTATGGGGTTACAAACCACTTCAGCTCCTTCAGTCCTTTCTCTAACTCTTCTATTGGTGACCCCATACTCAGTCCAATGATTGGCTGCAAGCATCCACCTCTGTTTTTATTGGGCTCTGGTAGAGCCTCTCAGAAGACAGGTATATTAGGCTCTTGTCAGGAAGCACTTCTTGGGATCTGCAGTAGTGTCTGGGTTTGGTGTTTGTATATGGGATGAGTTCCCAGGTGGGGATGCCTCTGGATGGCCTTTCCTTCAGTCTCTGCTCCACACTTTGTCTCCGTATTTCAGCCCATGAGTGTTTTGTGCCCCCTTCTAAGAAGGACCAAAGCATCCACACTTTGGTCTTGCTTCTCGTGAATTGTATCTTGGGTATTATGAGTTTTTTTTTTAATCTGCATTTATTTTATGCTGAATTTATTCCTGTGCCATGAGTTTTTGTTTCTTCAGTTTCTTCTGAGATATCCTTTTCTTCTGTGCAACTCCTCTTCTGGCTTTGGAACAATCTTCCTTCTCAGTGAAGATCATCTCAATGTGGCAGGGGGAGCTCATGGATGGGTTAATCCCGCCATGAGCTCTGTAGGTTCATCGGTGCATCTTAGGTGCCTTGTTCACCTGGATGTTTTCAATTACTAGAGAATCTACGTCTAAACCCTTAAGTTCAGAATTACTCTCTGTATTTTTAAGCAAGTGCAGCAAAAACTCAGCACTCTTTTTTGGCCATCGGCCCTGTGTCCAGCCCTACTGTTTGGCCTGGGCACACCTACTGACTCCACCATACATACCTCCAGAATGGCACACATTGCTTCTTTAAAGGGACATCCTTCAGATACTTGGTAGCTTTGTGGATATGCATACCCTTGATAGACTAGACAGTTTCCCAGGTGTTCTTAAAGTGAACATGAAGGTTTGAACCTCTTGATTTGCATGCTTTTGTGGGGTTTTCTGGGTCAAGAGAGTAGCGAACCATCTTCACAGGTCATCTCTGGCCGCTTACAGGAAAAGGGTATTACGAGCTTTTAGGTTAGTATCCACTTATCAATGAGAGCATATCATGTGTGTTTTCTTTTTTTTTTTTTTTTTTTTTTTTCGTGACTGGGTTACCTACTCAGGATGATATTTTCTAGTTCTATACATTTGCATAAGAATTTCATGAAGGCATAGTTTTTAATAGCTGAGTAATAATCCATTGTGTAAATGTACCACATTTTCTGTATCCATTCCTCTGTTGAGGGACATCTGGGTTCTTTCCAGCTTCTAGCTATTATAAATAAGGCAGCTATGAACATAGTGGAGCATGTGTCCTTGTTATATTTTGGAGCATATTTTGGGTATATGCCTATAAGAGGTATAGCTGGGTCCCCAGGTTGTACTATTTCCAGTTATCTGAGGAACTGCCAGAATGATTTCCAGAGTATTTGTACGAGACTAGAATCCCACCAGGAATAGAAGAGTATTCCTGTTTCTCCACATCCTAGCCACCATCTGCTGTCACTTGAGTTTTTGAGATTAGCCATTCTAACCAGTGTAAGGCGGAATCTCAGGGTTGTTTTAATTTACATTTCTCTGATAACTAAGGATGTTGAATATTTCTTTATGTGCTTCTCAGCCATATGAGTTTCCTCAGTTGAGAATTCTTTGTTTAGCTCTGCACCCCATTATTTTAATATGGTTATTTGGTTCTCTGAAGACTAAGTTCTTGAGTTCTTTGTATATATTGGATATTAGCCCTCTATAAGATGTAGGGTTGTTAAAGATCTTTTCTCAATCTGTTGGTTGCCATTTTATCCAATTGACCGTGTCCTATGCCTTACAGAAGCTTTGCAGTTTTATGCGGTCCCATTTGTCAATTGTTGATCTTAGAGCATAAGCCATTGGTGATCTGTTCAGGAAATTTTTCCTAGTGCTAATATGATTGATGCTCTTCCCCACTTTCTCTTCTATTAGTTTCAGTGTATCTGGTTTTATGTGGAGGTCTTTGATCCACTCAGACTTGAACTTTGTACAAAGAGATAAGAATGGATCGATTTGCATTCTTCTACATGCTGACCTCCAGTTGAACCAGCACCATTGGTTGAAAATGCTGTCTTTTTTTCCACTTGGTTTTAGCTTCTTTGTAAAAGATCAAGTGACCATAGGTGTGTGGGTTCATTTCTCGGTCTTCAATTCTGTACCATTGATCTACCTGCCTGTCTCTATACCAATACAATGCAGTTTTTATCATTATTGCTCTGCAATACAACTTGAGGTCAGGGATGGTCAGGGATGGTCAGGGATGGTCAGGGATGGTCAGGGATGGTCAGGGATGGTCAGGGATGGTCAGGGATGGTCAGGGATGGTCAGGGACGGTGATTTCCTCAGAAGTTCTTTTATTGTTGTGAATAGTTTTTGCTATCCTGGGATTTTTATTATTCCAAATGAATTTGCAAATTGCTGTTTCTTATTCTTTGAAGAATTGAGTTGGAATTTGATGGGGGTCGCATTGAACCTGTAAAGTGAAGTCTTCAAGATGGCCATTTTTACTATATTAATCCTGCCAATCCGTGAGCATGGGAGATCTTTCCATCTTCTGAGATCTTCTTCCATTTCTTTCTTCAGAGACTTGAAGTTCTTGTCATTTGGATTATTCACTTGCTTAGTTAAAGTCATACCAAGGTATTTTATATTATTTGTGGCTGTTGTGAAGGGTGTCATTTCCCTATTTTCTTTCTCATCATGTTTATTCTTTGAGTAGAGAAAAGCTAATGATTTGTTTGAGTTAATTTTATATCCAATTACTTTGCTGAATTTGTTTATCACGTTAAGATGTTCTCTAGTGGAAGTTTTGGTGTCAATCAAGTATACTATATCATCTGTAAATTGTGATATTTTGACTAGTTCCTTTCCAATTTGTACCCATTTGACCTCCTTTTGTTGTCTAATTGCTCTGGCTAGGACTTTGAGTACTATATTGAATATGAAGGAAAAGAATGGGTACTCTTGTTTAGTCCTTGATTTTAGTAGGATTGCTTTAAGTTTCTCTCCACTTAGTTTGATATTGGGTACAGGTTTGTTGTATACTGCTTTTACTATGTTGAGGTATGAGATTTGTATTCCTCATCTTTCCAAGCTTTTTATCGTGAAGGGGTGTTGAATTTTGTCAAATGCTCTCTCAGCATCTAATGAGATGATTAAGTCTTTTTTTTCCTTTGAGTATGTTTATATAGTGGATTTTGTTGATGGATTTCAATATATTAAACCATCCCTGCATTCCTGGAATGAAGCCTACTTTATCATGATGGATGATCATTTTGATGTGTTCTTATATTTGGTTTTCTAGAATTTTATTGAGTATTTTTGTATTGCTATTTGTAAGTGAAATAGGTCTGAAGTTCTCTTTGTTCGGTCTTTGTGTGGTTTAGGAATAATAGTAATTGTGGCTTCATAGAACGAATTGGGTAGTGTTCCTTCTGTTTCTATTTTGTTGAATAGTTTGAAGAGTATTGGTATTAGGTCTTATTTGAAGGTCTGATAGAATTCGGTACTAAATTCATCTAGTCCTGGGCATTTTTTGGTTGGGAGACTATTAATTATGACTTCTATTTCTTTAGGGGTTCTGGAACTGTTTATATCATTTATCTCATTGTTATATAACTCTGGCACCTAGTATCTGTCTAGAAAATTGGCCATTTCATCCAGATTTTCCAGCTTTGTTGAGTATAGGCTTTTTGTAGTAGAGTCTGATGATTTTTTGGCTTTCCTCCATTTCTGTTGTTACGTTTCCCATTTCATTTCTGATTTTGTTAATTTGGATACTGTCTCTGTGCCCTCTAGTTAGTATGGCTAAGGGTTTATCTATCTTGTTGATTTTCTCAAAGATCCAGCTCCTGGTTTGATTGATTCTTTGTGCAGTTATTTTTGTTTCTACTTGGTTGATTTCAGTCCTGATTTGGATCATTTCCTGCCATCTACTCCTCTTGGATGTATTTGCTTCTTTTTGTTCTAGAGCTTTCAGATGTGCTGTTAAGCAGCTAGTGTATGCTCTCTCCAGTTTCTTTTTGTTGGCATTCAGAGCTATGAGTTTTCCGCTTATGACTGCTTTCATTGTATCCCATAAGTTTGGGTATGTTGTGGCTTCATTCTCATTAAACTCTAAAAAGTCTTTAATTTCTTTCTTTATTTCTTCTTTGACCAAGTTATCATTGAGCAGAGTTTTGTTCAGCTTCTACATGTACGTGGGCTTTCTATTGTTTAACTTGTTATTGAGGACCAGCCTTAGTCTGTGGTGATCTGATAGGATGCATAGGATTATTTCAATCTTCTTGTATCTGTTGAAGCCTATTTTGTGACCAATTATATGGTCAAGTTTGGAGAAGGTACCATGAGGTGCTGAGAAGAAGGTATATTCTTTTGTTTTAGGATGGAATGTTCTATAGCTATCTGTTAAATCTATTTGGTTCATAACTTCTGTTAGTTTCACTGTGTCTCCGTTTAGTTTTTTGTCTCCATAATCTGCCACTGATCTACTCCTGTGTGAGAGTGGAGTGTTGATGTCTCCCACTATTATTGTGTGAGGTACAATGTGTGTTTTGAGCTTAATAAAGTTTCTTTTATGAATGTGGGTGCACATGTCTATAGAGCATAGATGTTCAGAATTGACAGTTCTTCTTAGATTTTTCCTTTGACATGTATGAAGTCTCCTTCCTTATCTTTTATAATAACTTTAGGTTGAACATTGACTTAATTTGATATTAGAATGGCTACTCCAGCTTGTTTCTTGGGGAAATTTGTTTGGAAAATTGTTTTCTAGGAAAATTGTTCTGGAAATTGGAAAAACAATTTCCAGAGTAATTGTTTTTAGTCTGAGGTAGTGTCTATCTTTGTCACTGAGCTGTGTTTCCTGTATGCAGTCAAATCTTGGGCCCTGTTTAAGTATCCAGTCTGTAAGTCTATGCCTTTTTATTGGACAAATGGTATTAAGAGATATTAAATAGTGATTGTTGCTTCCTGCTATTTTTGTTCTTAGAGGCATAATTATGTTTCTGTGACTATCTTCTTTTGAGGTTGTTGAAAAAAGATTACTTTCTTGCTTTTTCTAGGGTGTGGTTTCCCTCCTTGTTTTGGAGTTTTCCATCTATTATCCTTTGTAGGGATGAATTTGTAGAAAGATATTGTGTAAATTTGGTTTTGTCATGGAATATCTTCGTTTCTCCATCTATGGTAATTGAGAGTTCTGCTAGGTATAATAGCTTGGGCTGGCATTTGTGTTCTCTTATTGTCTATATGACATCTTCCCAGGATCTTCTGGCTTTCATATTCTCTGGTGAGAATTCTGGTCTGATTCTGATAGGTTTGCCTTTATATGTTACTTAATGTTTATCCCTTACTGCTTTTAATATTCTTTCTTTGTTTTGTGCATTTGGTGTTTTGACTGCTATGTGACCAGAGGAATTTCTTTTCTGGTCCAATCTATTTGGAGTTTTGTAGGCTTCTTATACATTTATGGACATCTCTTTCTTTAGGGTAGGGAAGTTTTCTTTATAATTTTGTTGAAGATATTTAGTGACCCATTAAGTTGGGAATCTTAGCTCTCTTCTATACCTATTATCCTTAGGTTTGGTCTTCTCAATGTGTCCTGGATTTCCTGGATGTTTTGGGTTAGGATCTTTTTGCATTTTGCATTTTCCTTAACTGTTGTATCAATGTTTTCTATGGTATCTTCTGCACCTGAGATTCTCTCTTCTATTACTTGTGTTCTGTTGGTAATACTTGCATCTATGACTTCTGATCTCTTTCCTAGGTTTTCTATCTCAAGAGTTGTCTCCCTTTGTGATTTCTTTAATGTTTCTACTTCCATTTTTAGATCCTGCATGGTTTTGTTCAATTCCTTCA
This sequence comes from Mastomys coucha, assembly GCF_008632895.1. Classification (NCBI taxonomy): domain Eukaryota; kingdom Metazoa; phylum Chordata; class Mammalia; order Rodentia; family Muridae; genus Mastomys; species Mastomys coucha. Next base: position 19,256,085 of record NW_022196913.1, on the reverse strand, counting down.
CCTTTTTGGTTGTGTTTTCCTATCAATTTTTAAAGGCTTTTAGGGTTTCCTCTTTAAGGGCTTCTACCAGCTTACCTGTGTTCTCCTATATTTCTTTAAGGGAGTTATTTATGTCCTCCTTAAAGTCCTCTATCATCATCAGGAGAAGTGATTTTAAATCAAAATATTGCTTTTCTGGTGTATTTGGGTTAACAGGACTTGCCGTATTGGGAGAACTGGGTCCTGATCATGCCAAGTAGCCTTGGTTTCTTTTGCTTATGTTCTTGAGCTTGCCTCTCATCATCTCATTATCTCTGGTGTTAGCTGGTCTTGCTGGCTCTGACTGGATCATGTCCCTTCTGTGGACCTGTGAGCCTATGATCTTAGATATGTTAGCACTCCTCAGGGGACTAGCTCTCTCCTGTTGGGATTTGTGCCTGGAGGGCTGTGAGACAGCCTTAGGTCAGGAATGCAGATGGCAACCAGAAGGATTACGTCCTCAGCTGCTCTGGTGTTCCTGTGCCCTGTGCATTACTGGTGGGTCCCACTTTGGACAGTTATTAGAGCAAAAGTGGTGATCTCACCTCTAAGCTTAGAAGTGAGAGCACTCCTGGGAGACCAGCTCTCTCCTGGCAGAATTTGTGGGCAGAGAGCAATGTTAGTTATGGAGTGAAGACCCCACTTCTAAAGATATTTGTTTCCCTCAGGAAATGACCCCTGGTTGATCTATAACTCTGCTCCCTTCTAATTCAGTTGCATCAGTTTTTTTGTTTTTGTTTTTTTTTTTTAGTTAGA
>NW_022196913.1:19200627-19255191 GCF_008632895.1 Mastomys coucha | reverse complement strand
GAAAATTAAAAAAGAAAAAAAAAACCAGAAACTAAAACAATCCCCTGTTCCCTCCCTCCTCCCCCTGCTCACCATCCCACCCCCTCCTGCTTACTGGCCCTTTTTTGTTTGTACAGAAGCCCTTGTTTACCTCTTTGGTTACCTCAGAAATCTTAAATTCTTATTTTGTTGGGAGGCCAATTTCATTTTGTTTTCTGACCTATTCTTTCTCAGCCTACATATGTTCTTATGTTTATTTACCCCTAAAAATTCAGCCACTGTCTGTTGCTAATGATCAGCTTTACCTCTTAAATTGTGCCAGCATACAGCCTTGACAAGAGTTGAAGTTCCTCAAGGACCAGGGATACCTGGTAGGTGAATAAGAAAACACAAAATTGAAATACAATATTGACAGACTGTTCTTTTTTGCAACGTGAGCCCTTGAACTCAGGAGTCAGGGTACTCCTATAGACTTGACTCAGCTTCAGTTCCCACTGAAGAATTAGTGACCCCTCTTCATGAAAAACAGGAAACAGTGACAGTGTCACCCACTCTCTCTATAGGAATGAGGAAGGGCACACACAATGTAAGACCACTAAAAAAAATATGTACAATGATGCACACTAAGACAAAAGATGACCCTTATGTGCTGCTGTGTGTCAATGCCATCCTAAAGTAGAGTTCAACCAGCTGGTGATGAAATGAGAAAAACACCAAGCTCATCCCCTTGAAGTTTCCAATCCCTGTGGCAGACATGGCTATGATGGCAAAGGAGACTCCCATTTCATATCTCTACTACTGGAATCTTCTGCTTTAAATTAAATGCTGGTATTTTTTTAAAGTAGTTCTATGAGTTTGTTTTAAAATGTGCTGAAGTCAGCTGTGTCATCAATGAAAATAATTATTTGCAATGTCTGAGTACAAGTTATCTAGGGATTAAAAGTGATCTAAGGGATTAAAAAAAGAAATAAAATGAGGATAAACATAAATCTTTTTAATTGCTTGAAATGTGCAGAAAATCACAGAAAGTTTTTCAAAATTCAGGAACCAGAGAGCTAAGAAAGAGGATGATAGATGATATCTGTCTGTTCAAAAAGAAGTGAGAAGTATACCCTAGGACTGCTCCCAGGCCTGGACTCAGGAACCCTGTGAGTCAGAAATCTGTATCTGCCTGTGGCTCCTTGGACTCTGTAATGCTCATCTTCTTACCCTTAAAATTTCCATATTCTCCCTAATGAACCCCCAGAGAACAACATAAAGCACCAAATGCACACAGAAGAGATGTATGATAGAAATATAAGTAAGACAGTTATGCTAACTGCAGAATCAGAGAGAGAGAGAGAGCTGTGAAGACTGACTATGCTCACTCTGGTCCAGCTGAGAGAGCTCTCACAAACTTTACTCCAAAGATCAGCAAATGCTAATATGTGATTTCATGGCATATTGGCCTCTCAAGCAGATTTTTTTTTTTTTGAGAAATCTTCTTCCTCTGAATTTATTTGACCATTTTGAAGACACAAGTTTAACTGCCTGCAGATCTAAAATTTATATGAAATTAAAAGCTGTGGAAGTTATTTCTAATGTTCTGGATTTTTATTTGTCAAGATAAACCAAGGTAACATAAAATTTAAGTCTGTAAGGTGCTAGGAAATGTTCTCCTAGAGGGGAATCTGTAACACTAAGCCAGCATACCTGGGCTGCTAGAAGAGAAATCTTTACCTCCAGGATGCCGTCAAGCAAAGGCCATCATTTCTCTTACTTAGAAAGCTCTTACTTTTCCAGGATGTGGATGTATCAAATTAAGAATATATTTGATTCACAATGAAGAAGACACAAATGTTTATGTTCTTAAAATTTCCACCTTTTGATTCTATGGCATGGCTGTAGAAACTAAGAGTAATGATGATACCGTCCATATCAAGTCTTTGTGTCTAATTGCCATTGAGAATTCTTATTCTTCTACTTATACCATTACTCCTCATCATATTTTCATCCCTGTTGATAAGCAAAATAAACTAGAAAGATGGCAGTAGCCTCAACCATTACCCTCCCCCTGTTTTCACAACTGTGTCCTTTCCCTAGCAAAGTCAGAGTGAAATGTCTCCTCTGCTCAAAAGGATGGCCTCTTTTAAAACTTCTGATTATAACAAAAAAATAAAAAATAAAAAAAAAATAAAAACCTGGCTTTCTCACATTTCATGATCCTAAGTCATTATTAGTTAAATCAAATGTATGGTTGTTACGTCCGCCTCTCCCGGCAAGAATGACGCAACCTGAGCTCTTCCTTTTAGCAGTTTATTCAGGAACCTTTTAACAATGTTTCTTCTCCTGCTTCTCCCTCCTGTTCCTCCTGCCTGCTTCTCCTGCCTTCTTCTCCTGCTCTAATGTCTCTCCTGCCTCTGGAGAGCCGTTACTTAAGCCCCGCCTTCCTGCCATCTAAGCCCCGCCTTCCGGCCCACCCTGGCCATTGAGTACTCCCAAGCTTAGCCAATCCCAATGGGCCACGTGGCAAAAGCAGATAGGTCACCAGATGCGGAAGCAACCAATGGCAGCAAGCTTAGCCAAATGAGGGCTTGTTTATGAGACCACTCGCTCTCAGGGTGCAGCTGAAAACGGCTCTCCACATATGGTCAGACACCTTTCTGGATTTTTGAGTAAAAGAGAAGATACCACTCAAAGGGAAGATACCTTTTAAAAAACATGTGCCTCACTGTCCACCGTTTGCTAATTCAGGAGTGGGGTGCCAAAAGGCCTGCATAGTCAAGTCAGTTTAAGGAATGTTGGCATGTTTATAGATTCCAGTGCCTGGAATACTTTGCTTTGAACTAAAGCATGGATCCTAGAAATAGTATCCTGAAGTAATGAAGAAGATAATGATGGTAAAGTATGTAAAGATGGCCAATTACCTAAGGATGCTAAGTGAAAAGAAATCACAAATCTGAAGAGAGTGCTGGGGAAATGGCACTGAAGGAATTCTGATACAGCTCAAGATACACATACTATAGATCCTGCCTCCAGCTAACGTTCTAAGTTCATTTTAAAAAGCCAGGAATAATGTGAACAGTGATCAGTTGGACTAACAAGGTACAAATAAGAAAAGGAGAGAAAGAATATATTTTTGTCATAATTGGAAGTTTTAAAGAAGGACATCCTTTTCAGCAGAGAAAACATTCACTCTGTGATTTCAATAGAAAAAGGACTGACAGTTGTGAACACAGGAAGAGGGTAATGGTTGACGAGGCTACTGCTATATTGTCTTTTCAATTCCTAGAGACTGTTGAACACTGTCTTTGCATAATGTTGGTGAAGACTGTATTTAGTGTTGGTAAGGGTCATGATGAAGACTTGCTAAGGGTCAATGGCTGCTGACAAAAATAGGGGAACTATCCAAAGCACAACTGCAGGACCAGGTACCATTGTGGACCACTGGACCAGGTACCATTGTGGATCATTGGACCAGGTACCATTGTGGACTACGGGTGAGCCACTACTCCAACTTTTATGGTTATGATGTTTCTTTAGAAAACCCAGACACAGACACAAGAGACTTGGAGTTTTTTAAATTAATCTAGATTTTAAAATGAATCTAGAATGTTTGTTGATAGTTAAGGATGTAGAACAGAGTACAAGGTACCCATTTCTAGAAGTGGGAAAAATACTGGGTTGAAAGTGTTGTGTGGCTGAGGGACACTGCAATGAGAATGAGTGTGAGGTGGAGATATGGGTGAGAATATGACTAGACACTAGTTTGGATAAGCATTAAATCCAGGAATGGCTCTGATTGAGGTGGGAAGGCAAACTTGAGAATACTTCCAGTCATAAACTAAACTTCCAAATATCTAATTCTCTAGAAAACAGAAATAACTGAGTTCAGGACTTTCTTTTTAAAAAGGCCTAAACAGGTGCTTATGTTTATAAGGAGCAAGCTGCAGTATTGATGTAAAAGTAGTAATTAAAATGAAATATAAACTTCAAAGGGATGTAACATTTGTGTTTTCAAAAACTATACAGGATGACATTATAGTAACAGGGATCTGAAGTAGAGGATGACTGGAATAGTTTGAGGGGAAAGCATTTGTGACCAGTATAAGCTTGGACAAGTTATCCAAGAGAATGCAAGTCCTACTCTTAACCTGCCCACTGCCAACTAACATGACCACGCATTCACTTCAAGGGGATTATGAAACTGTAAATTCATTACATTAATATTTCAATAAAAATCATATCCTCTTAAAAGAAAAATAACCAAAGGTGCACATAGCTTCTTTTCTTAAGAACTGATCTTCTGAAGCAAAGGCAAGCCAAGTTGGGCTCTGATTTTGTTCAGCATTCATCCATGTGTTTGATCTGTATATACTGACTACATTTTTGGTGCTAAATCTTGGGCTGAGGGACAGAATGACTGTTAAAAATATGTAGACTAATCCATGTCTCAATAGTTTAGTTCATCTAATGGAAGTAACATGCCAATACCAAGATCCTGGGTAAGGCATACAGTTATGGGGAGTTTACAACTCACAGTAGAAGCTAGAGACACAAAACAAAGGCTTCAGCTAATCTAGAACAATGGCTGATTCTCTGAGGAAGACTAGGGGTACAATCTGTGTCCTCAAATGCCAGTCCCACAGAGGAAAGTTACATCTCAAGCCTACTAAAACTTAAAGCTTCTCCTGAACCTTGTAAATACCTCCACTGAAAGAACAAAGATGAGGAAGAGAGAGAGAGAGAGAGAGAGAGAGAGAGAGAGAGAGAGAGAGAGAAAATGGAAGAAAAAAAGAAAGAAAGAAAAATTCAGCCAACAAACTAACTCAACTAACTAGATGTGCATGTCTCAGTATAAAAACAAAGAAACACAAAAAATATTTTAACTGAAATTTACCCTCTTTTAGTAATACCTCGCAATTAGAATGATTTAGAAGAACTTTCAGATTCAGTCAAATAATTCCAAAGAATAATTGTATTTATGCTCGAGAAACATAACAAAATAACAAAAGAGCTGAAAGCAATGATAAAGGTACCTCAAATTATAAAAATAAAATTCAAGGAGCTGGTGAGATGGATCATTGTTTAAGTTTACTTACTGTTCTTGCAGAGAACTCCAATTTGGTTTCCAGCACACACATGACAAATCACAATCACCTGTAACTCCAATTCTGCAGGATCTAATACCATCTTAGAGCCTCTGGAGTCTCCGAAGGCACACAACAAACAGAAACTCATTCAGTCTGATAAGCTGAAAAGTAAAAAAAAAAAATCTTTCAAATATATTAAATAAAAATATTCTTTAGATAAATAAAGCTGAAATATGCTGCAAATAATATTCTAAATAAACAAAGAAAAAGCTCAATGAAAAGTCTTACCAACAGATTGTGGAAAACATCAACCAGGGAGCGAGCATTCAGGAACTGGGCCTAGACCCCCTACACGTTTGCCACAAATGTGCAGGTTAGTCTTCATGTGGGTCCCCTAACAAGTGGTGTGGAGTGTCTTGGTTTCTTTTCCCTGCCACTGAATCCTCTTCCCTGTACCTGGACTGCCTGGTTGGGCCCCAGTGGGAGAAGATGTGCCTAGTCCTGCTGGAGCTGTCCGATGGTGGGGTTTACACAATGGGGACTACCCTTCTCTGAGAAGAAGGCACATTGGGTACAATGGGGACTGCCATTCTCTGAGAAGAAGGTGAGGGGTCAGTGAGAGAAGGGATTTGTAAGAGTGGTCCTGGAAAGAAAAGACAGAGGGGGGCTGTGATCAGGATGTAAAGTGAATAAAAAAATTAATGGAAAAATCCTGCAATTGAATATAAATGAAACACAACATAAAAAAAAAAAACTATGGAATACAATAGAAGCTATCCTAAGAGGAAACTTTGCAGTGCTAAAGAACCTATAATTAACAAATTGGGCAGATCCCAAATTAATTAATAATAATAATTAATAATTAATATACACAAGGCATTGGAAACAAGAGCAAACTAACTTCCAAAACATAGGGCAAAAAGAAAGAATAAAAATCAAGACAGGAATAAGACAAGGCTGACCACTCTCTCCATATCTACTCAATATAATACTTAAAGTTCTAGATAGAACAATAAGTCAACTGAAGGTGATTAACAGGTTAAATTAGAAAAAAAAAGAATTTAAACTATCATTATTTGGAGATGATATGATAGCAGATATGAATCACCTCAAAAATTCTACCAGGGAACTCCTACAGTTGACAAGTACCTTCAGCAAAGTGACTGGATATAAGATCAAGAAAAATATTAGTCTTCCTATATACAATGACAAATGAACTAAGAATGAAATTAAGGAAACAATAACTTTTATAATAGTCACAAATAATATACAATATTTTCGGGTAACTCTAACTAAGCAACTGAAAGAATTGTATGACAAGAACTTCAAGTCTTTAAAGAAAAAAATTGAAGAAGATATCAGAAGATGGAAGGTTCTTCCATGCTTATGGATCAGTAGGATTAATAATAGTAAAAGTGGCAATTCTACCAAGAGCAATCTACAGATTTAATGAAATCCCCATCAAAACACAAACACAATTTTTCACAGACCTTGAAAGAACAATACTGAACTTTATATGGAAAAACATAAAACCTATAATATCTAGAACAATCCTAAACAATAAAAGGATATTTAGAGGTGTCAACCTCTCTGATTTTAAGCCATACTACAGAGCTATAGTAATAAGAACTGCGTGGTATTAGCATAAAAACATACAGATTGATCAATGGAATCTAATCAAAGATACAGACATGAATCCACACATCTATGGACACCTGTTTTTTTTTTATTAAAAAGTAAGAAATATCAATGAGGCAAAAGCATCTTCAACAAATGATACTAGTCTAACTGGATATCTGGATGTAGACAATGCAAATAGATCTATATTTATCAGCTTGCACAAAACTCAAATCCAAATGGATCCAAGATCTAAAAATAAAACTAGACATTCTGAAGCTGATATAAAAAAATGGGAAACAGCATTGAACCCATTGGCATAGGAGATGAATCCCTGAACAGAATACTGATAGTGCAGTGGAAACTCCTATGAGGTTATCTTAGTGAGGAAACACCAAGTGATGACTCCTTGTTGTAGAAAATATATAAACTCAATTGCAGGCTTCTACTACGCCTTTGATCAACCAGTTGCTGGATAAAAACCACACGATTTTATATTTATAATAAGCCTTAATCATCACTAGAACTAGGCAGATATCTACCCTCTATGCTATTAGAATCTATTTCCCAATCCATAACCTCGTTATCATTTGCTGTTCAAGACACTTCACATTAAGCTCAAGATGCTTGGGACCCCTGATGACAAGGAAGAAAACCTGCTGGAGGGTATGTGTTTCAGAGAGCAAGGCTATGGCCTCTTGTTGGCCCCAGTATGAGTACTGAGAGGCCCCAAGGCCTACTTCTTTGGCATAAGCACCTCATAATGTCATTTCTGCAGCTATTCTTAGTACTTATCATTCTCCTTGTCTATTTACTGTTCCTTGTCTTTCCTCCTTCCTTTATTAAACCAGTATTTGGTGACCTGGCAAGACCTAGTAGGAACCCATTTGATATCCAAGAACTAGATGTTACTGATAATATTAAAGTGAAAGTTGTCTATGAATCCAAGAGAAGTGTAACTGTAGGAGAAGCTCTACAAATTTGGGGAAATTGCACCCAATGTAAAATTACATATGGTGATAGTTACAACATTTTGGGAAATTTTGACATGTTACAGTCACTCCCTCAAGGTTAAAATGTGCGAGCAGAGCTGAGTAAATCTGCAGCTGCTCCCCCAGAATTAGTCTCAATTCTATATAATAAAAAAGGACATTTTTATTACAAAACTAAGGATGGAATAACATACAGATATTTCCCAGAAAGTCAGCATTGGGTTCCTTGGGTTCAGGGACAATGGTGGTAGCTGCCTAGGAATTCTCCAAACGGGTTACATGAGGATGTTTATTTAAATAGACAGATAAGGTCCTGGATGTTTGGCCCAGATTGGAGATCTTGTGGAATTAGGGTATGGGACTCAGTACTAGAAAAGGATATTAGCAAAGTAACGTGTCCTTTGCTATATTTTTAAGATTACCTTGGAGCACATTGCAATGGGACTGTATTCCCAAAGAAAAGAGAATTAAGTATCTACAAGGAGAATTAAAATGTGGAAAATTAGAACAGCCAGGAGAATTAAATTGATGATATATAGGTTGGGCCTAGGAAGGATTACAAAGACTTCAGGGTTAGCAGTATGACCTCATGTTTGCCCTTTTATGGAACCCTACTGTCTTACATATCCCTGAAAGATATTGACTTTGTAACTGCAATACTGTTGCTCTCGACCTCACAGGAGACTGGTGGTCAGGAGATTATATATATATAAATGTGCTTGCTATAAAACTTTCATGTTTGAGATTGTATAGTTCCCTTTCTTCTGTTCTAAATCTGTACTACTCTGAATCACAAGAAAATGTTGGCACAGGAAAATAGAGAAGCATTTACCCACCCCCCTGTGAACTTTGTAATCCAACTTCCTTGTATGATTTCAATAAAAGACTGGGGTTGAGTCAAGTTTGTAGAGCTCTCTGACTCTCAAGTTCAGGAGATCTCACTGCAAGAAAAACCTGTCAGCTTTTACCTCAATTGTTTGTTTTCTTATTTGCCTAGCAGTTATCCCTAGTCCTTGATGACCCAACTCATATAGAGGCTAGACCTCAGCAATTGGTCATGTTATATCTGGGATGCTCTTAAACTTCAATCCACCAGCACTCATGGCCATCCTTCTTGACTCACCTAACCCGTGGTGTCTTCTATTTCCCCCTTCTCCCTCTCGATGTGGTTCTTCTCAGGCACCCAAGCCTGGGAACCTGAGAACCTCACTTATCTCTCTTCTGCCCAGCTATTATCTATAGGCATCTTTGTTCACCAATCAGAGATAATTTGGGGGACAAGATTGCAGAGTATCACTTGAGTATGTCACTTGGGTATGTGCAGACTCCCTCCTCCCTAGGGCCAACCAGGATTTAGTGGATCAATATTAGCATTACAATAGAAGCGAAAGACCAAACCTCATTAACTCTTAGTTATGGAGAATACAGAGCCTTACCCATCTATCTTCTGTAACCAGGTAATGCTTCCAGTGGTGGAACTGGACACCAACCCAGCCACAAAACCCTCAACCTATAATCTGTCCTGACTGAAAGATGTGCTGGAGCAGTGGTAGTGCAGAACATATGGAAGTGGCCAGCCAAATTAGACTAGTTACTAGACCAGTTTTTACTGGCCTAATTTGAGGCCCAAACCACAAGAGGGAGCCCATGCCAATCCAATGCCTGGATGATAAGGAACTCAAAGCTGGATAGCCCAGTGACCTAAGGTAGAACCCAACATGTATGGCTAAATAAATGAATAAATATATAAACAAACAAATACAAATAATGATGTTCTGCTGTACTCATAGATTAGCACCTAGTCTAATCATCATCAGAGAGACTGCCTCCAGCAGCTGACAGGAGCAGATGAGGAGGTCCACAGTTAAACAATAGATGGAGAGAGAGCCCAGGATGGAGGTTTCTATCCAGTCCTTTCCTTTAGAGCTTGAGAATCTTATAGAAAAGGTAGGGAGGAATTGTGGAAGCTAGAATGCAAGGACACCAGAAAGCAAGGCCTGTGAATCAAACTAAGCAGGACTTATGGGGACTCACAGAGACCGAAGTGGCAATAGCAGAGCTTGCATGAGTCTATGCTAAGTCCTCTGAATATATGTTATACTTGTTAACTTGGTGTTGATGGTAGACTCCTGACAGTGGGCTGTCTTTGCTTCTTTTACTTGTTCTTAGAACACTTTTTCTCCTACTGAGTTGCCTTACCAAGCCTTGATGTGAGGGATTGTGCCTGGTCTTATTATTTCTTGTTGTGCCATGTGCGGTTGATGTTCCTAGGAGACTTGCTCTTTTCTGCAGATAAAAGACTAAGAGTGGATCTGGGAAGAAGGGAAGACATGGAACTAGGAGGAGTTGAAAAAAGGGAAGCTGTGGTTGATATGTAATGTATGAAAGAATAATAAATAAATTTTAAAAAGTAAAAATCATGTTAGAAATTGATGAAATAGAAATAAAAATAATTCAAAGAAAAATGAAATGAGTTGGTTCTTTGAAAATCCTTAACAAATCCTTGGCGAAATAAATCCAAAAGAGGCACAAGAAGACCCAATTTAATAAAAATAAAAATGGAGACACTACAAGAGGTACAAAAGAAATAAAATGAAATTATGAAGACTTCCTTTGAAAACCTGTATTCTATTAAATTGGAAAACTTAAAAAGAAAAAGATGAATTTCTAGATGCATATATATATGTATATATATAAAACATACCAAAATTAAAACAAGATAAAATAAATAATTAAAATAGATGGATAATTAAGTGAGATTGGGCCAGTGATTAAAGATTCCCCTGCATCAGTAAGCCCAGAGCCAGATGAATTCAATGGAGAACTAAAACAGACCATCAAAGAACTGTCAACAATACTACTCAAAAAATAAAATATAAAGGGAATAAAGGATTCAAAACACTTTCTATGAAGCCAGGGTTATACTAATAAAAAAATTGAATAAACATGCACACACACACATACACAAAGGGTCTGGAGGAGAGAGAGAGAGAGAGAGAGAGAGAGAGAGAGAGAGAGAGAGAGAGAGAGAGAGAGAGAGAGAGAGAGAAAGAGAGAGAGAGAGAATTATAGAGTCACCTCCCTGATGAATGCTGATTTTAAAAAAATCTCAACAAGGGGGCTGGAGAGATGGCTCAGTGGTTAAGAGCACTGACTGCTCTTCTGAAGGTCCTGAGTTCAAATCCCAGCAACCACATGGTGGCTCACAACCATCCTTAACAAGATCAGATGCCCTCTTATGGAGTGTCTGAAGACAGCTACAGTGTACTTACATATAATAAATAAATTAACTCTTTAAAAAAAATCTCAATAAAAAATACCTTCATATTAAACAACTGATATTTTCCATGATAAAAGTCTTGGTGACATAGAGGGTGGAGGAAGCATGACTGAACATTAAAAACTACAAGTAAGAAACATATCACTAACCTCATGATAAATGGCGAAAAACTCAAACCATTCCCTAGTATGAAGCAAAAGGAAAGTGTCCCCTCTTTACCCTTCTGTTAGATGTAATGGTTGACTTTTACATAGAACAGTAAGAGAAGAGAAATAAATAAAATGGATACAATAGGAAAAGAAGATGTCAAACTATCCTTTTTGCAGATAATATGATCCTATTAAGCATAAAAAACCAAAAACCAAAAACCATAAAACAAACAAGCAAACAAAATACCTCTTAGAGCTGATAAGCACATTTATCAAAATGCTAGAATACAAACTTAACACACAAAAATCAGAAGCTTTCCTGTATGCCAATGATAAATTTGGTGGCAAGATAAATCCACTAACAGTAACCATACACACACACACACACACACACACACACACACACACACACACACACATATACACAGAGCAATAAATATGTCTTAGGATAAACCTAACCAAGTAAACAGGAGACTTCTGGAATGAAAATATTAAAATATTGAAGAAAGGTGAAAAGAATTCCAATGCACATGCATCAAAAATACTCACCTAGTGAAAATGGTCTTCAAATCAAGAACTATCTACAGATTCAGTAAATCTCAATAAAAATTACACAAAATCTTCACAAGCCAAACAGAAAAATTCAAAGATTTATATGAAGGCACAATTTACACAAAGACAAAGTATATCTGAAGGTATCCTGAATAAAAAGAGTTCTGCAGGAGCTATCACCATACCTGATTATAAATTATAATACAGAAACATAGTGTAGTGCTGGAACACAAATTGACACATTAGACATTGGGACAGAATAGGTAACCCAGATATAATTCCACCAACTATACTTACTTAATTGTTGAAGAATGTTTAAAAAGTGGAAAACTGGATTTCAATGTGTTGAAAAAAAAAATGAAGGTAGATCCTTACCTCTCACTCTTTACCAAACTCAACCACAAATACATTAAGTCCCTGAAAATAAGTTAAAAGCATGAAACTGCTAAAGGAAAAAGTAGGAGACATGGTGCAACTTATTTCTACACACAGGTATAGACTTTCTGAATAGAACTCCATTAACTCAGGAAACAAGAAGAATGACTGGTAGATTGGATCTTGTGAAACTAAAAACTTCCATATAGGGAAGGAAAACTGTCAATCAAATGAAGACATAACCCTCAAAATAAAAGGAACATTTGCATGTTATTTTTTTAAATAATTTTAATTTTCATTGAAATAGACATTTTTTCAGCTAAGCAAGCTTATATAAACTCACAGAGAATGGAACAGCAAGCACAGGGCCTATATGGGTCTATACTAGATCCTCTACATATCTATCATAGCTATTAGCTTAGTGTATTTATGGGACTTCCCAGTGTGTGAATGAGTGGGTCGCTGATTCTTATGCCTGATGTTAGGGCTCTTTTTATTCGGTTTAATTGCCTTGTCCAGTTTCCATGAGATGGATTTTGCTTTCTCTTGTTATATTCTAAGTTGTCATGTGTGGATATTATCTCTCAGAAACCTGTTCTTTTCCCACTCTCACAGAAACAGAGGGTATCCAGAGGAAAGAGAAGGTAGGGAAGAATTGAGATGAATAGAGGAGGAGGAGGAAACTATAATTAGGATACATTGTGTGAGAAAAGAATCTATTTTCAATAAAATTTAAAAAAGGAAAAGAGATGTTTTTCATACAATATATTCTGATCATAGTTTCCCATCCATCCCCCACCTCCTTTCAGATTCTTTCCACTACCACTTCCACACAAATCTACACCCTATTTTTCTCTTTTTCACTAGAAAACAAATAGACACTAATGGGCATTAGCCCCATGGTATCAGAAAGGCCTTGTTTCCTTGATGTCCTCCATTCCCACTGGCCCTTGCATTTTTTTTTTAATCTCCACTTCAGCAGAGTTCCTTCAACCCCAAAAGAGGGGATTTAATGGAGATGTCCCATTTGAGACAGTGTTTCATGACCTCTCACTATCTTATCAATGTTATCAATGTATTGATCTCTATTTGTTCCCATCAACAGCAGGAGAAAAGTTCTGTGATAATGGCTGAGTAAGCCACCAATCTATGAGTATAACAAAAAATATGGGTCATTTTATTGTTACATTATTTTAGCAGGACAGTAGTATTTGTTTTTTCCCTAGGCCCATGTTCTGTCTCGCCTCAGTTTTTTGGTCACCCAAGTGTTTTGGTCACATCAAACATGTTCTATCTCATGGATTGACCTTAAATCCATTCAAATAGTGGTTGGTTATTCCCACAACTTTTATGTGCCACTACTGTACCAAAGGTTTGCCAATTATTATAAAACCAAAAATTAGTGTATAGAATATGCAAAGAACTCAAAAGCTAAACATTAAAAAAAGAAGCTTGTAGATAGGAACCTAGCATGGCTGTTGTCTGTGAGGCTCTACCATCAGCTGACTGAGACAGACACAGATGTTCATAGCTAACCATTGAACTGAGGTCAGGGACCCCTATGGAAGAGTTAGGGAAAGAATTAAAGGAACTAAAGGAGTTGGCAACTCCATAGGAAGACCAACCGTGTCAACTAACCTGAACTCCTAGTAACTCCCAGAGACTAAGCTCCCAACACATATGTACACTGCCTTATTTGGACTGGGGGGGGAGGGGGGAGGATGTGTGTAATCCTGTAGAAACTTGGTGCACTAGGGAGGGTGGGATGCCTAGAGGGGGAACCCTCTCAGAGGTGAAGGAGTGGGGGATAGGATGAAGAACTCCTTGAGGGGGACCAGGAAGAGGGACAACATTTGGGATGTAAATAAATAAAATAATTAATAAAAAAGAAATTAATAAAGTAAAATTAAATGTTAAAAAAATAAAAGAAAATAAACAACCCAAATAAAAGTGGGCTAAGAAATATAACAAAAACTACCCAAACTGACCTAAAAACTTCCTTTGCGTTGTTTAACTTTAATAACACTGGACCCTGCAAACTTCAATGCTCACCTTACAGATAAGATGTAGTAACTAATGCAATAGTGGCACAACCATTACTGGGTCACAAACAGCTTTTGAATTGCTTTTGATTAAATTGGAGGCCTGAAGACACTGTCCACTTCTAACACAGGACAAACATGGAAACGTCCTTCCTGACTACTAGCTGCCATGGTACCCTAAGGTGCTACATAAACTTCTAAGGAAGAAAAGCAATCCGTAGTCCTACTTAATTGTCCTCCCCATGAACCACAACTGTGGCCAGCATGACAAGATATCGCTAGAGATTAATAGTTACACTTATATCCAGACGGTAACCATCAGCTGTCTCATTAGACTTAATATCTGCTCAATAGAAGGGAATCCATGTCAGATACAATAAATCTAGACACTACCTGTGGCTACTAAGGCCATAGAACCTAGAGGAGAACCTAATATTGACATTTTCCTAAACCAGAGGCATTTTTATCTGTGTGGTAAACCTTTATTCTTATACACAAAGGTAAGAATAGGTTTCACTTCTCATCAAAGAAGCTTCTTTTGGCAGCAGAAACCTTTACAGAAAGTCACAAGTGGTCAAAATGCAGAGAATAACAGGCCATAGGGTGCCCAGCCTCGATTTATATATCTCCAACAGAACTAGCACACCAAACTCGTGAGGAATAACATTGAAAAATTGTCATGAAGATTGTAAAATTCAGAGGACCAGGAAGTCTCCTGTGACATTAGATCATCTATATAGGATAGGGTAGCTACAGCTATGGAGCCTCAGTAGTATAGCTACTTCAACAAGACCAACCTGAACAATAGTAACACCAATTGAAATGCCAGTGTTAACTGCAGGAGTCCCACAAGGCCCTGTACCTAGATGAAGAGCTACAGGCAATAAATGACTGCTGAGAAGAGATAATCAATCTTCCCTAGAATGAAACCCTTGACAGGTTTACCAGTCAGCCCCCAAAACATATACATATTAGCATTCTAAATAGACTCGGTTAGATGCAGGTGTATGTGTGTATTTATGCATGTATGTATGCATGTATGTGTGTGTATGTATGTATGCATAAATGTAATAATAATTAAAGAAAAAGAGCAATGGAGACAATACATGAAAAGAGAAAAAATGTTTAGAGAAGTAAGGAAATAGTGGGAGGGATCAGGATATTATAATAGGGCATTGAAGATATTCAAATTGTGTGTCTGTGTTAAAAGATTTAAAGAAAAAAAGAATCTGATAGCAAAGGAATCCTAGTCTAAATGTCAGGACTATTTTAGTGAAATAAAGCATTTGAGAAACAAGAAATGATTCGGGAGGAACAATTTCTCCCAAGTTGTAAGTCTGAGACATTACAGTCATTCCCTCCAAGAGAGCCTTGTACCTTCTACTTCCAAGAGAGTACTAGCGATTTTAGAATAGGTCTGAGATTTCACACCAGCCAACTCTGACTTTGAGAATCATGTGTATTCTTTAACACATTCAAGTTGATCCATTGCCTGTCTGCACAAATCTCAGAGGAATGTTTAGTTTTTATTATATATGTAGCACTGTCCACTTAGCTTTGGGCTCACAATTCGATTAAAAACAGTTCTTAGAAGCATTGCTTAAATTTATCTACATATGCTTTATAAAGTAATGTCACTGGAGGATCTGTGGTCTTTCCCTGTGCCTATGTGCTACACATGGCAAGCAGTATGATTTATATCTGGTTAGCAAACTTCCATGACTAGGTATTTCAATGCTAGGCAAATTATTTAGATATATTCAGAATCTCGCCCTTTCTTGCCAATGGATATTTAGCTTTCTACAGGAACTCTATGTACATGTCAAGATATTCTTTTCCTCCGAGAGATGCCAAACCAGATTTGTCCTATTCCCTCAAGGTTAAAGAAACCGAGAGATGTCCTTTGCTTTTCTCCACTTCTTGCTCTCAGAAAATAATTCATTTGCATCCATGCAGTGACAGCTCCTGGCATGAACAAAGGTGTCCCAACACAAGCAATAAGCATCAGCATGACTGCTCATTATTGGATCAGTCTACTTAACATAATTGTAGATATTTAGATTTGAACACTGGTCTTGCCCAAAGTAAGACAAAGAAAAATATTATTTCTAAATAGTATGCCTTTAAAATCATATTTTGTAGTAGTATAGCTTGTAAAATGTCAATGTTGCTCAGAAGGTGAGAAAAATTTCAAGGAAAGGTACAAATCAGCTTCTCCAATGAACTGTCTTTGATTTTCTTTGATGTGCAATTTGCATAGGAAGGGTGTTTTGTTTCATTATAATTTTTCTTTTCCATTTTTCATGGATACAGAAATCTACCCATATACTAATGCCAACTTCAAACTATACCCAGGCTATAGATATGGGTTAAAAGGTCAAGGTTAACAATGCATGGAAGCTATTCTACTGCAAATAACAGTTTTAAAACTTTTCTCTTTTATTTTTATCTTGGCTTAATTCTTTATGTTTTCCTTTAGAAGACAGTTTTTGAAGCCAGGTGGTGGTGGCACACTCCTTTAATCCCAGCACTTGGGAGGCAGAGGCAGGCAGATTTCTGAGTTCGAGGTCAGCCTGGTCTACACAGTGAGTTCCAGGATAGCCAGAGCTATACAGAGAAACCCTGTATCGAAAGACAAAACAAAACAAGAAACAAAAAACAGAAGACAGTTTTTCAGATTAGTAATGATTTCACATTGTAAATATTTCTCTTAAGCAAATTGTCCTACTTGGTCAATTATTTTTTGAGTAATTCCTTGCACATTTTAGGTAAAAGTACTAGCCCTGAACAACACATCAAGGTCTTGTAAATTTTTTGAGGAAGGTTTTCACTGGATTTCTGATTCCAAATTTGAATTTACTGTATAGTCCAGACTACCCTTGAATTTGCAATGCTCTTGCCTCAGACTCCCAAGGAGTGAGATTATAGGACTGCTACACTAGGTCTAGGCATAATCTCTAATTGCACCAAACATTATTTATACATTACAGAGAAAGAATACACACACACACACACACACACACACACACACACATACACACACACACACTAACTCTTAAATAGAGTCAACTGGAAATACAATCAAACCACACATTGGTTTGCCATAAACAAAAAACATATGGAAATAAAATAAATATTTATAAAACAGCATAAAACAGAACATCCCTAAATAATCCAAAACAGGTGAAAAATGCATGAAAGATGTTTTAAAACACTCAAAGAAGTTTAAACACACTAGCTTAGAAGATTCTGCATTGTTAAGACATCAATTCTTCAAAAAAATATTTATAGCATAATGAGAAGAATTTAAATGTGTTATGAGCATAAATTAGTTGTCATATGGGAAAGTTGGGAGGTGTCTTTAAAACTCACAGAGCTTTTCAACCAAGTACTTAAAATGCCAGATGCCCAGTTATATAAAACTTGCACTGAGTCAGCAACCTTTGGGGCTCTTGTCTCATGAGTTGGGAGGAGGAAATTCATGGATAATAGCTGTTGAGTTTTAGAGAGGAATTTATTATATATTTGTATGTGGGAATGTAAGAAGAAAGGGCAGAGCTCCTGTGTACCAGAAGCAGGTCCCAGGAAATAGAGCACAATGCTAGCCTGGGAGATTTACATTCTGATCACAGCTCCTTCCCTCTTCTCTTCCAAGGCCCACCTTTATAGGTCCCTCCCCCAATTTTCCCCTGCCCTTTTCCATAGAGAACCTCTATTGGGTACCACCCCACCCTGGGACATCTCGTCCCAGCAGGACGAGGCACATCCTTTGCCACTGAGGCCCCAGTCAGGTAGGAGGAAGGAAATCCAATGGTAGGGAATAGAGACTGAGACAGCCGCTTCTTTACTTCTTAGGTGACCCACATGAAAACCAAGCTGCACATTTGCTACAAATGTTTAGGGGATCTTGGACCAGCTCTTGCATGCTTCCTGGTTGGTGACCCAGGCTCTGTTGAGCCCCCATGGTCCCAGTTAACTCAGTGGGTCTTTTTGCAGTGTACTTGACCCCCTCCGACTTGCTCATTTGTATGCTCCACTTTTCCACAAAACTCCCAGACTCTACCTTATGTTTGGCTGTACTCACATGTAAGTGGGCATTAGCCATAAAGTACAGGACAATCATGCTACAATCCACAGACCCAGAGAAACTGGGTAATAAGAAGGTCCCAAGGGAGGATGCGCAAGTCTCACTCAGAGGGTGAACTACATTGTCATCGGAGGTTGATGGAGAGAGGGAATCTGGAAATCCTTTAAAGGATACAACAGAAAGTGGTATGAGGCATGGTGAGGGGTGTGAGCACTTCTGTCCAGTTGGTCCAGCTAGGATGGTCTTAGATAGCTCCTTTGGGGTCCCTGTCCCGCCTGACCAATTCCTTTCAACTGTTTTCACCAACAGAAAATGTTCTGAGAAAGGCAAAAGATCTCCATTAGCCAAGGCAATTTACTATGGGAGATCAAAGTTGAAGAATCTATTTTATCTGAAGATAAGACTTGCTATAAAATTAGTAAAAGGAAACACATTCCAGAATTCCAGATGTTTACAGTCTGAATGTCTGTATTCTCTTCCCCATTCATATATTGACACCTGATCCTAAATGTGATGGACTTCATGAATGGGACTTTCGAAGATGGCTAGGTCATGTAAGCCAAATCTTCAAGAACAGAATTAGTGCCTCCCTCACAAAGAAGATACTCAAGTGACAAATTAACATCTGAGAAGTTGTATAACATCAGGTAGGCATGACAAGAGTCAAGACTAGGAGAAGTCAGAATTTCATGTTTTGTGAACATAGCAAATAATTATTCCCCATTCCTCACAGGGAATGATCAAAGAGTAAAATGGGAGCCCAATGGCAGTCATTTTTCAATACTAAACATCTGCTTCCCATTGGTAGGATACCAGAATTATTTAGTATTTTTCCACTCGAGGTTAATAGTACTATAGAATACTTTGAAGATTCTTTTAATCAGAGAATATGGATCCTTAAAGTACAGTATCTTAAGTTATAAACTAAATCTATCATTTTCCATAGTTAAGTTTTTGTATAACACTTCTGCAGATCATTAGCTCTGACCTCTGCACTAAGCAGCATTGTCCATTGCCCCTCAGCTCCCACAGAATCTATCTGTATTAACATTGTCTACAATTCCTATCAAATTAAATACAGGTTCTTTCCTGTTACTTAGTTTAGGAATGGCCCTATATATTTGTTCAATGTTTTTGATCCTTTTCTGTAACATGTCACTTTTTCTTTAAAGAGCTTCCCATCCTTTCCCTCTTCTTGAAATAAAATCTTCTCTATATACCCTGTGTTTAAAAGTAATTCCTTTTCTAAATAATGTCTTTCTTCATTTTCAAGTAACTTAGCTTGTTCTAGGACTTCTAGCCCAGAACTTGTACTTTCAGTAAGGTTTCCTTGGGCTTTAGAATTTGGACAATTTTAATTAATCTGTAATGACTGCTGTTGCCATTAGAGAATGGTAGTGTTTAGACAATTTGCATAAAGAAAGAGTCAATACAGAATCTCTAGGTATGCCATATAAGAGTTGATAAGAAGTTACTCCTAAGTAGGAAGAAATCTAACTACCAATGGGGGCCTTCTCAAAGTCATTCAGGTCTGATAGTAGTATTTACCTCATTTGGAACTAAGCTATACCTACGAATTGGAGTCCATGTGGTTGCTAAGTGTGGATAGGATACATACGTGGAGTATCCAGACACATTCACAAGGCAAATAATTAATGACATATATAACAGTAGACAAAGACTGACCATTATATCCAAAAATTTGTTGTACCTTATAATTTCCAACATCAATGTTTACACAGTTATTTACTTGCTTGGAGCCAGTTAGAATTCTTTCCCCTCTTTTAGTGGAAAAATTGCTATCATTTTGGTTATATGGCTTGTGGCTTTAAAATTCAGCTAACCCCCCAAACAGAAATCATTTGAATAGATTTAATTTTGGACTCTGCAAATCCAAAACCTAAAAATTTCATTTTAATCCAAATTTTATTATTTTGGGGATTGGTTCTAATGCTTTGTTTTATTTTGGCTCCCAAAAAGCCACACTTCCAGGCCTGAGGGTCCCTGCCCCAAGATGGCTTCGACTGATAATAAAGAATTGTCATACAACCACTGGCTGGGCAAAAGGATGGAGGCAGGACTTTTAGATTGCACAGGAGAGGGAACTGGAGAAAAAGGAGAGACAGAAGATTGCTGACAGTAAAGGCCTTCCAGCATGTAAGAATCCATGAAACCTTTGAGGCTGCTTCCCCAGTTGGTCTGGAGAAGCAGAGATGAAATGTAGATTTTAAAAGGCATTAACTCAGGAATACCGGGGGCGGGTGTTTCTTAACTATGGAAAAATTTAGAAATGCCCATCCATTGAGATAGTCAAGGCATATCAAAATTAGCTGGCGCCTGTGTCTCTCATTCGATAATCCAGAGAACTCTTAGACGGGTGTGCTCTTGCGATCCACTGGGAGCCAAAGTGGTTTAACTAATTCACCCCTACACTACTATATATACATACACATACATATATAATAATTGGAGCTATTGAAAATTCTTATCTATCCAAGCATGAAGAGTCAGTTCAAGTAAGCTACAAGATTTAGGTAAGCAAACAGGCATAACCAAATACAGTTAAGAAAGGGGCATAATGTTAAAGCTCTTCAGAACAGCGCTGTATTTAGCATCTAATGGAAATATCCTCTACTAAATTCTAGGCTTCTCAGAAACTTTCTGGAAGATATACACAGACGTCTGTGTTGGTTAGGGTTTGGAGTTCAATTACTTATGGCTCTTGGTTGACAGCACAGTTGAAGATGAGTATCATACAGCCTTTCTGAAATCCATATGGATGTGTCCTCAGGAGAAGTTGGTATGCGTTTGATGTGGGAGATATAAACTCTAACAAAGAAAGTAGTCTAAGTACCTGATGAGGCTGTTTTCAATGAAGCTGAAGGGGATGTTTCTTGTAATTTCTTTTCTAAATACAAAATCATCTGGCTTAACTTTGTTTAGTTTGTCATCTCCCAGGAGCTCACTGTAGAAACATTCTGCTAATAAATTTAATTTCTACCTATAATTTATATAAATCTCTTGAAATAATGTATGATATCTCTCTTTAGCAGAAATGGCCCATATAATCCTTCATCCAATCTTACAGGGCATCAAAGGTATATGTCAAAAGGAGACATTTGTTGTTTTGGAAAGGGGGTAGATCTAAGGTATGAGAGCTAATGGGAGTCTTTTGGCCAAGTAAGGCTGGAAACTTTGGTTAATAGCAATTTTTCATAGTGACAGTAGTTCACTCAACCATTCAGGATTGAAGATGGTAGGCACAGTGAAAATGTTCCATAATAGACCAAATTTTGCAGATACATTTACACACTTGTCCAGTAAAATGAATTCCATAATCACCATGCAATTCAACAGAAATGCCCCAAGTATGAGTAATTGTTTTTGACACATTCTTACAGCTAAGGCAATGACTTCCTCACCAGGGGAGGCTGCAATCCAATAGTAAAACATGCACATTAGCATCAAGACAAATTTATAATCTTGTGTTGGAGGCATTTGGATAGAATCAAACTGCCAGGTTTCAAATGGCAGGTTCAGTAAAGGAAAATGACATTGTGTCCCACAAAGTGACTTACCAGGTTTGCGTTTGGGACATATTGAATATAACTTGTGAGCTATTGTTGAAGAAGCCTTACAGAAATTATAGTTTATACCAAGAGATCATTTTTGGGTGTCCAATGAATTAAATTCTATATGTATTCCGATTCCAATTGGGAACTTATGGATATTATTTAGTTGGGCTTTCCATTTGGGTCCAGCTAAGGATTATTTTGTAAGTTGAGATTCCAACCTTATTATCAGATGTCTTTTTCTTGTGATGCCATTTGGTGAGCCTTAAGGAGAAGGGCAGAGATAGAGTGGCCATAATTAGCAGGACAGATTCTCTTGGTGCATGCGGTTCTGTGTAGTTTAGCTCTTTTTGTTGCATTATATGAGAAAATATTCGTCTTTGCCTCTTCAGTATTTGTTTTAGAATGTCCTGGAATTAAGGCAACTACTTTTGGGGCAAATGCATATCATCCAGTAATTGATGTAATTTGATGACTATTTTAAAATAACTGGCCAGAGGAAGTCCTAAATTCTCCCTTGTCTCCACAGCATGCCATAGTGATGTAGCACTCCAGGTACATGTGTGACTGTCTGTGTATATGTTATCTAGTTTGCTTTTGACTCAGTGGCAAGCTGAGGTTAAGGCTATGAGTTCAGCCATCTACACAGATTTAATTCTGGGCAAATGAGCACACTCACAACAAGACTGGCAGTAACTGGACATAAACAAGAACCATCAGTTAATGAAATCAATTCTTTATTGTGACAAGCTTCCCCAATAGATCCCTCCTATGGGAAAGAAGTCTATCTGTCATTTGAGTGAAGTCATGTGTATCATCTTCTCATTCATCTGGTAAAGGAAGTAAGGCAGGAAGAGCAAGAGAGTTGCAGAGCACCAGGGAAACATTGGGATATAAAAGCAGAAGAGAAGTGCCTCATAAGAACTTAGGTTACTCGCTGAGTAATGCTAGGTGTGATGGAATTTTAGTAGGAGCTCTGTAGAATGAGGCACATAAATGGTTAGAGGAGAGTACACAGTGACATCTTCTGCTCTTTTCAGTAGAACAATAGTGGCAGGGATGACCCTCATCTAGAGAGGATCACCTCTGGCTAGTGCACTTATTGCTGCCTGAACTATTCTCCATGTTTCTTAGTCATCATGCCCAAATGCTTGCACTTCTTTTTCATGATTGAAAAGGAAAAAGGGAAACTTATAGTGTAGATGCCCTAGGATGGTGGCCTGGTTTAAAGCAATGATTTTAATTGCTGCCTCTTTGTTGCATGTAATTTTTTAAAACACACTACTGTCTTTCCCAGAACTGTGGCCCTTGCTCCCAGCTTCACTCTGAGGTCAGCTGCCACTGGCCCCACTCTGCATTCACCCCTTACGATTTCCCTAGAGCTGCAATTGTGCTCCCAGCCCCTCCTGGCTAGCTTCACAAAGAGACCAACTACCATCCCAGCTTCTCTCTTTCTCTACCCACCTATGCTCATGGATCAGAAACACTAAACAAATTTATTATTTTAAAACTTGCAAAAAAGCACAAATTCTGTGGCCAGAATTTCCTGCCCTAACCTTACCAGCTAGCCTATGTCAGCCATCCACTGGTGGCCTCACCAGTTCTAGCTACCCCAAATTTCTTCATGGTTGCTGCATGCTTCTGGTTTCAAAGCCTGGTGGAAGGACCCATTCTCTTTCCGCAAATCCCTTTTTCCTCCTGGGACCTGGAAGTCCCATCTTTATCCTTCACCCAGCAATTGGCTCCTGCCTTCTTTATTGACACAATTAAGAACCAATTAGGGGATCAGCACCTCCCCCTATACCTCTTCCCACAGGCCTAGTTGTATGGTCTTGGGTTGTCCCTTTTAATTTTCTTATACAGTGGATGGATAGTTAATGAATGGTTTGGAATCCAGTTCCTACAATAAGAACACTTGTAATTGTTTTTTATTTTGTTTTGTGCTAGTGATAAGAAAATCTCTAACAGTAGAGGTATAATAAGAATTTATGAACAATCTGGAAGAAATTATTATATGACCAAAGAATCTATTTTCTTTCTGGCAAAACTACATTTTTCCTTTGATAATCCATGGTCCTTTATGCCTAGTTGCATAATAAAATTTTTTTTCATTTAAAATGTATATATGTTTGCTTGGATGCAAAGAGAAATTAGATTCCCACAAGTGATGACACTCTAGTAAAGGAGGGGGAAAAAGGACAGCAACAGATAAGGAAATAGTTCTGTGTTCTCAATTCCAGTTCCCAGGGTAGAATAGCCATGTTGTTCTTCAGACCTCTGCCCAGATGTAGTTTTTATATCTGACTAACTTATAGATTCAGGGTTTGACACCTCCAGAATGCAAGGAGCTTGGAGGCAGTAATCTCCAAGGCTTTTGCTAACACAGAGGGTGCTATGAAGTGATTTTGGGTGAGGACAGAATACTTTTTGATTCTGAGAGAGCAGCTACTTCTGATAGCAACAGTCTTTCTTAAAGACTTATTTCCTACAGCTAGGTAGACCCAGGCCAGTGGGGAAGAAAACATGAAATACCCTAGGGACACTTGGACTAAAAGCTAGAAAATAGAGTTTGGAGGGATGGCTCAGTGGTTAAGAGTATATTATATGTGAGCACATATGTGTATTTATGTGCCACATGTGCAAATTTTTATGTATGTAAATGTTTACATAATAATTTACATTAGACATGTGCATATTTAATGTATGTATGTCTATGTAATTCTGTAGTTGTACATATATGTATGCTAAATATGAATGTGCATGTAGTACATATATTGTGTGTCTCTTTGTACTATATATACATAGTACATATGCTAGCCTTTCAAATAGTTTTTCACACTTAAATTGGAGAGAACATAAAATAATTCTGACTTTTGTGGAAATTGATCTCAAAACCTGGTACATGTTAAAAACACAGTATGACCGAGCTAAAACTGCAACCTAAGATGAAAAATATTTCTTTTATTTTATTTTATTTTTAATTTATTTTTACACTCCATATTCCATTTCATGCCCCCCCTTTATATACCCTTTGACTGTTCCACATCCCACACCTCCTCCCCTCCCCACCCTGTCAAACATGGATGCTCCTACTCCCATACCACCTGACCCTGGGACTCCAGTCTCTTGAGGGTTAGGTGCATCATCTCTGAATGAACAAAGACACAGTAGACTTCTACTGTACGTGTGTTGGGAGCCTCATATCAGCTGGTGTATGCTGTCTGTTTGGTGGTCGACTATTTGAAAGATCTCGGGGGTCCAGATTAATTGAGATTTCTGGTCCTCCTACAGGATCGCCCTTCTCAGCTTCTTTCAGCATACCCTAATTCAACAACAGGGGTCAGCTGCTTCTGTCCATTGGTTGGGTGCAAATATCTGCACCTGACTCTTTCAGTTGCTTGTTGGTTCTGGAGGGCAGTCATGATAGATCCCTTTTTGTGAGCGCTCCGTAGCCTCAGTAATAGTGTTAGGCCTCGGGACCTTCCCTTGAGCTGGATCCCACTTTGGGATCTGTTACTGGCCCATCTCTTCCTCAGGCTCTTCTCCACTTCATCACTGTAATTCTTTCAGATAGGAACAATTATGGGTCAGAGATGTGACTGTGGCATGGCAGTCCCGTCCCTCACTTGATGTCCTGTCTTCCTGCTGGAGGTGACCTATATAAGTTCTCTCTCCCCAATGTCGAGTGTTTCATCTAAGTTCCCTCCCTTTGAGTGCTGGGAGTCTCTCATCTTGCAGGTCTCTGGTGCATTCTGAGAGGGGGTCCCCCAAACCTCCTATTTCCTGAGGTTGCCTGTTTACATTCTTTCTGCTGGCCCTCAGGGCTTCAGTCCTTTTCCCTCACCCAATACCAGATCAGATTCCCCTCTCACCCCCACTCCCCACCCTGCCATGTCCACTTTCCCTCTCAGGTCCCTCCCTCCTTCTCCACTTGTGATTGCTTCTTCTCTCCTTAGTGGCACTGAGGAGTCCTCACTTGGGCAGTTCAGCTTGTAAAGCTTTTTGAATTCTGTGGACTGTATCTTGGGTAGTCTGTATTTTTTATTTTTTATGTTTTTAGCTAATATCCACTTATTAGTGAGTACATACCATGCATGTCCTTTTGGGTCTGAGTTACCTCACTCAGGATGATATTTTCTAGTTCCATCCATTTGTCTGAAAATCTCAGGGTGGCCTTATAGCTGAGGAGTATTCCATTGTGCGAATGAACCACATGTTCTGTATCCATTATTCTGGTGTGGGACATCTGAGATGTTTTCAGATTATGACTATCACAAATAAGGCTTCTATGAACATAGTGGAACATATGCTCCTTTGGCATGGTGGGTCAACTTTTGGGTATATGCTCAAGAGTGTTATAAGTGGATCTTCAGGTAGATCTATTCCCAATTTTCTGAGTAACCTCTAGATTGATTTGCAAACTGGTTGTACCAGTTTGCAATCCCACCAGCAATGGAGGAGTGTTCCTCTTTCTCCACATCCTCTCCAGCATGTGCTGTCGCCTAAGGTCTTGATCTTAACCTTTCTGACGGGTGTAAGGTGGAACCTCAGGGTGGTTTTGATTTGCATTTCTCTGATCACTAAGGACTTTGAAAATTTCTTTAGGTACTTCTCAGGCATTCGAGATTCCTTAGTTGTGAATTCTCAGTTTAGTTCTATACCCCATTTTTTGATTGGGTTGTTTGGTTTTTTGATGATTAACTTCTTGAGTTCTTTATATATTTTGGATATTAGCCCTCTATCAGATGTGGGGTTAATGAAGATTTTTTTTTCCCAATCTGTAGGTTGCCGATTTGATTTATCAACTTTGTTCTTTGTCTTACAGAAGTTTTGCAGTTTCATGAGGTCCCATTTATCAATTCTTGATCTTAGAGCATGAGCCATTGGAGTTCTGTTTAGGAAATTTCTCCCTGTGCCAATGAGTTCAAGGCTCTTTCCCACTTTCTCTTCTATTAGATTCAGCGTATCTGGTTTTATGTTGAGGTCCTTGATCCACTTGGACTTGAGCTTTGTGCAAGGTGACAAATATGGGTCTATTTTTGTTTTTCTACATACAGACATCCTGTTAGTCCAGCACCATTTATTGAAGATGCTTTTTTTCCCCATTGTATATTTTTGGCATCTTTGTCAAAAATCAAGTAACCACAAGTATGTGGTTTTATTTCTGGGTCTTCAATTCTATTTCATTGATCAATATGTCTATCACTGTACCAATATCATGCAGTTTTTATCACTATTACACTGTAGTAAAGCTTGAGGTTAGGGATGGTGATTCCCCCAGCTCTCTTTTTATTGTTAAGAATTGTTTTGGGGGTTGGTGAGATGGCTCAGTGGATAAGAACACTGACTGCTCTTCCAAAGGTCCTGAGTTCAAATCCCAGCAACCACATGGTGGTTCACAATCAACATAATGAGATCTGATACCCTCTTCTCGAATGTCTGAAAACAGCTACAGTGTACTTATTTACAATAATAAATAAATCTTTGGACCAGAGCGAGCAGGATCTACCAGAGAAAGCCGGGTAGACCAGAGTAAGCAGAGGTCCTAAAGTCAATTCCCAACAACCAGGTGAAGGTTCATAATTATCTGTATAGCTACAGTGTGTACTTATATACATAAAATAAATAAATAAATCTTTTTTAAAAAAAGAATTATTTTCACTATTCTGGTTTTTTGCCTTTCCAGATGATTTTGAGAATTGTTCTTTTCACGTCTTTGATGAATTTTGTTGGGATTTTGATGGGGATTGCATTGAATCTATAGACTGTCTTTGGTAGTTTGGCCATTTTTACTATGTTAATTCTGCCAATTCATGAACATGGGAGATTTCTTCATTTCCTGAGATCATCTTTGATTTCTTTCTTGAGAGACTTGAAATTATTGTCATACAGGTCTTTCATTGTTTGGTTAGAATCACCCCAAGATATTTGATACTATTTGTGGCTATGGTGAAGGGAATTGTTCCCCTAATTTCTTTTTCAGCCTGTTTTCCTTTGTATAAAGGAAGTCTATTGATTTATTTGAGTTAATTTTATATCCGGCCACTTTGTTGAAGTTGTTTATCAGCTGGAGAAGTTCTCTGGTACAATTTTTGGGGTTGCTTCTGTATACTATCATATCATCTGCAAATAGTGATGCCTTTATATCTTCTTTACCAGTTTGTATCCCCTTGATCTCTTTTTGCTGTCTCATTGTTCTAGATAGCACTCCAAGTACTATATTGAATAGATATGAGGAGAGTGTGCATCGTTGTCTTGTCCCCGATTTCAGTGGGATTGCTTCAAATATGTCTCCATTTAATTTGATATTGGCTGTTCGTTTGCAGTAAATTGTTTTCATTATATTTAGGCATGGGCCTTGAATTCCTGATCTCTCCAATACTTTTAACATGAAGAGGTGTTGTATTTTGTCAAATGCTTTTTCTGCATCTAAGGAGATGATCATGAGGTTTTTTTCTTTGAGTTTGTTTATATAGTGAATTGTGTTAATGGATTTTTATATGTTAAACCAACCTTGCATCCCTGGGATGAAGCTTACTTGATTGTGGTGAATGGTGGTTTTGATGTGTTCTTCAATTTGGTTTGCAAGAATTTTATTGAGTATTTTTGCATAGATATTTATAAGTAAGATTGGTCTGCAGTTCTCTTTTTTGGTTGGGTCCTTCTGTTTCTATTTTATGGACTAGTTTGAGGAAAATTAGTATCAGACCTTCTTTGAAGGTTTGGTAGAGTTCTGCACTAAATCCATCTGGCACTGGGCTTTTTCTGTTTGGGAGATTTTTAATGACTTCTTTTATTTCCTTGTATGATATGGGCCTGTTTAGATCGTTTACCTGCCCTAACCTGATTTAGCTTTGGTATGTGTCATCTGTGTAGAAAATCATCCATTTCATCTAGATTTTCCAGTTTTTATAGTAGGATCTGGCTTTTATAGTCTATAGGCTTTTATAGTAGGATCTGATGTTTTTTTAATTTCCTCCATTTCTGTTATTATGTCCCCCTTTTCATTTCTGATTTTATTAATTTGGGTACTGCCCCTTGCCTTTTAGTTAGTTTGACTAGGAGTTTATCTATATTGATTCTTTCAAAGAACCAGCTTTTTGTTTTGCTGATTGTTTGTATTGTTTTCTTTGTTTATATTTGGTTGCTTTCTGCCCTGAGTTTAACTATTTCCTGCCTTCTACTCCTCTTGGGTGAGTTTGCCTCTTTTTGTTCTAGAGCTCTCAGGTGTGCTGTTAAGTTGTTAGTGTAAGATCTCTCCAGCTTCTTTACCAGGGCACTTAATGATGTAAACTTTACTCTTAGCACTGCTTTCGTTGTGTTCCATAAGTTTGGGTATGATGTGTTAAAATTTTCATTAAATTCCAGGAATTCTTTAATTGCTTTCTTTATTTTTTTCCCTGACCTAGTTATCATTAATTAAAGAGTTGTTCAGTTTCCAAGTGTAGTGTATGTGGGATTTCTGTACTTTTTGCTGTTAATGAAGACCAGTCTTGGGTCATGGTGTTCTGATAGAATGCATGGTATTATTTCAATCTTCCTGTATCTGTTGAGGGTTGTTTTCTGACCAATTATATGTTAAGTTTTGGAGAAGGTACCATGAGGTGCTGAAAAGAAGGTGTATTCCTCTGTTTTAGGGTGAAATGTTCTGTATCTGTTAAATCCATTTGGTCCATAACCTTTCATACTTTCACTGTTTCTCTGTTTAGTTTCTGTTTCAATGACCTGTCTATTGGTGAGAGTGGGGTGTTAAAATTTCCCACTATTATTGTGTGGAGTCCAATGTTTGTTTTGAGTTTTAGTAAAGTTCCTTTTATGAATTTGGGTGTTCTTGCATTTGGGACATAGATGTTCAGAACTGAGACTTTCTCCTGGTGGACTTTCCACTAGGTGAATATGAAGTGTCCTTCGTCAAGCTTGATAACTTTTGATTGAAAGTCTATTTTATTGGATATTAGGATGGCAACTCCTGCTTGTTTCCTGGGACCATTTGTTTGGAAGACCTTTTTCCACCCTTTTACTCTGAGATGGTGTCTGCCTTTGTTGTTGAGGTGTGTTTCTTGTATGTAGCAAAATGCTGGATCTTGTTTGTGCATCCAGTCTGTTAGCTTATGTCTTTTTATAGGTGAGTTGAGTCCATTAATATTGAGAGATATTAAAGAGAGATGACTGTTTGTTCTTGATATGTTTGTTTTTGTAGGTGGCTTTATGTGCTTGTGGCTTTCTGCTTTTGACTTTGTTGTGAGATGCTTAATATCTTGTCCTTTCTTTGGTGCAGGTATCTTCCTTGTGTTGGAGTTTACCTTCTAGGATCCTCTGTAGGACTGGCTTGGTAGATAAATACTGTTTGAATTTGGTTTTGTCCTGGAATATTTTTGTTTCTCCATCTATGTTGATTGAAAGTTTTGCTGGGTATAGTTGCGTGGGCTGGCATTTGTGTTCTCTTAGAGTCTGCATGTCCTCTGACCAGGCTCTTCTGGCTTTCGTAGTCTCTGTTGAGAAGTCTGGTATAATTCTGATAGGTCTACCTTTTAATATTCCTTAGCCCTTGCAGCTTTTAATATTCTTTCTTTGTTCTGTGCATTTAGTGTTTTGATAATTATGTGATAAGAAGATTTCATTTCTGGTCCCATTTATTTGGTGTTCTATAGGCTTCTTGTACCTTTAGATTTCTTTTTGTTTCAGGAAGTTTTTTTCTATGATTTTTTTGAAGACATTTTTAGTTTCTTTGAGCTGGAATCTTCATTCTTCTCTCTTCTGATTATTCTTAGATTTGGTCTTTTCATTCTGTCCTGAATTTCCTGGATGCTTTGGGTTAGTAGTTTTTTTATGTTTTGAATTTTCTTTGTCAGTTGTGTTCATCTCTTCTACTGTATCTTCTATACCTGAAATTCCCTCTTCTTTATTCTGTTGGTAATGCTTACATCTGTAATTCCTGACCTCTCTCCTAGGTTTTCCATTTCCAGGTTTGCCTCCATTTGTGTTTTCTTTATTGTTTCTACTTCTACTTTTAGGTCTTGGATCACTTTATTCAATTCCTTCACCTGTTTACCTGTGTTTTCCTGCATTTCTTCCAGTGAGTTATTGATATCCTCCTTAAAGGATTCTATTATCTTCATGAGATAGGATTTTAGGACAGATTTCTGATGTTCAGGTGTGTTGGAGTATTCAGGGCTTGCTGTGGTTGGAGAACTGGGTTCTTTTGATGCCCACATATTTTGATGTCTGGTGCTTATGGTCTTGCACTTGCCTTTCACTATCTGGATATCCTTGGTGTTTGTTGATCTGGGTGAATGTATGGAGCCTGCCTCTTTTGTCCCTACATTGCTTCAGGTCTCCTGGTAGGCTTGCAGCCCTGACTGTATCAGACCACCTGTGGGGCCTTCCAACTGAGGGCTTTTCACAGGGGCAGAGAAGCTGCTGATCTGTTGCCCTGGCTGCTGTATATCTCCTTGGAGGTCTTCAGACTGTTGGGTCTTCAGTGGAGCAGTCAAGATGTTTTCAACTGCACTGAGTGTAGTCAATCCTCAACTGCCCTGAGAACAGAGGGTCCTCAACTTCTCAACTGCTTTGAGTGCAGTGGGTCCTCTAGGATGTATCAGGATATGAAATCTTCATGGGAGCAGACCAATGGGGAGTGTGTCCCAGCAGCAAGGACCATGCAGAAGGAGTGTAAGGGATGGAAGGAAGGGAAGTGGTATTCAGGAGAGTAGAGGTTTTGGTGGATGATGGGTCCCGAGCCCACCAGGCTCCCAGGAGGAGATCCAGGACTCAGGAGGAGGGGTGAGAAGTTCTTACCAACTGCTCTGAGTGCAGTGGGTCCTCTAGGATGTATAGGGATATGGAGTATTCATGGGAACAGACCTACTAGGGTAGGGAATGTGCCCCAGCAGCAAAGATCAGGCGGCAAAAAATATTTCTAAGAAAATGAGTTCTAACAATTGCTTTTAAAGTATTATTCAATGTTCATAATAACAAAAAATTGCTATTATTTTCCACACAATTTTCACAATGGTAACAGAACTTTTCCCTAAACACTTGACAACTAATTACCCTTTCAAAAATGTCCCAGAGTTATTTCATCCCCAGTTCAGTCAGTAACTGCACTCTCAGTGTAATTATTGATATTCCCAGTTTAGAGAATGTTGAAGTTAAGAATAGTTAAGTTAATAACACTACAATGTAGTCTGTGATCTCCTTCCTAATTCACTCGTGATTTTCCCCCCAATTCAGTCAGCAATCTTTCAACTCAATAGGTAATTTCCCTCCTAATTCAGTGACTCTTTCCCAATTCACTTGGTGATCTTCATAATTCAGTGATGTCTTCCTCAATTCAGTGGCTGATCCTTTTTTTAATCCAACAAGTAATCTCTTTCTAGTTCAATGTTGATATCCTTCTAAATTCAGTACACGATTTTCAATTCATTTAGTGACTGCCTTCCCAAGTCAGTGTGATGTACTTCCTAAGTTAGTGAAATCTTCTTCCCAAGTCAATGTGGTCTACTTTGCAATTTCAGTGTGATCTACTTCTCAAGTCAGTGTGACCTGTTTCCCAATTCCCTCAGTGATTCCTAATTCCCAATTCCTAGCTCAGTGGTAACTTTCTAAGCGATATCATCTGCAAATGAGTGAATGTCCTCCAAATTCAGTCACTGATCTTCCCAATTCAATCCCTGATCTCCTATTAAAGTTAGTCAGTGAACTCTTGCCCAGTCTAGTCATTAATATGCTTCCTAATTCACTGACCTCCTTTTTAATAGATTCAGTGATATTCATCCCAATTCAAGTAATACTCTACTTTAAATTGCCAGTGATCTCCTTCTTTTGGAATTCAAACAATAATCACCCTCTGAATTATTTAAGTGACTGTTTATCACTACAGATATGTTTCTCTATTGGGTTGCTAACTTAATTAGTAATCTCTGTCCCAATTTAATATGTGAAATATTTCCCAATGTAGTTAGTGTTCTCCATAACTCACTCAAAAATCACATTCTCAATTTAGTCAGTGTCCTGCCCAATACAGTGAGTGATATCCTTCTGAATTGAATGAGTAATGTACTTCCCAATTCAGTCTCTGTGTCCTTCTAAATTCAGCCTTTTAACTTCTCAATTCTTTCAGCAATCTTCCCATTTAACTGATCTCCTATTCAGTAAAGTCCATTAATTTTTCCACTGAAATTCAGTCAGATATATATTTTGCAAATCAGATAATGATTGCCTTCTGAATACTTTCAGTGATTGGTTTCCTAATCTAGTCATCCTTTGAAATTTAGTCAGTGATCACTTTCCCAAGTGAGTCTGTGATTTCTTTCCAGTTCATTAGTATTCTCCTTCTGTGATGGGATTCAATAAATGCCCCCTATAGTCCTAGGCACTTGAATATTGGATTCCCTAGTTGTTGCCATTGTTTATATGGGTTCAGAAGGTATGGCTATACTGCATGAAGTATGTCACAGGGACTGAGATTTGAGAGTTTAAAGACTCACTAGATTTATATTCATGCTTGTGGTTCAGCTTTCAACTTGTGGCTTCATTTCTTATGACTGTTTTCTGATTCTTCTGCTCCACCATCGTTGACTCTAACCCTATGGAACCATAAGCTCAAATAAAATATTTCTTCTACAAATTGATTTGGCCATAGTTTTTATCATAGAAATAGAAAGGTAACTAACTCAAGAGTTGGTATCAGAGAATGAGCTATTACTGTGGAGGCCAGACCTTGTTGTATTTTGGAAGAATATAGAAGACTTTGGAACTTTGAACTAGAAAAGCAATTAAGCACTATAATCATGGCCTTAATGTATTGTCCTAGTGGGAGACTGCAAGATACTATAGAAAGCAACAGTGACTCAGTGAGGCTCAGAGTAGGATGTTTCAAAGGCATGCAGAAGTGTAATTCCACTTGGGATAAAGACAGTGCATATGTTAAGAAAGGATTCAGTTGTTTTATGTGCTAATTATTTTGGCAGAGAATTCAAAACAAGCTAATAGAATCTAATGGTTATTGGTAACTACTCTTATGTGGGTCTACAATAAAAAAAAAGCAAATAGGAAGAAAAAACCAAAATAGTATTTGGAAAGTACCTGCCCATTGGCAAACAATACTTCAGCTAAGACTTGTGCTGAAAGAGATAAGACTAACACCATTAATGTAGGCATGGTACTCTGCACTGGAATAAAAGTAAGGGTGTACTCAGAGTAGGACCCTACAAAAATAACCTCTAAACTTGTGAAAGAGAGCATAGGGAATTTTCTACTCCATAAAAACAATTGCAGTCAGAAGGCATTACTAATGTGCCTCAAGGGATCAGGGCTCATCCCAAAGTAAAAGTCCCATTTGACAATATCACCCATATTATGTCAGTTTTACAGTCATAAAGGGTGCATGTGTAAAGTTGCCATAAAATCTTCCTCTGCATTTTCAGAGAGCTAGTGAGGCCATGTAATGTGTAACAAGGGTGTCCATGCATGAAGTTCCTGAGAGATTAAGAGGTCCTTACAAGCTACTTCATGAAAGAAAATGAAGCCTGAGTTGTATTTGAGACTCCAAGATAACTGCGGATGTCCAAGAGATTTTTATCAAGAAGAGCTGTGGACTAAGATTAGTGAAGTATTTTGCAAGCAGAAAAGTAGGACAGAACCATCTAAACTCTTTGACATCCAACATGAAGTTATAGAATTTAGCATTTTCCCTGCTTTTTTTTTCTCACTTTTGTCTAGTAGTCCTCATTATGTCTTCATTCCTCCTTTTTGTAATGGTAATCTGCATTCTTTGTCATTGTATGTTGAAAGTATATAATTTGCCTTTTGATTTTAAAGGAGTTTACATTTAAAAGATTGCCTTAAGTCTTAGGAGAGATTTTGGATTATTTAAGCAGCATTGAGACTGTAAAAACTATGGGGGCTTTTAAAGTTGTACTAAATGCATTTTGAATTATAAAATGGCCATGAGACTATAGGAACCAGCAAGATAAATATTTACGTATTTTGTGGCATTTGAATACTTGGTCTTCAGTTGATGGTACTATTTGAGAAGGTTTAGGAGGTATGGATTCTCACTCCATTTCTAGTTCTCTACTTCCTGCTTGCAGTTCAATATGTGAACTTTCAGCTTGTTGCTCAAGCTACATTCCTATCACCTGATACCTCCACTTTGCCATCAGGGTCTCTACCTACTGGAACACTAAGCTCAAACACTTCCTTCTACAAGCTTCCTTGTTTGGGGTGTTTTGTCATAGCAGAGGAAAAGTAACTAAAACACCTTCCTAATTTAGTCAGTGATCTTCCCAATTCAAGCCATGAACCAATTACTGATGTCCTATCAAGTTCAGTCCAAGAATTCCCTGTCAATTCAGACACTGATTTCCTTTTCAATGAAATTATTTCCTTCCCAATTCAGTAAGTCACAGTGTCATTCACAATTCAACAATAAGCCTTTGAAATTTAGTCAATAATCTTTCTCCTAGTTCTGTTACTGAACAAACCCCTATTTCACTCAGTCATACACATCCCAACCCAGTCAGTGATAATCTTCTCAATTAAGTGTTTTCCTTCTAAATGCAATCAGTGATCTAAAACCCAATTTAAACAGTGATCCCCTTAATAATCCTATGAGTATTCTTCTTCCCTATTAGGTCACTTTATAGCTGGTAAATGATTTGCCCAACTCATTGATTATTGTCTGTCCCAGCTCAGACAGTCAGTAATCTCCTTTACAACTCAGAGATCTCTGTTATAGTTCGCTGAGTGATTTCCTTCTCACTGTAGTCATAGGTTTCTTCCAATATCAATGAGCAGTCTTCACAAATCAGTGCATGATCTCCTTAATTAATTCATTTTCTTCTGTCCCTACTCATACATTGATATACTTCCCAATTCCACCATGATCTCCTTCCCTATTCAGTCATTTTGGACTGTCCCAACTGACACATTGATCACCTTCAGGATTCAGTAAGGAACATCCTTTACCTTCAGTGTGTGCTCTCCTCAGTTCTTTCATTGTTGCATATATAATTCAGTGACTTCATCTCATTCAGTTAGTGATCTTCCCAATTTAATCACAAATTACGAATCTGTTTCCTAATTCATCATCTTGTTCCTCATTTAGTGTTCTTAACATTTCTGTAGAATTTCGTATGTGAGTATATATTTGTGTTGTTTTCCTATCCCTCTTTTCTCAGCCCCCCCTTTGTGCACCACTCCAATCCCCTGACACCTCTAAAAGTCACAGCCTCTTTTGAATAACAATTAGGGGCTCATCCCTGGGAAAGATTGGCTCTTCTTTTAGCAATCATTATTAACCTCTATCTTTTCATTTGATGTACATCCCCATGAGATTTCTTCCTTCCATGTTGTCATGTCAACTGATGTCATCATTGTTCCAGTCTTAGGCAAGCAACTATATTGTTGAAAATTGATTGGTGCACTCTCCCTGTCATATATGTACATATATATACATATACATACATATATACTATGTATATATGTACATATATAATATATAATATAAATATATATAAATATATCCATATATACTATAAATATATATATATGCTTTAGAGAGAGAGAAAGAGAGAGAGAGAGAAAGAGAGAGAGAGAAAGAGAGAGAGAGAAAGAGAGAGAGAGAAAGAGAGAGAGAGAAAGAGAGATAAAGAGAGAGAGAGAGAGAGAGAGAGAGAGAGAGATAGGTCTCAAAGAAGATGCCTTGGTCCTCTTGCTCTTATAAATTTTCTCTCCATTATGTTCCCTGATTAAGCCTTATACAAAAAAAAAAAAATGCCTTTTGATAAGAGTTTAAAAACTACACTTACCTATGAATATAAAGGTGGCTTCCTGGTTGTATTCAGATCTATTCCTCCAAATCTTTTGTCAAACATTTATGATGTCTTTAGCAGTTGAAACTCAACATTGAATTCTGGGGGGCACTTAAGGACAGTAACAATGGCATGTATTATTGTGGGAGTTGTTTGTACTTCCTAGACCAATGATTGAAAAGGCTTCTCCTGCATTGTACTAGGAGTTTTGTTAGATAATATCTGGATCTTGGCAGAAGCATTATCACCCCAACTACAATAACTTTATTTAAATCATGTGTATGTATGTAAGTTTTCTTATGCATGCTATATGTAACTTTAGGTAAACAAAATAATACAATTCCCTATAGACTTTCCAGACATCTTTAGTGTTATTTACTCTGTCTTTCCCTCTTCCTCTATATTGCATGCCCTTCTGTTCTCTTTTCCCAGTTAAAATCTCTTGCTGCTTTTCACATTTCCCCATTCATAGCAGCAGCATTTTGTTGTCATCTTCTACAGAGTGCCATCTCACTGCATGGTCCCTTTCACTTTGCTGGACTCTACAGTTACTCCAGCTTACATACTGTATTTGTTACTTTTTTCTATTGTTATTATAAAACATTGAGACCAGCGCAGCATGTAGAAAGAAGGTTTTATTTGGAGCTTATAGTACAAGAGGGATAAGACTCCATAACCATTATGGAAAAATGGTAGCAGCCAGGCAAGCATGACACAAGAGCAGGAGCTGAGATCCATGTACAGGAATCAAGGAGTGTACTGAGGATGGTGAGATTTGCAAGCTCCAATGCTTACTCCAGTGACATGCCTCCTTCAACTGAGCTATATCTTCTAATGTGCTCTAAACAGTTTCACCAACTATGGAGCAAGTAGTCAAAATACATGAGTCTAAATGAGTCAATCACATTTAAATCACCACATATAATCATGTCTAAAGATTTGAATCAGGTAAGACTAACAAGAAAGAATACATGAAATTTGACTTTCTGAGCCTAGGTTACATAGTTGAATATATTTTCTATTTCCATGCATTTACCTGAAAACTTCAGGATTTTGTTTTACTTCACAGTGAAATAAAATTAAACTGTATATATGTAGCATATCTTCATTACTAAGTCATTAGCTAAACAAAATTTGTTTCATATTCTGAGCTACTATAAATAGAACAGCAATGAACATGGTTTAGCAAGTGTCTATATAGTGGGATGTTGAGTCCTTTGGGTGAATCTCAGCAATTTGTATAATTGGATTATATTGAAGAACAACTTTTAGCTTTGTGAAAATTCTATAGTTATTTCTAGAATTTCTGTGTGAGTATTAAAATCAACTACTAGCATTCGTTTGATGTTAATCCATGTCTCTAATTCTAGTAGTATGTTTCCTATGAAATTGGTAGACCAAAGTTTGATGCATATATGTGTAGGATTGCAATCTTGTCGATGAATTATTTTCTATCTCTTCTGACTAGTTTTAGTTTGAAGTCTATTTTTGTCAGGTATTAGAATAACAACAGCATCTTCTCTCCTAGATCTATTTGCTTGGGATACTTTTTTCCATCCTTTCATTTTATGGTAGTCTCCATCTTTAAAGTTGAGACAATGGAAAGATAAATTTTGTTTCTTAATGTACTCAGCTAAACATTTTAATTAAGAAGCTGAGGCCATTTAAAAGTTATGTGTTGGTTGCAGTCATTTTATTGGGATTTTTCTTTGTTTTTGCTAGTTGATTTTAGTTGTACTATATGTTTCTGTAATTACAGCATCATTTTTCTATAGACTCTTGACTAAACTTACTCCTCTTTTCAATCTGGAATAATGATTTCAGTATCCTCTGAAGTGTTGGTTTGGTGGACTTGAATTCAATAAGCTTGTATGTATCATGGAAATATTTTTCTTATTCCATCAACTATAGTAGATAGTTTTTTTTCTGGGTTTGATGGCCAAAATATGATATTAGGGTTGGTGTTCCTTGTACATTGAGAATAGGACAGGCAGAGGTTATCATATTGGCTTGACAAATATGATAAGATTTCTCTAGGGATTTCAGAGAGTGACATTTGACTAGAGTTAGGCAGGCTCAACAGACTGGACATGACCAAAGGGTGTTTAATCAAGACTATGCCTAGAAGTTGTATGTGGTGCAGGTTGGGTAAGATTGTGTAAATTATACCCTCCTTAGTATAATATCCATCCCAATTCAGCCAGCAATCTTCTCATTCATTTGTTATCTCAGTCCCAATTTAATGGGGTACAGAGCTAAACAAAGCATTCTCAACTGAGGAATATTGAATGACTAAGAAGCACCTAAAGAAATGTTCAAGATTCTTAGTTATCAGGGAAATGCAAATCAAAATAACCCTGAGATTGCACCTCACACCAGTCAGAATGACTAAGATCAAAAACCCAGGTGACAGCAGATGCTAGCAAGGATGTGGAGAAAGGGGAACACTCCTCCATTGTAGGTGAGATTTCAAACTGGTACATCCACTCTGGAAATTAGTCTGGCGGTTCCTCAGAAAATTGGACATAGTACTATCTGAGGACACATCTATACCACTCCTGGGCACATACCCAAAAGATGCTTGAACATATAACAAGGACACATGCCCAATATGTTCATAGCAGCCTGATTCATAGTAGCCAGAAGCTGGAAAGAAGCCAGATGTATGTCAACAGAGGAATGGATACAGAAAATGTGGTACAAAATGGAGTACTACTCACCTATTAAAAACAATGACTTCATGAAACTCTTAGGCAAATGGATGGAACTAGAAAATATTATCCTGTGTGAGGCAACACAGGCACAAAAGAACACACATGGTATGCACTCATTGATAAGTGGATATTAGCCCAAAAGCTCAGAATACCCAAGATACAATTCACACACCACTTGAAGCTCAAGAAAAAGGAAGACCAAAGTGTGGATGGTTCAGTCCTTCTTAGAAGGGGGAACAAAATACTCACAGGAGGAAATACAGGGACAAAGTGTGGGGCAGAGGCTAAAGTAAAGGCCATCCAAAGATTGCCCCACCTGGGGATCCATCCCACATATAGTCACCAAACCCAGACACTACTGCGGATATCAAGAAATGCATGCTGACAGAGCCTGATATAGCTGTCTCCTGAGAGGCAGATGCTCACAGCCAACCATTGTACTGAGTATGGGGTCTCCAATAGAGGAGTTAGAGAAAGGACAGAAGGAGCTGAAGGGATTTTTGACCCCATAGGAAGAACAACAATATCAATCAACCAGACCTCCTAGGGCTCTAAGGGACTAAACCACCAACCAAGGAGTACCCATGGAGGGAGTACGTGGCTGTAGCAGAGGATGGCTTTGTTGGTCATCAGTGGGTAGAGAGGCCCTTCATCTTGTGAAGGCTCAATGCACCTGTATAGGGGAATGCCATGCCTGGGAGGCAGGAATATGTGGGTGGGTGAGTGGGGGAACACCCTCATAGAAGCAGGGGGAGGGGGCATGGGATAGGGGGCTTGCAGAGGGGAAACCAGAAAAGGGGATAAAATTTGAAATGTAAATTTAAAAACTCCAATAAAAGAAAAGGAAAATTAAAACAATGATCTTTTCAGTAAAATCAATAATTACATCTGAATTCAACCAGGAATCTTCCCAATTCAATGACTGATATCCTTCACACTTCAATGATTTTGATGTCAATCATAGATCTCCTTCCCAATTTATTGAATAATTCCCTTCTCAACTCAGTGAGAAATCTCCTTCCTAATTCAGGAAGTGATTATATTCTCATATCAATTACTCATATCCTTTCACTTCAGGGAGTGATTTTCTCTCCAATTCCATCATTGTTGTCTGTCTCAATTCAGTTATTAGTCTATCAATTCAACCAGGATTATTGCCAATTCTCTGAATGACTTCCTTTCCAATTCTGTGAGTGGTCTTCCTAATTCATGGAAGGTTCACTGTCCCACTTCACTGGTCTCTTTCCCACTTCAGGAACTAATCCTCTTTGAAATTCAGTGAATGATCTCCTGCCCAAATAAGCTCCCCCAAACCCCTGCATTGTATTTCTGTCAATTCAATGAGGGATTTTTCTCCCTAATTCTGTGAGTGATCTTTCCAATTCAGATATCTGCTTACCTATTTAGTCTGTATTATCCTTCAGTGAGGTATTTACTTTCTGGTACAGCCAGTAATCCTCATTCATTCAGTGATCATTTTCCCAGTTCATTGAGTGACATCCTTCCAAATTTAGTCATTGATCTCCTTCCAAGTTTGTCAGAGATCTTCTGAATTCAATGATCTTTTCCTCATTTCCAAGAGTGATCTCTGTGCATTTCATTCATTATCTCCTTCAAAATCCATTCAGTTATTTCCTTCCCAATACAATATGTGATCTTTCTAACTCAGGAAATAATCACTGTCCCACTTCAGTCATCACTGCTCTTACTCCTGTGAATGACTCCTTTGAAATCTAGTGAGGAATCTCCTTCCTGCCACTTCAGCCAGTGATCTCCTTCCCCAGTTCAGCAGGTGATCTGCTGGTTAATACAGTCCTTGTTGTCTGTTTCAATTCCTTCAGTTTTCTCCTTCATAATGCAGTCAGCATACTTGTTCTGCTTCATTCAGCATTGTTCTGTCCATTTCAGTCAGTGATCTCCTTCTCAACTCAGTAAGTCAGTGAACTCCTCCTCATTTCACTCAGCAATTTTTTTCTCCAATGCTATGAATGGTTTTCTTCCCAGTTCAAACATTGTTGTCCCAATCCAGCCAATGATTCCCTTCAGAATTTAGTCTATTATTACTTCCCAGTTCACTCACTCGTCTCCTTTCTAATGTAATTAATAGTTTCATTCTCAGTTCAACTAGTGGTCTCCAACTTCCATGTTCTTCAGAATTATGTATATACATTTCTGACTTGCTCAACTGTCCTCCCCGTGGTGCTTAGAAGGCTCCTTAGTTTTCTTTCTTATACTCAGAAAGCAGCACTGAGTGTTCTCTCAAGAAGACAGTTATCTTTTCTATGCAAAATAGAATTGCTGAATTAGCTACAGCTACTTTCTAGCCTCCCCTTCAACATCATACATAAGAAGCATGAAGACACACTATCTGGGTGGGGAATTTGCCTCAACTCAACATGCTCATTCCAGATGGCCACATGCTACCTGAATATAAAGCAAACTGTAACAGGAAACCTGGGTTTAATTACAAGAAAAGAGTTTGCATGTATCAGAAAGAATCTGGACAGAAAACAATCAGTCAGCAATATTCCTATCTCACGAACAGAATGATCCTACAGCTGACATAAAGCAT
The DNA here is from genome assembly GCF_008632895.1 of Mastomys coucha. Taxonomy (NCBI): domain Eukaryota; kingdom Metazoa; phylum Chordata; class Mammalia; order Rodentia; family Muridae; genus Mastomys; species Mastomys coucha. The sequence continues at coordinate 19,213,372 of NW_022196913.1, read as the reverse complement.
GAAGAATATAGTGAATGAAACCCTGACAGTAATGTGTTAGAGCTCCTTTATGGTGCTGAAACTTCAGAGCATTTATTATTTTCCCAATGTCAGCACTTCTTTTTCAATGCCCATACTTTTAACTTAACATTCGTTCATTGTTTACATCTGGAAAACAGGTGTACTTTGTCCTTGGCCCATTCTTGACTCTGTTTCTAGTCTCTTCCCATTCCTATCCTCGTCCTTCAACTCCCCAGTGTCTTACAACAATGTATTTTTCCAGTGCCTGATACTGCACCTGGGATATACTTCTCATTAGATGCTTGAAGAAAACTGGATGGAATGGATATCCATTCTTTTGCCTGACATAAATAAATAAATAAATAAATAAATAAATAAATAAATAAATAAATACTGCCTTTATCTGTTGTGGTAAATCCCCATCACAAAAAAAGCCCAGTCAAAAGAAAAAAATCACAACTCAATTAAAGAGAATACAAGCAACACACCTAGATTGGGAAGATCTACCATTACACTACTTTATTTCCCATCTATGAGATCCCATATAACTTGTGGCTTCTCTAAGCCACGAGCTTCTACTCCATCTTCCTTCCACCTCCTCTTCCTCCATGATTCTCTCCTATTCTCTCCTTTCTACCCCAAACTTTTCAGCTCTACCCTATCACTGGCTCTAACCGTTATTTCAAAAGTTAAGGTGGGGAAAAGTTTCACAAGATACCTCTATACATGATTTGCTCCTTGTTTACAACCCCTCCAGAGAAAACAAAATTGACATCAAAATACAAGACCAGAGCTATCCACAACATTTATCTATTTATTTCTGTTCTCTACCTTGTTGAAAAGGACAATGATGAAAATTCTTGGACTTGGACACAGGAACTGCATAGCAGTCAGGGACAGGATACTTCTGGTATCCATATGCTCCCTGGGATTGACCCTGTACCATGACTATCCACACCCCAATCCCACTGAGAGAGTGAGCAGGTCTCTTAGGAGTGCTGACACATCTAAGATCACAGAGAGAGCTGGTCTCCCAAGAGTGCTGACAACACCTAAGATCACAGCTATCCACACTCAGTCACTTCCAGAGAGAGCTTATCTCCCAGGAATTCTGACACATCTAAGATCATAGACTCATAGGCTCACAGGAGAGACAAGCTCCAGTCAGATACAGCAAAACCAGAAAACATCAGGGATAACCAATGGCCAGAGGCTCATATAAGAACATAAGCAACAGAAACCAATGAAACTTGGCATCATCACCCAGTTCTTCCACCACAGCAAGCCTTGGATACCCCCAACAAACTGGAACAGCAAGATTCTATCACATCTCATGATGATAATAGAGAACTTTAAGGACATGAATAGTTCCTTTAAAGAAATAAAAGAGAAGAGAGTTAAACAGGTAGAAGGCCTTAAAGAGGAAACACCTAAGTCCCTTAAAGAAATACAGGAAAATGCAACCAAAAAGGTGAAGGGATTGAACAAAACAATTCAGGACCTAAAAGTATAAATAGAAACAATAAAGAACTCACAAAAGGAGACAACCCTGGAAATAGAAAATCCAGGAAAGAGATCAAGAGTTATAGATGCAAACATTACCAACAAAATACAAGAGATAGAAAAGAGAATCTCAGGCACAGAAGATACTGTAGAAAACATTGACACAACAGTCAAAGAAAATACGAAATGCAAATATCTCCTAACCCAAAACATCCAGAAAACCCAGAACACAATGAAAATCCAAACCTAAGGATAATAAGCATAGAAAAGAGCAAAAATTCCCAAATCAAAGGGCCAGTAAGTATCTTCAATAAAATTATAGAAAAAAATGTCCTAACCTAAAGAAAGAGATGACCAAAAACATAGACTGAACCAAAAAAGAAATTCCTCCTGTCACATAATAATCAAAACACCAAATGCACTAAACAAAGAAAGAATAATAAAAGCAGTAAGGGAAAAATGTCAAGAAACACATAAAGGCAGACCTATGAGAATTACACCAGACTTCTCAACAGAGACTATGAAAGCTAGAAGATTCTGAACATATGTCATACAGTGTTGGACCATGAAAGACAGTCTGTGTTCTGGTTGAGGGAAGCTTACTGTGGAGAACCAGTAGAAAATTCTACAAAGGACAGAACCATGAGCTATGCTTCCAAACATTAGGCTCCTGACACCACAAGCCCTCAACTCCATAATCCTATGACCTTCAGTCACATAGGGGAATGCCCCAAGCTTTTGGTATTCTGATTGGACCTCACCCCCACAGTTACCTGGTTACAGCCAGGTATGCCCCCACCCCACAGTTACCTGGCAACAGCAAGGTAACCCAGCCCACTATAAAAAGAGCTATTTGGCCCCTCTTTGCTCTCTCTTGCCTCTCTTATCCTCTTGTTCTTCTCTTTCTCCCTTGTTCCTGCTCCCTCTCCTTCCCTTCCCTCCTCTCCACATATGGCCAGAGCCAGCCTCTGTTTCTCTATTCCTCTCTCTCTCTCTCTCTCTCTCTCTCTCTCTCTCTCTCTCTCTCTCTCTCTGTCTGTCTTTCTACAATAAATGCCTTAAAACCATGGACCGTCTCTGCTCATCAGGATCCACTGTACTGGAGCAATGGAGCAAGTTCCCTCTAATGAGCCACTCATGAGGCCTCCCTGAGCTCCAGCCAAGGCCACCAGCCAAACCAAGCAGCCCCTCCCAAGCTAGCCACTTGAGCTAGCCAGACCCTCTCCTCCCCATTGGTAACCTGCCAGAGCTTTCCCCCTACCATTTTCCCTTCCACCCCTGGGGCAGAGTTCATCCAAGGTTCCATTATCAGCTCTTCAGTGACATACAGTGGCATCTGGGATGTCAGAGAGTGAGAACTTGTCCCTGGCCTCCATGTGGCCCAGGGATCCCAGAACCTGCTTTTCTGTGGTACCCAGGAGTCTGTAGTGCCCGAGAGTTGGAGTCCAACTCCAGAGGTTCCGTGGGGACCACAGATTGTGCCCTTTCCTCACCTCTGAGAGCAGGATCCTGTGGCTTCTCACAGTCCAATGCCTGACCACTGGTTCCGTGAGGTTGGCACAGACTTCCTGTGCCTTGCCTTGCCTAATGGCACTAGCCCCGAACAGACGGACATGGGACCCCTTTATTTCCCCACATCTTACACCCAACAAGTGGTAGCAGAAGTTGGTAGTGCCCAACAAGTGGTAGCAGAGGAATGTTGTGCCCAACAATACAGACCCTAAGAGAATGCAAATACCAGCAGAGGCTACTATACCCAGCAAAACTCTCAATGACCATAGATGGAGAAACCAAGATAGTCCATGACAAAACAAAATTTACAAAATATCTTTCCATAAATCCAGCCCTACAAAGGGTAATAAATGAAAAACTCCAACACAAGGAGGGAAACTACACCCTAGAAAAAGCAAGAAAATAATCTTCTTTCAACAAACCCAAAAGAAGATAGCCACACAAACATAATCCCACCTCTAACAACAAAAATAACAGGAAGCAACAATCACTATTCCTTAATATCTCTTAACATCAATGGACTTAATTTCCCAATAAGATGATATAGACTAATAGACTGGATACATAAATAGAACAGAGCATTTTGCTGCATACAGGAAATGCATCTCAGTGACAAAGACAGACAGAATCTCATAGTAAAAGACTGGAAAATATTTTCCAAGCAAATGGTCCCAAGAAACAAGCTAAAGTAGCCATTCTAATATTGAATAAAATTAAATTTCAACCAAAAGTTATCAAAAAAGATAAGAAAGGATACTTCACACACATCAAAGGAAAAGTCTACCAAGATGAACTCTCAATTCTGAACATCTACACTCCAAATGCAGGAGCACATACATTTATAAAAGAAACTTTACTAAAGCTCAAAGCACACATTGTACCTCACACAATAATAATGGGAGAATTCAACACCCAACTCTCAGCAATGGACAAATCATGGAGATAGAAACTAAACAGAGACTCAGTGAAACTAACAGAAGTTATGAACTAAATGGATTTAAAAAAAATATCTAAAGGACATTTCATCCTAAGGAAGAAAAAAAAAAAGAATATACTTTCTTAAGCCAGGCAGTGGTGGTGCACACCTTTAATCCTAGCACTTGGGAGGCAGACTCAGGTTTCTGAGCTCAAGGCCAGCCTGGTCTACAGAGTGAGTTCCAGGACAGCCAGGGCTACACAGAGAAACCCTGTCTCCAAAAAAAACAAAAATACAAAAAAATGTGGAACATTTACACAATGGAGTATGACTCAGTCATTAAAAACAATGACTTCATAAAATTCTTAGGCAAATGTATGGAACTAGAAAATACCTTCCTGAGTAAAGCAACCCAATCGCAGAAGAACACACATAGTATGTACTCACTGATAAGTGGCTATTAGGGAAAAAGCTCAGAATACCCATGATACAACTTACAGACCATATGAATGTCAAGAAGAAGGTCAAACAAAGTGGATGCCTCAGTCCTACTTAGAAGTGGGAACAAAATATTCACCTTAGGTGAAGGATGGGCAGGACTTGGGAGGAACAGAAGCATGAGAGAGGAAAAGAGTAGGGGGCAGAATCAGGTTGGGGGGGGTAGACAGAGAGATGTACAGAGGGCCAGGATATTGAACAGAAGTGTGTAGCAATGGGTGATGAGGAACTAGGAGTAGCCAACAGAAAGTCCTAGATGCCAGGAAAGCAATAGGCTCCCAGGACCCAATGGAGATGACATTAGCTGAAATATCCAACAAAGCTGGGAGAGAAACTGTAGAGACCATATGCAGAGGTTAGGCACAGCCTCTGGTTGAGGGATAAGGCTACCCACCTTTCTCAAAATTTTAACCCAGAATTGTTCCTGTCTAAAGGAAATACAGGGACAAATATTGGAGCAGAGACTGAAGAAAAGGCCATCTCGAGACTGCCCCACCTGGGGATTTATCCCATATATAGCCACCAAACCCAGACACTATTGCTAATACAAAGAAATGTTTGCTGACATGATCCTGATATGGATGTCTCCTGAGAAGCTCAGCCAGAGACAATATAGTTGGGGTCCCAATTGAGGAGTTAGAGGAAGGACTAAAGGAGTTGAAGGGGTTTGCAACCCATAGAAAGAACAACAGTATCAACCAACCAGACCTCCACAGAGTTCCCAGGGACTAAACCACCAACCAAAGAATACACATGGAAGGTCCCATGGCTCCAGTTGCATATGTAGCAGAGAATGGTCATGTCTGGCATCAAAGGGAGGGGAGGCCCTTGGTCCTGTGAAGGTTTGGTGCCTCAGTGTAGGGGAATGCTAGGGTGGAGTAGGAGTGAGCACCCCCTTGGAGGCAGAGGAAGGGGAGTGGGATGAGAGGTTTTCAGAGAGGAAACGAGGAAGGAGGATAACATTTGAAATCTAAGTACACAAAATAACTTAGTAAAAAATTTTAAAAAAACAATAGTTGTTTTAAAAGAACTAGGGATAAATGTAATAATTGGAATAAAAATGAAAAATATGGATGGAAATACATTTTTAAAAGACATCAGATGTAAACCCCACATCCAACAGTCTTGAATTCACAGTAATATGTGTAAAAATGTCTATATTACTAAAAGAGAATAATGTATCCAGTACAATCCTCACTAAAATTCCAATGACTTTCTTCACACAGATAGAAGAAACACTCTAAATCATATATGGAAGCACAAAATACTCTGAATAACCACAATGATTCTGGTCACTGGGGATCTGGGAGCAGGCGACAATGCTGGAGTTATCATTATACCTGATTTTAACTTATATGAAAGAGCTGTAGTGACAAAAGCAGCATGGTCCTAGTAAAAGCCAACATGTGGGAGAATGTGATAGAACAGAATTCCTAGTAGAAGTATACTCACACAGTTACACTGATGCGATTTCTGACAAAGATGATAAAAACATACAATGAAGAAAAATAGCCTCAAGTGAATGTTACTAAGAAAATGGACACCGATGTGTGGAGGAACAGAACTATAACTCCAGTTCTCACCTCTTTGAAAAGGCTATTCCAAATGGATGAATTATTTAAAGTAAGACTTGAAACTCTGAAACTGTTACACATAAACTTTCAAGATATAAATGTAGGGAAAGAATCTCTGAAACAGACTCTAGATATTTGGGAAATGATACCAAGAACTGATAAATGTGATTACTTGATTTTTGAAACCTGCACAAGAAATTAAACAATCAGTTGTGTGAAGGGGAGATGCCAGGATGCCAGACATCCTCTGCTAAGTATACCTTGGACAGAGGATTAATATCTAGAATATTTAAAGAACTCACAAAACTAAATAACAGAAATCTAAACCACCTAATTAATAAATAGGCTACTGAAACTGAGCAGAGAGTTCTCAAAAGATAAAATACAAATGGCCAATAACTATGTAATGAAAGGTTAAACATCCTAAACTATTAGGGAAATGCAGGTTAAAACCATGTTGAGATTATTTCTATCACCCCACTTAGAATGGCTATCATTATTAAAAGAGGCAATGCTAAATACTGTAGAGGATATAGGGGAAAGAAACGCTTACATACTTGTGATGAGAATATGAATCAACATGGAGATTCCTCAAAAATCTACTGCTATAACTCTATTTTGACTAATTTCTATCCAACAGACTCCAGACCAATATATCATAGAGGTAGCGTAACCATGCTAATTGAAGCATTACTAGCAATAAATGGATTCAGACAGTGGTGATGTCTTCTGTTTAAAAATGCATATGACTAGAAGTAATCATTTTAAGAAAACTAAGCCATAAACACAAATATCATGTGCCTTTTCTTATTTATGAGTATTAAAATGCTTTACAGACATGCAAAGCTGTGATATAAAAACAGAATGGAGAAAAGAAGTAAGGAGACTAGCCAGAATAGAAGGAATTATAGGACTAGAAAGGAAAAACAGAAAGTTGAGAAATATAACCAAAGTACATGATGTACTTGAAAAATATCACCTGTTTGTGGTTCAACACTACGTACAAAGAAAATATTCCAATAGAAAAGAGAGAATACTTTCATTACAACAGTAGAAACCTCATTACTCAAGCACCACAACGTTAATAGAAATAAAATATATCAGGGTTATTTCTATTTCTCCCTGGTGGAAGTCTTGGCCCATCCATAGTACATACCCTTTAAATTCCCTATTATTGCAAAACATATGCCTGAGAAAATAGAAATACAGAATCACAGTCCTCTGGATACTTGGCCTAAGTTGTAAGCTGAATGAGATATTATGTTTTATCTGCTGCTGCTGTTGTTGTTGTTGAGATGAGTGTGCTGTCACTTGTGTGTGAAACTCAGAGTACACTCTTGAAGAGCTGATTCTCTCTTGCCACTATAATCTCTGTTATCAAATTTTCATAATCTGGGCTACTTTGGCAGCTTCATTTTGTTTAGTAATTGTGATCCTTCATCCTGAATTCTGCACTTCTCCTGAGCAGCAGTGGTCATTCTGTCCCACTCCCAGTCCCACGATACCCTGGAGTAAAAGAGACTCAGAATGATGCTTGCTCCTTTCTCACTACCCCATAGACATTAAAGAGAGGGCATTTTGGCCAGGGACAGCATCCAGTTTCTTAGCCATTTGGGTGGTTGATCCCAGCTATAACCACACAGTCCTTAGAGGCTAATTGTAGTTCTGGAATCTCAGGCAGGTGGTTCAGATTAAAGCCAGATTTGTGGGAAAGGAAATTGTCTGTGTTGGTTGCATTGGTTGGTCTCCTGACTTTGAACATGCCTCTCTCCAACCTAGAATGTTCTACTCTAGCCTTGTCTCAGGGATAACTCCTATTGATTCCTTACTATGCAGTTTTTCCTCTAGCTTGGAGTCCTCTCCATGAGCGAGTACAACATCAGGTGAATCTCTTCTTATGCATCAGTTTTGTAAGTGTCTGTTTCCACCACAAGATTATATGATCATGAGGCTCTTACTCAACAACATAGATCATAAGATATTTGAAAAGTCCTGTTGAGCTAATGACAGTACTCATCTAACCTAGACTTCAAAATGACTATGTCCTGCTAGGCTTTGTCATTGCATTAACCTTAAATTTAAAAGGAAAAAAAGAAAAAGAATTACAGAGGTGACCAAAGAAAAGGGGGAAGACCATGTTATAGTATATCCAAGATGCAATATAAAATGTTTGTCCACAGGCTCAAAGCTATGCCATTACCACTGCTTCATAGCAAGCCACATAACTCCAGGAAAAAGGGAAAAAGAAGATGTAATATATGCCATGTTTTTCTTTAATCTGTAAATATATAAACATTATCAAATGAATAGGGCATGAGCCATGAGATCATTTTGAAGACTATGGAAAGTTGCACACAAAGAGAGAATGCAGTAAAGAATACTCCATTGCCATTATCACTCACGGTCCAGGCCACTCATAATCTTAATCAAAGACATTGCTCTGAAAATGTGGTCAGACCCACATCTCACCACAGGAGGTCACTAACCTGATCTGTGCTTTCAAATACACAAGCTAGGAGCAATAACAGTCCTTGAGAAAGAGTGCTGGATTATTTACAAGATGCTTGGATTGCACAGTACATATACTTTCTCCAACTCAAGCCTGGTAAGCTTTACCCAAACACTGATAGCAATGTGTTAGAAGAAGAGAAAGTCACCAAGTATTAAATTTAAACCAGAACTAAACTCATTGGTTGGCCTTCAAAGGTATGTTTATATTGTATACATCTATTATTATGGTTGATTTTAATGGTAACTTACAACAGAAATTAGATCACCTGAGAGCCTCACCAGAAGTGTCCTGATTGCTTGACAAATGTGGGAAGTTCTACATTGTCTGTTGAGGGCAACTTTGATAGCTGACCAGACACAAAAGATTTGACAGAAGGAAAACTTTGCCTTTTACCTGCTCCACTTTGCCTTTTCCCTGGAGTTAATTAGCACCTGTTGGGTCTGGAGCTGATCCCTAGGCTCTTATCACATGCAGAGTATCCAAGCATAGCTCTTAGACTAGAAACTAGGAGACATTATGGCTACCAGTGGCAGCTTAAGACTGCTGAGGCAACCAGCCTCAAGGGTCAAGTAGCTGATGGGTTTTTAGCTACTGTTACTCTTTTGAAGCTGACCTGACTCATATATTTATTTATATATTCATATATAAATTCATATATATTCATATATAAATTCATGTATATGAACATATATGCATTTGGGTTTGTAATAATAAATAAATAAATATATATATGAGTCAGGTCATATAAATATTTGAATCAGGTCAGCTGCAAAATAGTAATTTATTTTTACATGTTATATTGTATGTAATATAATATGTAAATATGTATTTATATAATATATAAGATACATATTATATAATATGTAAAATATAATATGTAAAGTATGTATTTATATATACATATATATGTGTATGTATGTGCATATATATATATATAAGGCCATTGGTCCTGTTTCTCTATAGAACTCTGATTAATACACCTGTGACAAATTGCAGAGCCAGGACAGCAAAGTACTGAGCAAGGACACTGAGGTTTGCTCCCTAGGCTCTGCTCTACGTGCTAAGTCATTATATTCCCTGGGATCATCAAGGACTCTAGAGCTCTGCTTCTGTCAGCTGAATAGAAGAGAAAGTTCTAGGAGAGAATGAGCTATCTTGAATGGAAGCAGTTACTGGGTGTAGCTGGAAGTCGAAGCTGGCTTTTTTATAGTCAAAACTATAAAAGAATTGTGTTTGAAGGAAGCTATAGCTAAGGAGCCGCTGACAGCGCAGAGTCCCTACAGATCTCTAGGTGGGTTCAGACAGCACAATCCGGAGACCTCTTGATAGAAGTCAAATCTTCTTTGTGAGTAGAAGGTGCCAGGTTACAGCAGCCTGGAGTGCTTAGTCCCCATTTTAACACTGCTGCCAACAGATTCAAATCTGTACACATGACAATGTGGGAAAAAATGTCTCAAAATATAACATTTTAGAAAAAGAGCATATTCTACAGTTAACATGGATAGAACCATGGATTTGGTGTCACACTTACAAAGGAGAAGCATGCACTCTTAATACACTTTTGATGTCTACCAAGAAGAAGGCCATCAAGATAGAAAATAAGGAAGACATTATACCTAACTGCCTAAGACTGAGACAAATAAGCAAGAATCAAAGTGGCCAAGTTAGTAGATTCGCAGCAGCAGAGCCACTGACTTTTAATTTGGCAATTTGTGTTTCTGGCTGAGGGCTCTACTGTGTGTGTTGGCATCCTAGCTGGCTTTATCCTATTACTCCCATGTTCATATACTAATCAGCATAAACAAGATTAACCTAACCATATGCTTAAAGAAATGGGAGCTAGAATCTTACTGCTGAGCTTTCTAAAGTAGCTGATATTTAGAGCACATTATGTTCTTTAAACATAGCGGTAGCATAAATTTCATTCAGAAGAGCTGTGTTTATGTAGTCCCAGTAACCAGGAAGGATTTTAATTATGAAATAGTACATTCTGAACACACCAAAATTTCAAAACAAACAGGAATATTTTCAGGAAGGTTTAGTCACAAGGTGTGCACAGTTAAGACTGTGTTCTCATAAAGGTTTTTCTGCAAGCAAGGAAGTTTAGTTGAGTTACTCTTCCCTTGGTAAGAAAAATATTTGATATTAATTACCAGTTATTTGTTTTAAAAGGATGGAGGAAAAGGTAAGCTTAATTTGTTAAGTTTTGGAATGAAGCACCTCAATTTCAATATGCCCTAAACATCTTAAATTATAAAATCTAAGTGATGCTTTGCTGAGTAAATCATACTTTATAGTTGGTTCAATTCTGAAGTCTGCTTTGAACACCCCATGCCAATTAAACATTCCCTAATACAGAAGATTGTGCTAAAAGAGTGCTGAGATCCTGCCCGTTGTTCCCATTCCCATAATGCTTGTATGTCTTCCAAGAGAAAGAAAAGTCTTGTCTTAACACTGAACTTTGTAGTAACTTTCACTCAGGCCATCCTCTCAATAAAGTTCACTATCCTTTAAATTAGTGGTTCTCAAGCTGTGTGTGTGTGTGTGTGTGTGTGTGTGTGTGTGTGTGTGTGTTACAACCCTTTAGGAAGCCAAATGACTCCTTCACAGGAGTCACTTAAGACTATCTGAAAATACAGATATTTACATCGTGATCCATGAGAAGTTGTATTGAAGGGTTGCAGCATTAGAAAGGTTGAGAAAATGTCTTTGACTTGTTTTGAATCATGACATCTATAATATGGCACCAAAAACCAAACTGCAGCTTTTGGTGTTTGTGGTACAAGTGAAGAGGTGTACATCTCCATGGTATCGTTTCATCTGTTCAGATCTTTGAACTGGAACTGAATGTAAGCAACTGCCTCTTAATATATATTGGAAGCTGTGTTTCTGGGCACTAGACTATTGATGGAATTCCCTGTATTTTTTTTTTTTCTTCAAAGGGGATTTTTCTTATTCAGGCAGGAAATTATTGCTGTTGTCTGTAAGCAACTGACTGTTACAAATACTTTAACATTTTCACATTTGGTGCATTTGGTTCATCTCCTCATCCCCTGCCAGAACCAGGTCATAATCATGGAGGGCCACCCAGGAGATAATTGTGCTCACCCCCTCAAATCATTCTGGGTTTTGTTCACCTACATCAACCATTTTGAAGTGCAGCTCTCTGAAGGTCAAGTGTATCTCCACAATGCCTGAAATCTTCACTCTTGTCAGAAAATGTCTTGCTGAGTGGGAATGCAACTAGTTTAGGGTACTCTGTCTGAACCATAATTGCACACCATCTCACCATAACCTTATATGTAGAGGGCACAAAATCTTTGTGCTCACAGATAAGCACTAGTGAAACCAGGACTGTTAAGCACACAGGCTTCTCTCTATAGGAGTTTCCCTAATTGTTTGATTGGCCAAATAAAAACTGCCGAAGCCAATCTCTGGGCAAAGATATGAAGGCTGGTTTTTCAGATCCCAGAGAGGAAGAGAGGGAGACTGAGAGGATTGGGGTCAGACAAGGTGATGAATCCAATAAGGATGCAGACATGTAGGTCTCTTGAGGCCAAAGAGGATAGGGCAGGATATTCTTTGCCCAGCCTTTGAGTTACCTGGTCAGTTTTAAAATATGAAAGTCTCTAGTGTTTTCCTTCCACTGGGCTAAAGGAAGCTGGATGAGACAGCCATTGCCAGCACTGGCCAGAGAAAAAAGTCCAGGGAGGCTTGGCAAACTAGCCCTGGGAGCTGGATGAGAAGGCCAATGCAGCTCTGAGAAGGCCAATGCAGCTATGAGCAAGGAGCAAACAGATACCGGGAGAGCTAGTGTGGGAACTGAATGAAACTGGGGTGGTCATTGGTGGCTTGGTGGAACTAAAGAGGTTGAAAGAACCCGGATGGAGCTCTCAAGAAAGAGCAAGCATGGTTAGTTAAAATTACTCGAAACATGTCTCATCAAGGGAAGAGACGTGTATACCTGTTTTTCACCCAAAAGTTTGGGAATAGTTGTAGTTAATAAATCACTTGGTGACTTTTGCTATCTATAGGGCCAAGCCATACCCAAATCCCCCAGACTATTATGTTTATCCAAGAGTCACTCTCCCTAGACTTTTATTTTGAGCTGTTTCTCAGTCATTAGTGTTAGAAAACCTGTGGTGATACATGGGCAGGTCCCCAGACCTGTTGCCAGGGCAACAGCCACCATATTCCCAGAATCCGTTGGGCTCACCTCCCACCTTTACC